>NW_020948983.1:4711953-4757224 GCF_900497805.2 Vombatus ursinus | reverse complement strand
TTTCTTTCTTTCTTTCTTTCTTTCTTTCTTTCTTTCTTTCTTTCTTTCTTTCTTTCTTTCTTTCTTTTTTGCTTCATCCCTCCACCTGGAGTTAAACTAGAATCATTTCTAAATGAAGCTTAGGTATGTCTCTTGTCTCGATTGCCAAAGTAGATAATGGTATCCAACCTCCAATAGGCACTCAAAGTACAATACAGGTATTAAACCTTTATTTCACTCACCACAGAAAATGCTTAAAACATAAAAGGCTTCCAGGAGCCCATGAACAAATTTAGAACGTAAAACATTCAAATTAGACTATTCTCAAAACGTAAAGACACTATAAGGGATTGCTGAATAAATATTTTTTCAATCACCTGAGTCCTGCCCCACATGAGCAATTCCTGGCAATAGTAAAATTGGCAAGGGCCACATCCTTTCTGTCCTCCATCACCTCCCATTACATGACTATACTCTTCAGCTAGAGGGTGGAAGGCAGGCTCACTTGGGGGCTGAGAATCTGGTTTAATATCCTAGTTCTGCAACTTTTTTTCAAGGTCACTTATGACCCTGATCAAGTCATTTTCCCCTTTTTGGGCCGCATTTTCTCATTTGGAAAATATAAGTGTTGGACTGTAGTCAGTAAGATCTTTTCCATCTCTGAATCTCGAATCCCTGTCCAATAGGTAGGGTCTTAAGGAGATCCACTTCTAGGAGGTCAGTACTTGACTCAAACTAGGGAACTCAACTTCACAAGAAACTGAAAACACTTGAACTTGCATAGAAAATCCATTCTGAATCAGTCCACACTAATCTCTGACCTGGTCTCAGCAAGAAGCAAACAGAGAGATAGAAGAGAGGCAGGAAGGATCTCAAGATCTATGAATTCCTCTTAGGATACATGGAAAAGCATAGAAAGCTCACCATGTCCTTTTTCTGACTCACAACTTTCTGCTCCTGAAGTGGATAGAAATGGGAGAACTATCTTCACCACCCCTCAAACAGTTTCTGTGCCATTGTCTGGAATTCTAAGGTATAAAAAGCATGGGGAAAGAAAACAAACAAACAAAAAATTTGGGGCCATCTCTCAGCTTGCTTATGTAGACCATTTGTTGTCGTTCAGACATTTTCAGTCGGGTCATCCTCTCCATGACCCCATTTGGGGTTTTCTTGGCAAAGATACTGGAGTGGTTTGCCATTTGCTTCTTCAGCTCATTTTACAGATGAAGAAACAGAGGCAAATTGAGGCAAAATTGAGTTCCCAGGGGCATACAGCCAGTAAGTGTCTGAGGCCATATTTGAACTCAGGTTTTCCTTATTCCAAGTCCAGCTCTTTATCCGTTGTATCACCTTGCTGCCCATTAAGAATGTAGAATGTATAAAGCTTTGTGTTAGTCACTGGAGGTACAAGCACAGAAATGAAATTCTCCCTACTCTTAAGGAGCTTATACACTAATGGGGAAAACTTGTGGTTCCAACAAGAGTTCGATCATTCCCTTCTCCTACCCTGACATGCAGTGATCAATAATCTTAGAGGCAGGCCTACTCATTGAGGACCAATCAGAAGGGTGGTCTCGGCAAGAGCCAAGAGTTCATGTCTGTCTCCGTAGGACGTTGCCTTCAGACAGAGGTCCATACCCTGGAATCTCATCCAGTTTGTTAGGAGAAGAGAGAACACATGCAATTGGTGCTGATCACTGTGTTAGATGTGTATTAATAAAATAATTATTTCAAACTAGTCCGACAGGATGGTAGAAATAACAAAGTATTGTTTACTAAAGTCTAATTAGGTAGAATCAGTGATTGCTTTTCCATATCAGGGGTATTTAGAAAACTTAGTGGAACTAAATAAATATTTATTAAATACCCCCCTTTATGCAAAGGTTGACTAGAAACTTATGCTAAAACAAGCCACCCTCCTCCCATGGAATTGATACTTTACCACATGCAAAAGACTCTAACAAAAACAAAAAACAAAAAACAAAAAAAAACAAAGAAATCCACATCAGTAGTATATAAAAGAACTATCAAGTAATGCAAGAGGACTTTTGATACTCAATTTTTAAGCGTTCATTAAATGCCTAGTATGCGTCAAACAGTGTGATAGGTTTTGAGAAACAAAGAAATGATGAAACATTCCTGGCCCTGAAAGAGCAAAACTTGAATTAATTATGTTTTCACATTTATTTAAAATTTTTATCATATATTCCCTTTCAATAATATCATTCTTTTTTATTTCGTTGACAGTTATATTTCATGTAATTATAAAGTTTAATAGATTAGGAAAATGATTCAAAATAATATGTTCCTTTTTTTGCCTCCGAATGTGACAAATATATCTTCAAAATACATATGCATTCATGTATATATTATAAAAGAAGAAATATGATTTTATTCTAATTTTGAACTAAATATTTAAAAAACTAAGCTACTAAAGATTAAACACTTGTTCAGATTGTGAATACACCTCTCACTTTGCTTAATACAAAATAAGCAAATGTAAGCTATGGTAGTTACAGACCTCCCAACATCTTCTCAAAAAAATTTTTATGGTCTGCAATTCTTTAGTGGTCACTGGCCTTTATCTTGAAAACTCCAAAACTGTGTCTGCATAATGATAATTTTTAAAACCTGAGATTTATGCTGCTATAAAGGAACAACCTTTTATAACCACATAAAACTATTGTCACCAAAAATTTCAGTCTAAATTTTACATGAAGAAAGACATATTTTATTTTTAATGCCTCCTTTGTTAAACTTTCTGGAAACTGCAGCAGTCTAACAGATATAGGTGAATAACCATGTGTAGCTAAGTTACTTCTGAACAGGTCAGTTAGCATCAATGGAGAAACCTAAACAAGTCATTAATCCCAATAATTAAAGCAAAATCATTTTCCTCTTGTGCCTATTTTTGTCTTTATACAAAGATGTGGCTTTGATATTTCTCCCTAGGGTAATTCATGCAGAGTGACTTGAATAGTATTACCTCAATCACCATCTCTAAGCTAAAATTATACCCTCCCAGCATGGAAGGTGGTATTGTATTTAACCCATGATTCCTTTGGTGTTTCAGTGGGAAGACATCCATGCAACCCCCTTGATTCCTGCAGGCATATTCTTAATATAAATACATTTGGGGAGTTATTAAATATGTATGTCACTGAATAAATTGCCATAAAAACTTGCCAACAGAGTCCTTTAGACTTGTGATCATTTAATTAGATAAGAGGTGTTGTTTAGTATGTCACTGGCTAAAGAAGAGAATGGAGGGAAATTATCTTAGTTTGCATCAATTTGTAGTACAACTAAGTACACAGAGTACAGTAAAATTAATTCAACAAATATTTATTTATTACCTGTTGTGTACGTGACACTGTGCATGTGCTGGGAATGCAAAGAAGTAGAAAACAGAACCCTGTGTGTAAAGAGTCCAACTGAGAAGACAGGCCAAACATATATGAAAAGTTCTAGAACCTTATAAAGGTTAAAAGAATTATCATGAATGACATTTATGTAACTCTCTAAGTTTTTCCAAATACTTTGCATATATTATATAAGTTATGTCGAGGCATCCAGATCTCAGAGTGGAGAGAGTGCTGGAGTGGGAAATATGAAGACATGACTACAAACCCTGGCTCAGAAAATTTCTTGTTGTGTGACCATGGGCAAGTCCTTCTCTCAGCCTCAATTTCCTCATCTGTACAATGGGAATAATAATAGCACCTGCTTCACAGAGTTGTTGAGACATTCAAACAAGATACCATATATAAAATGCTTTGCAAACCTTCAAGCATTACATATAAAACACCAGCTAATTGATGATAATGATGATGACAATGATGGCATTTGAGCTTCACGATACCCTCACGAGTTAGTTGCTAGCATTGTATTGTGCCCATTCTCTAGATGAGAAAACTAAGAGAGAAGTTAAATGACACACCTAGCGTCAAAGGCAGGATTCAAACCTAGGTCCTCCTGGCTTCAGGTCCATCATCTTTGTCACTATATTATGCTGTGTCACAATAAAATAATATATATGTACGTTTTATATAATGATACCTGCTTAAAATAGATCTTCTTTTCCAGGGTGCACCCAAACCAATTGCCATAGAACCATGTGCAGGAAACAAAGCAGCAGTTCTGACTGTATTTCTCTGTCTCCCAAGAGGACCATCAGGCATTCCTCCCCCTGGTCAATCAGGTAAGATGGACATTGATTATGTTCCAAGTAACTAGACACTGAATAGTATAGGTAGGCTGCCTCATTCAATTTATTTTTCCCTCAGCCTCCAAACTAACAGGATGTTCCTCTGAATGCTGTGTGTTAAAAAGGCTGAGATGCCTCTTGAATCTAGAATAAAAAACCTCTTCACATGGAAAAAGAAGGAACAGAAATTCCCTGAGTAGCTCAGAACATGGGACCCGTTACACAGTCCTTCTCAGTATTTCTGCTTGTACCAAATGTGCAAGCACATGTATGAGACAGATTTTTTAATGGTTGGAGAGCTAGTCAAAGTCAACTCCTCAACGTTCTTAGGTTATCAGTAGCATGATGGAGGCCTGGAGTGGGGCACATCCTTTATTTGTGTTTCCAGGCCTTCCTTAAAATTGACTGTGTAGCTGGACTTCAGTCAAAGGCCAAGCACAGTCTGCCCTTGTTTTTAATATCCTCAGGCATGCCATATTCCCTCTGGTTCCTTCTTCCTTTTATTCTTCTATTTCCTGATTGCAATCCCTAGCCAACTTTAATGAAATGCATGCGTTTTGAGGGCAAGGACTTTTTAAAATCAATTTTCTTTACCCTTCAATCTCTAAGCATATAATAGAGTGCTGTGTCCCAGGAAGGTTTTCAATAAAGGTAATTGATGATGATCTCATCGCCCTGCCTACACCTCCTTCCCTTATTAGAGTTTTACACTGTGCTTTACTTTGTTTTGACCTTTTTATATTTCCCTATTTCTCTGCTCTATGTATTACTACCATAAGAAAAATGAAAATGTGAAGCCCTAAAAGAAACTAAAAGTTTGGAGAGGGATTTTTTTTTTTTAATCAGAGCAGGGACTTTACTGAATCAGATTAAAGGACTGTGGACATGGTGCATTCATAGTCCTTGCTGGTATTTATCACAAGTATTGAAATACACATAGACCATTTGTAGCTGGTGGTCCAAAAGAGATGTATTTGCTTTTCATCTGGATGAGTCCCCTACTATTCTGCTTTCAGCACATTTTCTAAAACTGAGCACAGCATCTAGAGTGATTTTGCCCTGGTCAGATAAGAAGGATAGTTGTAGATATTGTGTTCAGCTAATGGAAATGTTGTTTTAAAACTGGGACAGGATCCAAAGCAAACACTTCCATTAAGGAAAACAGGTCTGTGTTATACGTATCCAGGTTCTTCTAGACCACTGACAATACAATTCACTGCTGTAGAGAGGGAAGACAATTGCCAATACTCTGTCTCCTTCACCTTTAAAATTCTGACAGATGAAAATGAGCAGAATAACAATGTGGTTGTTATTTGGCTGCTCCACATTTTATATGCCTTATTATCTGGTGAATTCTACCTGTCTCTAGGTAATGTATTATTAGACTAAAGTGGCATTTGGGGAGAGATGGTATAGTGAAGGTCTACTAATTAGCATCATTCAAGTGTACACTCTCTTCTGAAGAATACTTCTTCCAAAATGACAGTCCTTGGCTACATAATGCAGATCATAGGATCATGGCACCTTAGAGACCAGCTAGGTCAACTGTCCAGTTGAAAAAACTGAGGTCTAGAGAGGTTTAGCGACTTGCTTAAGGTCACAGGGTCATAAGTAGCAGAGGGAGAATAGGAACTTGACTCCTCTGACTCCAAATCCATTCTTCTTTCCATTGTATCACATTACCTCTTATTTAAATGATTATTGAATCATTTTCAGGAAGAAAAAAGGGATCTAGATGATTCCTGGCATCCATATTTGGCCCTTCATTGTAAAAATGCAAAAATAACAGCATTTTTCACTTAGCCTGTGTACACACACAAATATGTATATATGTATACATATATGCATGTGTACATACATATATACACATATACACATACATGTGCACACATACACACACACACACACCCCATATTCTCTCTAGTCACATGCCCGCCAAACTAGTTCAGGCCTTTACCACCCTCACCTAGACTATTGCCGTAGTAGCCTTTCAATTGAACTCCAATATTTTAGTGTTTCCCCTTTCTGATTCATCCTCCATACAGCTGCAAAATAAGCTTCCTGAAGCACACATCTGACCACATCACTCTTCTGTTCAATATGCTTCGGTGATTCCCTCATGTTTCTGAAATAAAATACAAACTCTTCATTCATCCTGTCTCTTCAAGCCCTTCACAAGTAAGCCCCAGACTTTCTTTTCCTAGAGTATTTCCCTTGATTCTCCCTCATATATTCCACAGTCCAGTCAGACTATTCTGCTTTCTGATCTCTATTGTGTCATGCCTTCTCTACTACCATGTCTTTAAAAAGCTGTTCCCTAGGTCACTAATATGCTCCATCCTCACCTCTCACTCTTAGGATCCTTGGCTTCCTTAAAAGCTCAATTCATTAACCAAATCCTATACGAAATCTTTTCTATTAATTCCATCTCTTTCAAATAATCATGCACATATCTATCTGTGGTTATATACTCTCCCTACCCACTCCCATCCCCCAACCCTCAGTAGAGTGTAAGTCCCTTAGAAGTAAGGAATGATTTTTATTTCATATACATAATATATATAATATATATATATATTATATATAATGTAGTAGTTATTTAACAAAAGCTTGGATTGGATTGGATATCCATTAGGTTAAAACTACTCTTGATGAGGCTAAATTGAAGATGTATTTTATATGGATAGCAAAATTCTCAAACACTATACATCTTCCATTTCTTCTTCTTTGGAAATCTAGTGGTAACCCCAGAGAGAACATTACTAATGTTATCATCACCTTCAGTATATTTTGTTTAAACAGATCGAATATTAGTGTGTTGTTTATAAAGAGTTAGATGATTATTTTCCCTTTCATATAAATGTTTGGGTTAAAATAGGCATCATAAATGAAGACCAACAAAGCATGATTCAAGGTGTGTGAAAGAAAATGCACTTGGTTAACTACGTAGTTAGGTAAAATAAGAAGAATCTGAGTTCTACTCCTGAATCTGCTCCTTGTCATGTGTCCTTGGGGAATCACTTAATCTCTCCAGGCCACAATGTTCTTTTTGTAAAATGAGGAGGTTGGATCAGTTTACCTGGGAATTCCTTTCCATGAGATCTTTTACCTTATGTCATTGCAAGAACCTACCTGTATCCTGGTGCATAGTACAGTAAGCACTCAGCGTGTCAATTAATGACTACCATCTTCTTTTTTTAAAGATCTTAATAAAAGAAACAAAGATGTTTAGCTTTCTCATCTCGTTCATTGCACAAATGATCACATTTGGTTCAAGTATCATTTTAAAACTTAAATGTGTGAAAATAAATTACTATCCTAAACTATTGGATGGTCAGTAGGTAAATTGTTGCTATCAAATAAAGTTCAGGCAAACAAGGCCCTGGGTGGACCTCAAAGTCTTCATTGTACAAAGGATACCATCTGAGTCATCTGGGTAATGCAGTGGGTAGAGCACTAGCCCTGGAGTCTGGAGGACATGTGTTCAAATGCAGTCTCAGACACTTACTAGCTGTGTAACCCTACTCAAGTCACTTAACCTTGATTGTTTCCAAAAAAAAAAATTCATTCTAGAGTATGGTGTCTTTGCTATTAAGACTGCAGTATTTCCAAGGGAGATGAGAAATTGTTTGTATACATCTGTTAAACTGCTTGGAATCTACATCATCTCAGTTGAAAATATATTGCTTCTGTAAGACAATTTCAGTAAAATACAGTTTCTGATTACCCTTAAACAGGCAATGAAATAATTTTCAAATATTTCTATTCCCCATTCCATTTCTGAAGTGTTACAACAGGGTAGATCATGTGGTTTCTTCAATGCCATGAGTTAAAACATAAAAGTTGGGGTTTGGAAAGGCCAGAAATATACTTCATGGATAAAATCACTTTGCTCTCAGTTACTGCATTCCAATGATGCCATAAGAATGATGCAAAACACATGGAAACCTTTTTGACTGTTTCTTTGCAGATTTTGCAGATTGTAATTTTTAAAAAGTAAGAATGACATGAGCTAATTTTGCTTGTTTATTAAGGATTTTTCCTCCCACCTAAAGAATTTCAACTATATCACTGTTTATTATTTGAATTTTTGTTAGCCTTTTCATTTTTACTCTTCTGAAAATGTTAGGTCCTTTAAGTGACTTTCATTCCATTCAAAATCCAAAGGAAAGCTAGAATAGTTGTTTTTACTTTGAAGTTCATCTATGAGGTGGTATTAACTGTAATTCATTTTTGTTTTCCTTAAACAATCTATTTAGGTATTTTGGAACTGCTATTAATCTCAGAGTAAAGGGGGAAAAACATGTTAGGCCAGCTTTTTGGTATACCTGTCACTCATTCCGTTCATCCCCATCATACTGCACCACCTGCCGTTTTCATTCCTACTGTTCCTAGGAGTAAACACAGCCAATGGTACCAAACTCTCTCCATTTACGTGTGGGATTTATGCTGAAGATATCTGTTCACTTTCCTCTCTGATCTGTACTCCGTTAAAATAATGACATTCCCATGGAAAAGGTAGCACATTAACTAGGTTGGTAGTGCAGTATAAAACAACAAGCGCGTCTCTAGTCCTTCTGAATATCAAGGTCCCAGGGTGCTCTAGAGCAGCATTAAGATGAAATGTGGACTAACGGAAATAGAGTTCTTTCCAAACATAAATAAAAAATGTTAAACACTACTGTTGTTCCAAGAGTAAAGAATGTGTATTTTGATACTTGGGTATTTTTCATAGTAATTAAATGAGGAAGAGATTAATTTTGCCATCTAAGGTGAAAAATGCAACTAGCCAGAGTATGTCATATCAAAAAAAAAAAAAATGTGCTTTTGTGATTTCTTTTAAATAAAACGTTTATATTTTTATTTGGCTTAAAAAACTGTCCCAGATGCTATGTAGTATTGTTAGTAAGGCTAAGATTTTCAAATTCCCTTCTTTAGATTGATACAATGTTAGCTTAGACAAGAGGATGTTTTTGTCCTAGTCCGTCTTGACTTTGCTAATGCATTTTGACGCTGTTGATAACTATCTTCTCAAGCACATTATGTCCTCTGGACACTATTCTCTGCCAGTTTGCCTCCTATTTTTATGACTACTTTTCAGCTTCCTTTGCTGGTTCATCATCCCAATAAAACTCCCTGTCAGTATTCTTAAAGGTATTTTTTAACTTAGGTCTCTTTTCTTCTTCCCCTAAACTCTCTCTTAGTAACCTCATCAGCTCCCTTGGGCATATGTATCATCTGTCTATGGATGACTCCCAGGTCTGTATATCCAGGATCAGTTTCTCCCCTGAGCTGCAGTTGCACAGCACATATTGACTATTAGACATTTCAACTAGTTCTAGAGATATTTTTAACTCTACATTTCTCAAGCTGAACTCATTTTTTTCAACCATAAACCGTCCCCTCTTCCAACCTTCCCTCTTTCCATTCAAAACAATACCATCCTTCCATGCTCCCGGATTTATAAACTCAGTGTTATTCTTGACTCCTCTTTCCCTTACTCCATATACTCAATCAATTGCCAAATCTTGCCCTTTCTACCTTCACAAAATCTTTTCTATCCAATCCCTTGTCTCCCTTCATCCAACTCCTTGCCTAGATTATTGTATCTCATCATTTCAGTCCATTCTACATGCTTCTGCCAAGTTACTGTTCATTAAGAGCAAATTTGATCATGTAACTCCCCTACTCAACTAATACCAGTGGCTTCTTATTAATTCTAGAATAAAATATAAATTCCTGCTTAACTTTTTAAGTCCTATACACCCTTGCCCCAAACTATCTTTCCAGCCTTATTGGTCATTACTACCTCTCCTTCACTCTACAATACAGTCAGATTTGCCTCTTATTGAATAAGGGATGACATTGTCAGATCCATGACTTAGGGAAGTCACCTTGACATCTGGTTGAACTGGGGAGAGACCTGAGTCAGGGAGTTAGAAGGCTATTACAATAGTCCAAACGAGAGGTGATGAGGACCTGAACTGAGGTGATAGCTTTGTAGAGACAGGGGGAGGTATACAAGATATTTTAAGAAAGCAAAAATGACAAGATTTGGCAGCGAGTGAGTTATATGGGATAAGGGAGAGTAAAGAGGCAAGGAAGATGCCAAGGTTGTGAAACTTCACATAAGCCAGCAAAATTGGCCTCCTTGCTATTGATCACACATGACACTGTTATCTCCTATCTTTGTGCTTTTGAAGTGACTATAGTCATTCCTAAAATGCACTCCCTCCTCACCATTGCCTTTTAAAATTCCTAGTTTCAGGGCAACTAGGTGGTACAGTGGATAGAGCACCAGCCCTGAAGTCAGGAAGACCTGAGTTCAAATTCGGTCTCAGACTTGACACTTAATAGTTGTGTGACCCTGAGCAAGTCACTTAACCTCAATTGACTCATTAAAAAAAAAGGAAAAAAAATTATAAAAAAAAAATCCCTAGTTTCCTTCAAAGTTTGCCTTCTAGATGAAGCCTTTTCTGATCCTCCCAGTTGTTATTACAGCATACTCCTCCCCAATTGCTTTATATATCTTTTGGACACATTTTCATCTAGTAATATATATACATACTGTCTCCCCTAATTAAATTTAAGCTCCTTATGGGTCAAGGACTGCCAAAATTTTATTTTAGTAGTCCTAGTAACTAATATGCTTGATGTCTGAAACATGGTGGGCCCTTAAATCTTTACTGATTGATTGTATTTCAACTGAAATAGTCATGTTGGAAGATTCAGAATTTAATTTAATGGGTAATGGGGAGTCACTAAAAGATTTGGAGAGAGAACCAACAGATTTTGAGAAAAAAACATTATTTGGGGGAGAGGGAAAAACAAAAGACTGAGATTTCAAGCTTAAGTGACTGAGAGAATGGTGATGCCAGTAATAGGATTTGGAAGAGGAATCTCCTCTGGACAATGGGAGGGATACGCTAACAAATACTGACTCCTTTGTTCTCCTTATTTCTATATTTCATAGGGGTTATCATCTTTCTGTTATGATAGCATCATTTTGGACTTGATTAAAATGAATAAGATCCCGGTTTATCTTGGAATAGCTAGACCTTGGTCTCCTTGATGGAGACATAGAGACAACCTCAGAAAAGAAGCCATTTTCCAATTTGTAGGCCTCAGGACCCCTTTACACTGCAAAATATTATTGAGGACCACAAGGAATTTTTATTTATGCGGTTTATATCTATCAATATTTTCCACATTAGAAATTAAAATATAATTTTTAAAAAATTTATGAAAATATTATGGATTCACTTTAAATAACATAATGAGATGAATGAAAAGCCCAAGATACAGAGTTTCTGGGCAATTAATAATCAACTTATTAATTAGGGTAGCAAATAATCAATAAATTAATACTCTCTCAGTAACCAAGGACAAACCATGGAGATCATTGAAGGCTTAAATACCTTTGGAAATGTGGGTTCCCCAAACAGGTAAAGATCAACCTTAATTAGTGAGCAACTAATGGGGTGGGGTGGAAGAGGAGGTGAGCTGAAAGCCTTTGGCTCCTCTTGAAGATTACTTGACTTGAAGGGAGACTCAGCTGCCTCTAACTATCTAAACAAAAGAATCTATCTCCACCCAAACCACTCAAATGGAACAAAGGGATTGGGGTGGGGTTTCCAGGACTTGAGCCTAATGCTTTAGGGCTGGAATTCACCTAGATTTGATTCTATTTACACTTTAATCAGAAGTAAACTCTTCTAGTTGGTGGGGGAAGGGGAATCCCACTCAAGATTGAGGAGAATGTTGCCTAAGGATTGACCAGTTGACCATTAACCAGTAAATGTTGACCAGTCTCATATCTGGCCCCTGGATGAGGAAATAGAAAAGAAAAAAAAAAGCCTCAATCCTAATGATTAATTATTATATAATATATAATTATTAATCCTAGCTAACATAATAAAAATAATTACTTCTCTCAATAAGTCCATTAATATAAATATAAATAACATTTTATGAAAAATAACTATCTTCCCAAAATAAACAAAAATTTAGTGAGATGAGTAAGAGTGGCAGTGTTTTACATTTTTGCAAAGCTTTCTAATGTCTGCTTTAATAGAAGAGGGATTCTCATTTTTGTTTCTGCATTCAATTGATTATGCTATGTTGTTTCAATCTAGCCTCAAACAGATATGTAGTTAGAAAAGAGAGGAATATTTTAATAATTTTTTCAGATAATTGTTAGTATTCCTCTTTGATATTATACCACAATTGGTCAAGTGGTACTTTCTTCAAGGTTAGTTGCAATTTGGAATCAGAAACCACCACATCAATGAATTTCTCATATTCTGCTACATAAAAATCCATTAGTATTTCTTGCACTTTGAATGGATCTTTTACCAAGGCATGATTTCATAACATCATCCATTGGTCATTTGGAAAATATTGGTTCACTGAGTTACACAGATTTTCCAAAGTTAGCATATTTCATTTGTCAATATAAAGAAAAAATATTCATTAATATCACCATTGACCCCATCAGAAAAGTCTAAGTATTGGAAAGCTGTCAGACCTAGGGTGGCAGATACAAATTTTTCAAAATTCTCATTCTTGCTCAAAATTTCATCATTGGCAACAAATACTTTCAGTTGTTTTCCTTGAAGAGACAGGCTCATTTCATTCTTTTTCAAAAAAATGTCTTGTCAAATATCTAAGTCTGAATAACTTTAATTTGTTTAAAAGACAGTGTTTTGTGCAGGGAGAGGGGGGAGGGGAGGGAATGACTAGTTCTGCTCTCAACTCAATCACACACATGCATGTCCTCAAGGCAGTCATCATACTTCAGTAGGCAGCATACCTCCCATTTTGTCATAGAATATTGAAGACAGTTATGCGAGGGTTAATGTTTAATAAAATTAGCAATTTTTATTGCTTCATTAAAAATATTCTTAAACATTTGTTTTTAACTACGAGTGCATGGCGGTGAAAAATATGACCACTGGTACTGGTAGTACTAGCCTTAGTGCTAAGGTTTTACCCACTATTGCTTTTATAACATTAGTGCAAATATGAAGATATTTGTTTTAGCCAAAAACATGAGATTCAAAAAAAATTATTCAACACTTTGAACATTTCAGCATCATTTGTGTTTGTTGTCAACAATTCACATAGAAAAATATCTCCCATGTTTAGATGGTGCTGACACCAGATGAATATCAGCAAAACAGCAAGTCTAGCCATGTTTATAGATTTATCCACTTGTAAGGCAAGAGTGCTGCTCTGTAGATGAGATATTAACTCAGTCTTTATGATCACAGCTAAATCTTTAATTCACAAGTCATGTAGTCTCTGGGAAGAGAAAAAAAAAACTCCATTGCATAATTGTGAGAGAATGACAGTAAAAAAGACAAATAATGACTTAGTTGTAGTAAAGTTTTCTGTCACAGGAGATGAGAAGATTGGCAAGTTGAGAGGTCCTTTACCTGATATCTGAAGCCCTGATCAGGATGGAACTAGGCCTTCATCTGCATTGCTAGTCTTTTTGGCTCTAGTCTCCCTCTTGTGGGTCTTATCACATCCCACCCAGGACTAGTTATTTGCGTACATGCTTTTTCATTCTCATTTACTAGCTAAAGCGCCTTGAAAGCTATAACTTTTTCATCTTTATTACTCCCATATAGCTTAGTACTTAGTAGGTACTCAATAGATAATTGTTGAATAAAAGAGTGAAAGAATAAAGGAATAAAAGAATTGACCTAAAGGGCAATTTTTTTTAAATGGGAACTTTTTTTTTCAGTATAGAGATAAGAAATGTAAGTAGTTTTCCACTATAAACTTTACTAGGAACCAAAGAAAAGTTGACTTCATTTCTATAAACTTTGATAGAGTGGATTTTATGGTTTCCCATATAATATTATTTCACATAGAATCCAAGCCACATTTCATGGGTTTAAAATGTAAAACCAGCACTTGTATCTTTTATAGACTATATCTGTTAAAATGTAGTTCTCTGGCTTTGAGGAGCAATGAAAATCAAAACATTGGTCACTGATGCCACCAAGCAATATATCAAGTAATATTTTCAGTACGGCAAGTTTTAAGTAAATCACAAAGCTTCCCTTCTTCTTTGATTTGGGCTTTCACTGCTTTCCCATACAGTAGAACAGTGAAAAGAATGTTGGTTTTGAAGCTGGAAGTTCAGGGTTCAAATCCTAGCTCTGCCTTCTTACTGCTTGTATGACCTTTGGCAAATCACTCAGTCTCTCTGAGCTTCATAAGGGAAGTTTGGACTACATGACTTCTAAAGTCCTTTCCCATCCTAAATCATGATAGCATGTGATATTTTATTTAATTTTATATAATACTTCTAACTTTCATACTGATTTCCTATGTTGAATCATGAAAATAAATAACTTCCCCTAAATCTCACAGGATTGTAAAAATGTAAACAATTACATATGTTAGTTATCCTCAAGGTTGAATGACATTCTCACAAGAAGGCTGATCAAATGACTATATAGGGTTACGCAGCCCTGCTGTTCCCTTTCAAACCTCTGGCAACAAATAATGGCCATAGGCCACCAACCCAAATGATTTTGGGGATACTATAAACAAGGAAGCAACTCAACAAATCAACTTACAAATCCAAAGGAGAAAATAAAGATTTGTTTAAAAGAGACAAGCTGTCTCTGATGCAACCAAACAACTAAGTATAGATCTGGGTGTAAGATAAAAGTGTAAATTCAGCCATTGCTCCATATGCTACAAGTTGACCCTGTAATTTTTTTGTTAAGTGTAGCACTATTTAAAATCACTGATTAACCAGAAGTTTTCTTTTTAATTGATCCTTAATTACACTTTTTCTATTTCACAAGAGTTTCACATGAGGTTGCTGGGAATTAGGCAGGCATGTTGCACTGGTGAGAAAGCAGAAATAGCTAATGACTGTTAGCCAGACAGAACCAGTCTCTAATCTGTGGGTGGCTGGAGACAGAACAAAGCAGGCTAGAGACAGGAGAATCAGGAATGGAACAGAAGTTTAATTTCGAAGTGAGGGAAATGTCTTGCGAACAAGGACACATGTGCTGGAGCCCCACCCCTAGTGTGGAGAGATCTCAATACTTATATGCTGTGTAATAAGCTGTAGCCTTGACAAGAGGGATAACAGAAACAATGTGACAAGTTTAATTCATAGCAGGTCTTCATGACTAGAAACAAGCCTGGGATTTTGCTGTGGCTGAGATCATCCAGAGGGTGAATGCAAAGGATTGTTGCTATGCCAAACTCAGAGTTCAGCTTGCTTGCTAGGCCATAGCTCTGGAAAACAGGGTGTCTCTTAATATCTTGACAAGACCGTATAAAATACATGTCTAGATGTGAAATGTCTTGTAACTTACAAGATGGATGTTGTAGTTTAATTGATTGATCCAATGGCCTGATGTTAATTGTCAGCTCAGCCAGTCAGTGTGAGAGGATGCTGGAGGTGAGTGCCTTCTCTTCTTCCTCCATTCCAAATGAGAAGGTTCCTGAGCAGCAGGTCGAGGATGCCCTCAGATTCCTGCTCATTGCCTGCTTCTCCACCCTGTAAGTGACTAGAAATAGTAAGGAAACTTCCAGCTGGGAGCTAGACATCTCTGGGGCAATGACTCCATTTTCCTCTTAAAGAAGTTATTTTAGTGACTAAGCGTATTTGCCCTGAGAGAACCAGAAAACATTGAATATCCTCTTAGCAAAGTCACACAAGGCCAGATGAGACTCTTTGAAATGAACCTCACCCAGTACACATACAGATGCATGACTTTATATAGTTATATACCTCAGTTTCTCTCCCTGTGCAGTGATATTTATCCAGAGTGCTTTCATGTTTAATGTCAATTTATTTTTAAGTCTCTTGAAAGTGCTTATGTAGAAGAGTTGCAGCAGTAGTATTGGGAGCAGGGAGGTACTGAGAAATGCATTAACTCTTTGAAGCCAGAAAGATGTTTCTATTAAATCATTTAGGGAAAGAGTTAATGCGTATCTGAAAGGAGAATGATTTATGCTCTTTCTACCTGCTCTCTTCCTTACAAACAAGCACAGCTGATTCAGATGAAGTATATGTGTTTGATTATTACTCTGGTCTGGGTGTTTAGATATCTGAAACAAATTAATTATATTAACATATCCTTTCTCACCCCCTTCACTGGATGCTCACAGGTCTAGATCAGTCCAGAAGGCCCCAAAAGGGCTTAAAAGGGTGATTTGAGAGACTTCTGAATAGAGAGAGAAAATCATTTAAAAGCTTTAAGGAGCAAGTGACATTTTGTTCCCTGAAAACTATTGTCTGACACAATTTGAACTAAAGTCAAGTATCCTAAGACCCTGAATGCAGTGGCCATACATTGAATTCCATTTATTCAACATGTTAGGCAAGGATCATCAAATCAATAAAATTACTGTGCCATCTGCCTTCCCCTTGCTCACCATCATAATGAAAAATGACTCCTTAAGTGTTCTGCAAGGCAATTAGCTCTGAATGGAGAATTGTAATGGGGAGATTTTGAGTTACATTTGTATTCAAAACTTTGCTGGCAAAATGGAAAGGAAGCTGTTGCCCATATTAATAGATACATAAAATGTATAAATGGGGTAATTTGGTATTACACTATTTATGCATAATATTATACTACCGAAGAATCATGGGGATGGAAAGGATACTGAATAGACATTTAGCCTATTCAATTGCCTGCAGACAGGACCTGCAACCCTGAAATCATCTTGACAGATGAGTAACTGTTATTAAGACCCTCTGATTAAGGAACACCAGTAACTTCTCTGGGGATCCCATTCAGTTTTTTTTTTTTTTTAGTAGTCTTCACTGCAATATAATCTCATTTCCTTCATTTCTCTTTCTTTATGTTCTAGACTCCTTAGAGAACAGCTACTATTTCCTTTCTCTAACGATCATAAATATGTGGTTAGTAATGGTTCAAAAATCACTTCTTTGATATTCTCTTTTCCAAGTTCAGTGTTCGTAGCTCCTTGAGTTTGTTATAGGTCTCTATCTTCATTGGATTAGCTTATCTTTATAGTTCTTCTCCAGGCCATCTTCAATATTTCCATGCACAATGCCTACCTAACCCAGTATTCTAAGAATTTCCAACCCACGGGTGGACATTAGCTTAAAGAGCTTGAAAAAGAGAATTTATATAGTACCTACTTTGTGCTAGGCACTGTTAAAGGCTTTACAAATATCTCATTTGATCTTCACAACAACCTTGTGATGTAGTTATCCTCATTTTCAGTTGAGAAAATTGAGGCAAACAGAGGCAAACAAAATGACTTTCCCAGAGTCATAGTAAGTGTCTGAACCTGAACTCAGTCCTTCTTAATGCCAGGCCCAGCACTTTATTGGCTCATTGCACCACTTAGCAACCACTACTGATCATATGGGCCTTACTGGAAGTGTAGCCCAAATAACTGGAAACAAAGGAAGTTACTTGATTTGCCCAAGATTAAATAATTAGTTATTGGCAGAGTCAAGAATAGAAACTAGATCTCTTGACTCCTGTACTTAATGTCCTTTTCCCTTGTCACCTTAAGAAAGATAACCTTTGTCCTCCACTCCTCCTATTTATGAACCAAAATATCATCTCTGATTTTGCAACAACTATGCCCTATAGAGGATTACTCTGCTGCTTTTGGTCTGGTATGACCACAAATCATGCTGTTCCCTATGCAGGATGTCATTCTCAGAGGAGTTTTAGAAATTGTATTTTAGCTCATTTGTTCTATTGTTCAATAATGGATAGAAGGCTGATTTATGGTCAGTAAATCCTAGATTCAAATTCCACTTACACTTACTAACTTTTTGATCATGGACAAGTTGCATATTATTTCTCAGCTTTAGCTTCCACATCTCTTAGGTGAGGATAATAATATCTGTACTGGTTAACAGAGTTACTATGAGGGTCAAAGGAGATAATGTGTGAAAAATTATTTGCATACTTCAGTGTGGTATATAAATATCACTTATTATTGTCATCATCATTATTATTATTATTAATAATCATCATTTCATTCTTCAAAACTTTTTCAATGAAGTTCAAATAAAAACAATTCTGGGAAAAGTCACTATCCTGTTACTATTCTTTTATATTCCATGCTCTGTGGACTGTTAAACAAGGTGATAAAGTAATTGCTTTTATGTTTGAATAGAAGTATTCGGATATAAGTTCATTTGCTGAAGGTTCACTGAACACATCCTTGGTAGCCCTGTAATGACATATAGGTCAACAGGATTGACATGTACTTCATCTTACTCTTTCACAATTTTGATCTGCTAGGTTCATATTTTAAAGTCTTTTTGTCCCATGTCAATCAAAGGTACTGAGGCTTTGGCAAAGCAACACCTATTAAAAATACTGTTCATAGCTTTTTACCGATTAATGTTCAGGTGATTTTGGGCAAGTTCCTTCTATGATAATGGCCTTATTCCAGTACAATTTACTAGATGAATTCTCAGGGACATTTTCAGTTATGTATTTATAGTCTGAGGATTTGTCTTCTGTCAAAGATGAAAAAATATTTTTTGATGTATAATTCTAACCACATGATCATGACTCACTAGATAGGCATTGGGAGCTAACTATCTACAGCTTGCAGTGATGTGTTGCAGAATTTCTACTGTTACCTTGCATAATCTACATTGATGATCAAATCTAATCTCTTGAAAGATAAACCTTCTTTAATTTATGGTGGTAGGCAATGACCTGATCCTAAATTGCCAGCAGAAACACCTCCATTTCCACAAATCAATCCACATGACCCATAAATTGCTCAATTCTTCTTAGTCAACGTGACGTTGTTGAATTTCCATGGATATGTTGCACGTGGGGGACATTTTGATTCAATTCTTTGATTTTAGGTATTTTGTAGACTCCAACTACAAGTAAACCATTTTTATTACATTTGAAAAATACCATTACATGCACTTGTTATCAGACTTGCTTGGCAAAGTGAAGTTGGCTTATTCCAGAAGTAGTTTATAGGTTTTTGAAATCTATATCATGTTTCTAAGAATATCTATCTATAATCTTCCTAGTTTTTGATGAGAAGGTGTTAATATTTGGGGGGAGGAGGTTGTGAGGATACAGGGGCAGCTAGGTGGCACAATTTATAGACTGGGCCTGGAGTCAGAAAGACCTGAGGTCTGATCCAGTCTGGCACTTAGTAGGCACTGTATTTATTGTGACTATTATACATTCCAAATCTGTTACAATCTGGTTCTACATTCAGATAGGTATTTCATATGTGTTAATTGCTTTAAAGATGCTCTTGCCATTCAGCTTTGATTTCAAGATACTAGTTCCTTTTCTAATATATTTAGTCACCAACATCTCTGATATCTTTGTCCTAGATAACTTTCCTAGAAGAGACCATGGTATTTGTAGGTATTGCTTTCATCCATTGTTTTTGTATCAACTCTGGATTCAACCTTGAAGTCTTCAGTCTTTATCTTTCCTTGGAATATAATAAGAATTTTACAAGTCCAAATGACATTTTGATATCATTGGGAAAAGATTCCATAAAATGATGTAGCGCTGTGTGTGTGTGTGTGTGTATGTGTGTGTGTGTGTGTGTGTGTGTGTGTGTGTGTTTAGGGGGAGTTGTAAAACCATATACCTTGCTATCATCCAAGTATATTAGGTGATTAATAAGATATTTGGGTTCTATTCCCTACTTAATGTGGAAAACATACTTAATTCTATTTAAGAATGATAATAATAAATTTAAGGAGAATGATAGGATACTTGAATTATCTCCCTATAAAATGCCACATTTGATGAGTTGTTCTTGACATTATTCTTGGTGGTGGTATGTTTTAAACAGATAACAGTTTTCCACATGAACATCAGATATTCTAATTTTCTCGTTATAGTTGGGTCTATTTTATGTATTTACAGTACAAAAAAATAGCTATGATTGCGAAACTGAGTCAATCATCAGCAAAGACAGTTTAAATGTTGTGATGCTTTCAGTCATCTTGTTCAATAATTACCAGATAGGTAAGTTGTTCTTTATATCCATGGAATGTTTGATCGTGACTTTCATGCACTTCAGGTAATGTATTGTTCGTGTGTGTGTGTGTGTGTGTGTGTATGTGTGTGTGTAGATAGAAAGATATAAATAAAGAGAAAGATATAGATAGTGATACAAGCTGTGAATATTTTGTATCAAGTACTAAAACAAGCAACTGACTTATTTGGAGGTATTCTTACCTTTGGGTTATAGATACACATTGCCTTCTTTTAAGAAAGCTTGGAGAGGAGTTGTGTAGATTTAGGAATGAAATGAGGCACTTGAAAGTCATTGATCATTAACAAAAGGAGGTTTACTATGCCTTAACATAGAAAAGATAGGCCAGAAGAACATAGTGGCACTTAGTTACTAAAGACATGATCCCTTCATCTCTATATGAAAATAATTGGTCAGCAGGGCAAGGTATGGTAATTCCATGATCTTCCAATGTTTATCAAGTCAGAAAAATCCTCAACTCCAAGTGGGTTGAACTATTTTTGCTCTTACATGACCAGGAATCTTCATGAAGGAGTCAATTAAGTCCTGGGTATAGCTTTGTCAACTTTTAGGGAAAACTAATCTGTGTTGTAGAAGAAAAGGCAGAAACCTTGGTAGAAGTTGGTTCTATTCCAGAAGTATTTCAGTCTTCATTTATGGTTCTTATCCATCTTTGGTGCTTTTCAATTTTGCAGAGAAGCTGTGGTTTCAGTCACCTCCTGATATAACTGTTCTGTAATTTATTATATTAATGGTATACAGGCTTTCTGTTTCTTGCTTAATCTAATTTGTGTTTTCATGTTGTAAGCCTTTCTTCTCACCATATAAACAACCACAAAATTTTCCACATGCTCCTTCAGGGATTTTCCCAGGTTTTGTATTTATTTGTTTGTTTTCGTTTTCACTACTTAAGTCTCTTCAGTAAATTTTTTTGATTGATGTTGCTTTGATTGCTAATTAAGAGAATATTGTACTTCCATAATTGATAATTAATTAGTAGTAGCAGTGATGGCTAGAAGTGACTTTTGGCTGTGAGCTTCCTCAAAAGTGATATGTTGTAATTAATTATTTGTGACTTAATATATTGTTTATTATACTGTAAATAAATTGCATAGTCAGTAACCTCGATGTTTCTTAAGACTAGGGATTATGGTATTTTACATATATATGTATATATATATATATATGTATGTATGAGTATATCCAACTACAGAAAGAGAGAAAGAAAAAGAGAGAAAAGGAGAGAGGGGGAGAGAGAGAAGAAAGGAGAGAGTTTGGGAGGGAGGGAGAGAAGAGAGATAAATAAAAACTTATGGGAGAGAGGTTTCTCTAGTTTTGAAGATAAATACTACTTAATAAATTTGGGTTGGACTTGGAACTAATTAACTAATAAAAAAGATGTTGAAGTTTATAATTTATTAATTTATACAAACATATCCCTTCAGTGCTTTAGAAACTGGGGTGAGAATGAATAAGGTTACGAGTCAAGTAGTGGGCTAAAGGGTGGGGGTTCGGTATGATTGTGAACAGTGCACAAAATATAACTTCTGACTCCCTTAAACTACACATAGGGCCAATCTTAAAACAATGATTAGAACTTATTATTATTTATTATTATTGTTATCATTTGTTGTTCTTAAAGGGTTAAATTGATGAGCAATCATTTCAAGGATCATTATTTTTCCTATTTTTAATGAGAGAAACTTCATTGACCCTTCTTCAGTCTTGATTTTTTTTTAACGTTAGATTTTTTTACCTGAAGATTTTGGCCAGTTTTTAAAAACTGGGTATGATTCATCAGGCCCTGTTGATTTCTTTATTTTCAGCCTGTGTAATCTATAGATATTTTGCTACTCTCACTTGGCTTTCTGTCCTCCTATTTCTTTTGTTGTTAGTTTTTGAGATCAGAGCCGAACTTTTTAAAAGACTGACTTTTAAAAAAAATTAAAAGTCACTTCACTTTTTAGTGCTATTTATTATTAGCTTTCCATGAACATCTGAAAAAGGCGGTTTTTTTTTATTCTTTTTTTGTGCAATGCCTTAAAGAAAGTTTCACTTTATCTCTTGTAAGTATCTCTTCTAAGTTAGTTCACTTCCTTCATTGCTGTTTCAGACATTTTTTAATTCTCTGGAAATCTGTTCTTCTACTTCTTTGGTGACCTATCCTTTCTTCCCCTTTCTGTAAGAGTCACACTTATATTTAACCTTTTATGTACATTTTCAAGCCAACTAGGTTTTTCTCCTAACTTTTCTTTCTTTTTGATAAATTTGATTAATTTTAGGTGCCATAAATACATACTCACCTTGGAAACAGCCAGATCCCTGAATATCTGGATAATGCCATCAAAGGACCTAGGTTCCAACTTCAATTCAGCTGATTTTATATTTTGGGCAAGTGGCTTCACCTCTCTGGATCTCAGTTTGATCTGTAAAATGAGGAGACTGGGTTGTATTATTTCATCCATCTGTAGGTCCTATGATCCTATAATCATAGATCCTATGATATTTTATTATTTTAAATTTACATCTGTTGGGGCTTTTTTTCCCCTCTCTCAAAATGTGCATCTTCAGAGTCCATTTCATTTATTTATTTTCCCTCCTTCCTTTTCTTATTATTTCAAATTCTGATAACTTATAGAAACTTTCACTAATGCAGCCTCTCATTTTAAATACCATTTGTAAGGATCAAATCAGGACAAAGTGGGCCTTCCAGTGCAACAGTTTTACTAATAAGGACTTAAAACCAGATGATCTATGGTATACTCGATTGTTTGTAGTAAGTACAATGTGTTACCATATTTCTTATTGAGAAGTTGAACACATTTTAAATAATTAAGTATCTCATGGTTATGATGTGGGACTTAGATGCTTTTTCCCATTGAAAACATCTGTAAATTATGTTGACAGGAACATGCTGTTACTAAGCAGGGGCAGGGTGGGGGTGCTCCCAATACAAATTTCACTGGAGAATTTTATTCCAAATCTATTATGACCTTTTATCAGCTGGGGGAAGGAGAAGGACAACAGGCTGTGTGAGAGAGTCCAAAATAAATGAAGACATGTAACATAAAGGGAATAGAATGAAGATTTAGGTATGAGACATGAGATACCACAGTAATCTTTAACAACATAGAAGATTTATAAGGAAAATGATCCTGGTTATATAGGTGTTGAGCTTGCAATGAATTATCCATATTTTGTGATATAAAAGGACAATAAGAAATATAAGAGATTTAATAAGTTTCTCAGAGATAAAATGTTATTTTATCTTTTATCCCAGGACACTCCAGGCTGCAAACACTAGGCTTCACCACTGGTGTACATCTACCATTGTATCTTGGTAACTGGCAAGTTTACATCACATATGTCACCAGCAACTGAAGAAAAATGCAGCTGCTGATTTTGTGATATCCTGGGAATTTCAGGCCTGCTAGGTCTAATTGTTCCAATCGATAATATGCTAATGAAAAAATAAATCCAAACCTCTGCCATGATCATACTGAATCTAGCCAGCAGTGATTAATTTAACTGCCTTCCCGTAATCCTAATACATTCACACTGTACAGAACTGTTGCCATATTTTAAATATTAGTTCTAAGCTGACTGGTTAGCTCACTGAAAATTAATAATAAGGATGCCGACCACTTGGTCAAATATAGCTGTCTGGCTTCTGCTCCCTGCAGTAGAACAAAGGAAATCACGCTGTTGTTTGCCATTGCTCTTATTGTCTTCTTGACTATCATGTCCTAGCGATACCTAACAACTCATGTCTCAACATTAACTTCTCTCATCTCATGTAATGCAAAGTAAACTGCCATTGGCTCACACCATCTTTCTTGGTAGAAAAATGTTAACAAACAAGGTTAATGCCTACTTACTGTAAGTGGCCAACTGTCAGGCAGTCTGTGTTTCCAGTTATACTTGTTCCTTACTGCAACAATCCACATTTCCTCTCAGCAAATATGACCTTCATTAGCATAATAGAATTAGAGAGCAGGAATTGACCCTGGGAGGTCATCTGGTGCAGCCTACTGCTTCCTAGCAAATCACTCTCAAGATAGATAACAGTCTCTCTTGTTTGTAAGTAACTGCAAGCAGCTAAACATTATCTTCCTTTATAATCTAATGTTCCAGAATTTAATCCTCTGTGTAAGGGATGTGACGAATGTATATGGTAATATGACTGATTTTCTAGTGAATATACTCGAAATCAGAATGTAAGATCCTTGTGGGCAGGGTTTGGGGTGCTACTGTTTGTTTGATAGGTTTGGTTTGGTTTTTTGTCATTTTTGCCCTTGTATCCCAAGCACCTAACAACATGTCTTGCACATAATAAGTACTCAAGTCTTTGTGGAATTGAATTAAACATCAAAATGAGGGTGGCCTCCCTTGGGGTTCAGTAATGCTGTGATCCCCATGGGCCACTTGAGGGATGACTTTAGTAACCATACAGTCTCTTGAATATCTTTATTGGTACAGACCTACATTTACAAAAGTAGTTTGGTTTTTTGGGAAAAAATGTTCATCTTTTGATAATGCATTTGATTTTGGAAGGTTTTGTGAAATAATTAACCTGAATAAAAACAATGGATAAAGTAGCAAGTCTTTTTATCTATCTATCTATTCAACTATTTATTTGTTTGCTTGCTTTTGGATGGCTTCTAAACTGACTCTGAAGGAGGTTCCCCAAAAGGAGCTGTAAGCATGGTTGGGAGAATAGATACTGGGTCCAGTTACTGAAAAAAACAAAAAACAAAAAACATACAGTCCACAAATGGGATCATCCTGAATGCAAATACTCATTTGAATGCTTATATTCTGAGATATTTGTTTCTCAGTCTAGTTATACATCATAACATTCTGTATGATATCCAACTGATATTCAGTTATCATCTGCCATTCATCCAGTGGAGATAAGGCTACTTTCGGGCATTTTCCTTTTGCTTGAAGATGACAAGTAACTTACTCCTCCCATCTTGCCTCTTCTTTTGCTTCAGGCCAAACAAATCTAACCTCTTTCATCTCTCCATATATTTCATACCCCTTTTTGAAATATTTGTTACTCTTTTCTGAATTTTCTATAGTTTCTTTTAAAATACAGACTAAAACTGGACATTATATTCTAATAATGATTCCCAGTGCTGAGTAAAATGAAAGAACTTCATTCCAGCTCATGTAGGGAGATGCCTAATGTATTTGCCACAGTTTGGGATATTTTTTAAAAAAATGTGTGAATTACTTTTTTTTTCTTGAAATAAATGTATCAGTGGAAAAGATATTTTGCTAGGGAGGTTTTATGAGAAAAGTAACCAGCTTAAAATGTCATTTCACCTATGAACCAAGAAAAACATAAATTTGTATAAGAAATTAACACAAATAGCCTATGCAGTTAAAATTATTGCACAGAAAATAAAATTAGATTTAATTGGTATGGAAACTATTTCTTTTATAAAGAATTGTAACTCATCATCTACGCTATGAGTATGAGACCAGATAAAATATGTATACTACCAACACAATAATGTCCAAAAACAATTCATAGATAATATGGCATTTTTTCAGGGAGACAATTTAAACATATTATGGTTCTCCTTCATCTTTTATATATTATTACCATGCCTAAATAGAACCAAGTATGGCTTCAAAATTTAGAAGGAGTGGAACCACATTTTATTAATTACATGATTTAAAGGATGCCATCAAGCTCTACCAAAAAAAATGTTGAACAACTCCTTCTTGCATTTTATTTTTTTATTTATTTCATCAAATATTTCCTGCATGTAAAAATTATTTTAATAATATGGTTTTTTTTAAATTTGAGTTCCAAATTCTCTCTGTTTCCTGATCCTCACCCTTCCTTGGAAAGGCAAAAAATTTGATTTTGCTTATACATGTGAAGTCATACAAAATAGGTTTCTATATTAGCAATGTTGCAAAACACAAATAAAATAAAAGAATAAAGTAAATATAATAAAAAAGAAATATACTTTAATCTGCATTAGAAGTTCATCAGTTATCTCTCTGAAGGTGGATAGCATTTTTCACCATGGGTCCTTTGGAAATGTTCTGGATTATTGTCTTGATCAGAGTAGATAAGTCTTTCACAATTGATCATCCTTACATTATTGCTGCTACTGTGTACAATGTTCTCCTGGTTCTGCTCACTTCACTTTGCATCAATTCATGTAAGTCTTCCCAGGTTTTTCTGAAACCATCCTGCTTGGCATTTCTTTGTCTTGTCATAATAGTATGCCATGACAATCATATACCATAATTTGTTCAGACATTTCCCAATAGATGGTCACCACCTCAATTTCCAATTCTTTGTCACCATAAAAAGGACTGCTATAAATATTTTTTTTTGTACAAATAGATCATTTTCCCTTTTCTTTAATCACTTTGGGATACAGACCTACTTTTTGATATTGCTGAGTCAAAGGGTATGCACAGTTTTATAGCCCTTTAGGCACAGTTACAAATTGTTGTCTGGAATGGTTAAAATAGTTCACAACTCTGCCAATAGTGTATGTGTCCAATTTTTTTTTTCACACACCTCCCGTACTTTTCATTTTCATTTTCTGTCACATTAGCCAATCTGGTAGGTGTGAGATGGTTTCTCAGAGTTGTTTTAATTTTCATTTCTCTAACCATTAGTACTTCAGAGAATTTTATGTGACTATTGATAGCTTTGCTTTCTTCTGAAAATTGACTGTTCATATCCTTCGCCCATTTACCAAATTTACTTATTATTTTTTTATAAATTTGGCTCAGTTCATTATATATTTGAGAAATGAGGCCTTCGTCAGAGAAACTTGCTACCAAAAAAACCCATTTTTCCCAGTTTCCTATTTTCCTTTGAATTTGGACTGCATTAATTTTGTTTATGCAAAAACTTTTTAATTTCATGTAATCAAAAATATCTGTTTTATTTCCTGTAACCCCCTCTATCTCCTGTGTAGTTAAAAACTCTTCCCTTATCCATAGATCTGATAGGCATGTTTTTGGATGTTCCCCTAATTTACTTATGGTATCACTCTTTATTCTTATCCTTATTAATTTTTATGTTATCTTGGTATAAAGTATGAAATATTGGCCTATGCTAAGTTTCTGCCAAGCTGCTTTCTAGTTTCCCCCACATTTTTTGTCAGATGTTGAGTTCTTACCCCAAAAGCTTGGATCTTTGTGTTTATCAAACACTAAATTGTTATGGTCATTTACTACTCTGTATTGTATACCTAATCAATTCCACTAATCCATCACTCTATTTCTTAGCCAGGAGCAGATTTTGATGATTACTACATTGTAATATAATGTGAAATCTGAAACTGCCAGGCTGCTGTCCTTAAAATTTTTTTTCAATGATTCCTTTGATATTTTTGATCTTTTGTTCTTCTAGGTGAATTTTGTTACAATTTTTTCTAGTTCTATAAAATAATTCTTTAGTAGGGGCAGCTAGATGGCATAGTGGATAAAGCACTGGCCCTGAAGTCAGGAGGACCTGAGTTCAAATCCGGCTTCAGACCAAACACTTGACACTTATTAGCTGTGTGACCCTGGGCAAGTCACTTAATCCCAATTGCCTAAAAAAAGAAAAAATAATAATTCTTTAGTAGTTTGGCACTCAATAAGTAGATTAACTTAGGTAGAATTATCATTTTTATTGTATTGGTTCAGCCTACCTATGACCAATTAATATTTCCCCAATTGTTTAGATTTGTCTTTACTTGTGTGAAAAGTGTTTTGTAATTTTGTTTATATAATCCCTGGTTTTGTCTTGTCAGGTAAACTCCCAAGTATTTTATGGCATCTGAAGTTTTTTTTTTTTTTAATGGAATTTCTCTATCTCTTCCTGCTGGGTTTTGTTGCTAGTATATAGAAATTCTGACGATTTATGTGGATTTATTTTATATCCTGCAAATTTGCAAAAGTTGTTAGTTGTTTCAAATACGTTTTTTTAATTGGTTCTCTGGGGTTCTTTAAATATGCCATCATGTCATCTGCAAAGAGTAATAGTTTTGTTTCCTTATTGCCTATTTTTACTCTTTCAATTACTTTTTCTTCTCTTATTGCTATAGCTAGCCCTTTTAGTGCAATGTTGAATAATATTGGTGACAATGGACATTCTTGTTTCACTCCTGATCTTATTTTGGGAAGGCTTCAAGTTTATCCCCATTATAGATAGTGTTTGCTCTTTATTTTAGATAGATACTACTAATCATTTTTTAAAAGACTTCATTGCTTCCTTTGCTTTCTAGTGTTTTTAATTGGAATGGGTATTGTATTTTGTCAAAGGCTTTTTCTACATCTATTGAAATAATCATATGATTTTTAAAAATTGTTATTAATATGCTCAATTATACTTATAGTTTTCCTGATATTGAACCAACCTTGCATTCCTCGTATAAATGCCACCTGTCCATAGCACGTGATCTTTTATATATATTGCTATAATCTCCTTGCTGGCATTTTATTTAAAAATTTTGCATTGATCTTTATCAAGGAAATTGGTCTATAATTTCCTTTCTCTGTTTTTTGTTCTCCCTCGTTTAAGTAGCAAAAGCATATTTGTGTCATAAAAGGAATTTGGTAGGACTCCTTCACCTTTTTTTTTTCAAATAGTTTACATAGTATTGGGATTAATTGTTCCTGAAATGTTTGATAGAATTCATTTATGAATCCATCTGACCCTGGGGATATTTTTTTAGAGAGGCATTCATAGCTTGTTCATTTTCTTTTTCTAAGATATGGTTATTTAAGTATTCTATTTCCTCTTATGTTAATCTGAACAATTTACATTTTTGTAAATATTCATTAGTTTTACTTAGGTTGTCAGTTTTACTGACATTTAATTGGGTAAAATAATTCTTAATGTTTGCTTTAATTTTACCTTCATTGCATTAGCACTTTTCATCTTTGGTACTAGTAATTTAGTTTTCTTTTTTTTTTAATCAAATTAACCAATGATTTATGTATTTTATTGTGGTTCCTCGCCCCCAAAACCAGCTCTTGTGTTTTTCCATTAGTTTGATGGGTTTCTTACTTTCAGTTTTACTAATCTCTCCTTTGATTTTCAGGATTTCCATCTTGGTGTTAAATTGGGGGTTTTCAATTTGTTATTTTTTCTAGTTTGTTTTTTTTTTTTTTTAGTTGTATGCTCAATTCATTGATCTGCTTTTTCTCTAATTTTCCCTGAGTACTGCTTTGGTTGCATCCCACAAATTTTGGAATATTGTATCCTTGTTGACATTCTCTTTTATAAAATTGTTGATTGTTTCTATGATTTATTTTTTAACCCATTCATTCTATACTTCCATGGCACTTCATTAAATGTAATTTTTATTGCATTATGGTCTGAAAAGGATGCATTTAGTATTTCTGCTTTTTTGCATTTGGTTGTGAGGTTTTTATGCCCTAATACATAGTCAATTTTTTGAAGGCCATGTACAGCTGAGAAAAAAAGTATAATCTTTTCTATTTCCATTTGACTTTCTCCAGAGGTCTATCATATCTAACTTTTCTAAGATTCCATTTATTTCCTTGACTTCTTTTTATTTATTTTATAGCTAGATTTATCTAGCTCTGGGGAGGGCGGGGAGGTTGAGGTTTTCCCACTAGAATAGTTTAACTGTCTATTTCCTCCTGTAATTAATTTAACTTTTTCTTTAAGAATTTGGCTGCTATGCCATTTGGTGCATATATGTTTATTGTTGATATTACTTCATTGTCTATGGTTCCTTTTAGCAAGATATAGTTTCCCTGATAAAATCTTTTAATTAGGTCTATTTTTGCTTTTGCTTTGCTTGAGATCATGATTGCCACCCCTGCCTTTTACTTCAGCTGAAGCATAATAGATTCTCCCCCAGCCCTTTATTTTTTAACTCTGTATGTCTTTTTGTTTCAATTGTTTTTCTTGTAAACAACATATTGTTGGATTCTGGTTTCTAATTCATTCTATCAAATTCCATTTTATGGTTGAGTTCATCCCATTCACATTCACAATTATCATTACTAACTGTGCACATCCCTCCATTCTATTTTCTTTTGTTGTTGTTTTTTTCATCTCTCTCTTTTATCCTGTCCCTCCTCTAAGGGCTGTTTTGCTACTGACCACTGCCTTCTTTTGTGTGCCCTCCCTTTTATTACTTCCCCCTCCTTTTTCTTATCCCCTTCCCTTACTACTTCCCTATTGGGTATTACCAATTGAGCATTTATATGCTTTCTTTTTTTGAACAAATGTAGATGTGAGATTCAAGCATTGCTTGCCCTGTCCATTTTTCCCTCCACCCTAAAAGTTTTTCCTTGCATGCCTCTTTTATGTGAGATAATTTTCTTCAGTTCTTCCTCTCCCTCCTCCCTTTTCCTAGGGCATCTCTCTTTCTTGCCTATCCATTTTTTTTTACATTATCCCAACATAATCGACTCATTCGTGCACCCTTTGTCTATATAGAATCCTTCTAACTGTTTTAATCATGAGGAAGTATTTAAAAGATACATGTGTCATCTTTGCAAATGTATTATCTTTGAAAGATAAACAGTTTAATCTTAGTGAGTTCCTTACAATTTCACTTTCATGTTTACCTTTTTATGTTTTTCTTGGGTCTTGTTTTTAAAACTCATATTTTCTATTCACCTCCTGTCTTTTCATCCAGAAATCTTGAAAGTCCTCAATGTCATTAAATATCCATTTTTCCTCTTGAAAGGTTATACTCAGTTTTGCTGAGTGGGTTATTTTTGGTTGTAGTACCAACTCCTTTCACTTCTTGAATAACATATTCATAGCCCTCCACTCCTTTAATGTGCTAACTGCTAAGTGTTATGTGATCCTGACTGTGGTTTCATGGTATTTGAATGTTTTTTTTTTTCCCCTGACTGCTTGAAGTATTTATTCTTTGACCTGAGAGCTCTGGAATGTGGCTATATTTATGCTGAGAGTGTTCATTTTGGCATTTCTTTCAGGTGTTGATTGGTGGGTTCAATTTCTACTTTATTTTCTGGTTTTAGGACATTGGGACAGTTTTCCTTGATAATTTCTTGATATGTGATGTTTAGGCTCTCTCTTTGATCATGATTTTTATATAATTCAGTAATTCTTAAGTTATCTTTCCTTGATCTATTTTCCAGGACAATTGTTTTTCCAATAATATATTTCACATTCTTCTATTTTTTTCATGCTTTTAACTTTGTTTTATTGTCTCTTGATTTCTCTTCTGCTTGCCTTATTCTAATTTATAAGGAATTATTTTCTTCAGTGAACTTTTGTACCTCTTTTTCCATTTGGCCAATTCTGTTTTTAAGGTGGGTTTTTTTTGGTATTTTTTTTTTAATTTACCACTCTTGTTTGATTTTTAAAACCATTTCTAGTGCTTCCAGTAATTCTTGTTGGGCTTGTATCTAATTCACATTTTTCTTTGAGGCTTTACTTGTAGAGGTTTTTACTTCATAGCCTTCTTCTGAGTTTGTATTTTGACCTTTCTATCACCATAATGGATTTTCATGGTCAGGTTCTTTATCATTGTCTGCTCATTTTCCCACCTTATTTATTGATTTTGAACTTTTAAAGTTGAGCTCTGTTTCCAGTGTGGAGGGATAGAGGGGTTCTATCTCAAGCTTCTGGCTTTTCCACACTGCTATTTTCAGAACTTGTTCTGGGAGGTTGGAAGTTTTTAGTGATTCTAAGGTGGTATGATTTGGGGAGAGGTGTGGTTATTGCTCTCTTAGTTTGCACTCTGGCCCTTACCCAGGAGCATCCCTGATCCCACTGGAATCGCAAAGGATGCTACTCCTCAGGGCCCCTACTTCCTTAGGACAGGAAATTATACTATCTTCAAAGTTCCTTTTCCCTCAGAGCCAGAAGTAATATTGCCCCTCAGGGCTTCCACTCACTCTTGACCAAAAGTAATCTTCTCCACCTTTGAACTATGACCCAGAAGTGGGCATATAAAATGGAATTGCCAAACAGTTTCCCTTCAGGGCTCTCACTTACTCTTGACTGAAAGTTCTCCTCTCTGCCATTGAACTATGACCCAGAAGTAGATACAGGCAATGGAGTTGCCAAACAGCGTCTGGTCCTGTGTCCAGTGCTAGCACGGAAGTACCCTGTAATCTTTTTCTGACCAGTTGCCTGGTCCTTCTATCATCTCTAGCTTGAGAGCTCCTGAAGCTGCTGTTGCTTCTGTCACCACCACTTAGTCCCACCACTGGTATTTCAGCCACCTCGGCTTTAGGTTAGACTCCTCCCCTGTGTCACAGATCTCTCTTTCCAACCTCCTGTGTTGTCTTGGGCTGTAAGAATGTCTCCCTCTGAACTTTGGTTGGCTCTGTTATTCTAGAATTTAATTTGTGGCATTATTTTAAAGTTGTTTGGAGGGAAATGTTGGTAGAGCTCAGCTAAGTGCTTTCTCAACTCCATCATCTTCGCTCTGTCCCTAGAAGTAACCCTTTCCTTTCATAGAATCTTTCTCCAATGATTTCAAAATGTCATTTAGACTCACAAGGTGTAAAATTCTTAATGTGCACCAATGAAAGCTAGAAACTAAGGTGTGAATCCAGTGGTCACATTAAACCAGTGGATAATGCTAATTACCTTAGTTTCCTCTAGGTAGCACATAAAGTATAATGATATATACATATATAAACAACTGACTAGAAAGAGCACATTTAAAGCAATGAACTATCCAGTGTCATTCTTAATCTACACTTTAGGAATGGTAAAATGGACCACAACAGATCTTGAAAGTATCCTCACAAACACCTGTAAATATTAATGAACCAAAAGGCCCATCATCCTAAGGCAGGTATAGAAAAAATTAATAGTAAAAAAGGAGGATATAAATGCATAGACATTTTTAGGGCTCTTGGTAAACAGGTCATACATCTACAGAAATACTTTTAGAACAAGCAGACTTCATTCCACTTTAGTACTATAATGCCTGAAAACAGGTACAATCTCAAAACCAAGAATAGAGTCAAAAGGCCCCCCCATGGACAACATACACATGAATTCCCTCTTCTCCCTGCTCTCCCTCCTCTCCCTCTTTCCACATAGGGAATCATACCCTTACCTGCAGGTGCTCTGTCCAAAGGAATATAGATTTTGATTGCTGAAACCTAGCAAGATATCTTGAGGTTTACTGGCTAGATTTCTTTTTTTTTTTTTTTTTAAGGACCATGCCTTAAACTCAAATCACTCTGGCTCTCACTGATTGGCCAACAATAGGTACCAGCCCAAGCCCCACTAGGTCATTGTTTGGATTCTGATGGCCCAGAGTGAGAGTAAATAGCAATTGTTTCTATTTTGGCCAGAATCCCTGATTTTCTTCCCCTCCCAGATTGATTTTTTTGACTAGGTAAAAGAGGCCATTCTTTGCTTCACTTTTACCTAGCCTCTGTCACTGAACAGGCATTGCCTCAGACAAATTGAGAAAGGCCTTAACTTAAAAGGCCTCCCACTGTATGCTGGATGTGATCTCTATCTTGAGAGGATGAAGCTGATGACTTTGCACAGTCCTGCCTCACTTAAATCCACTTCCCTTGCAAGTCATGACATCTTCCTGATATCATGGTTCTCTTTGAGAATGAAGGACAAGCAACAATGCATGATTGATGGTCAATGAAATATTGACCAAAAAAGCATTGATCAAATGGTTAAAGTCATTCAGGTTTGTTTTGTGGAAATGGAGGGCCTATTATGGCAACTCAGGACCAGATCATTAACCTCACAACAAGCCTAGAAGGTAGGTGCTATTATTTTCCATTTTACAGATGAGGAAACTGTGGCAGAAAGAGGTTAAGTGACTTGGTGAAAGTCCCATAACTAAGAAGTGTCAGATTAGATTTGAATTCAGGTCTTCCTGATTCCATGTTCAGCTCTCCATCTACTGCACCACCTAACAGTCTCTTTTATGGACTAACAGATGTCAGAATTCCATGCCACAAATACTTTCCTCAAAATATTTATGAAAAATCAAGCAATAAACTGTACTCGTATCAAACTATTGTCACAGACTGAACTTTAGCTCACAATTGCCTGGATATGACATTGATCCATAAAACCTTAAGAACAATATTTTTAATAAATTTTACCATAATAAATACATATAATCTTCAAGTTACACATAACATAAAACTTTCAAGATATAGAAACCAACAGTGGAAATCAAAATCTTAGGTGAACAAATTGTGATATAAATTATTCCTGTTATCCTATTTGTTACTAGAATTATAGGGATAAACTGAGGATGCTTTCAACTAGCCAACAGAGGATAAGTTTTATCGTAGTACTTTTATTCAAATATAAAAAAGTTATTTAACCTACCTCTTAATTAGTCATAGAACATTAAATATCTAAGGATTAATTCAAGATACCAGCTAGTCTCAGAATCCTTTAGATCTTAACATCTTTGAAAAAGATAAGAAGAATGAATATTGATAATGATAATTATAATGCATAATATCTAATGTGAAGTATCATGGTATAGTAAATAAAAAGAGCACTGGATTTAGATTCAGAAAATACATCTGGAGCATTCCTTAATATGGTTGTTTATAGTTTCCTATTCTTTTGATAAGTGTTCATCTATTTGGACCTCTTATCTATATATCTATCTTTCTATACACAGATATATGTCCATATATATGTTAATCATTTATATATCTTAAATTCTAAACCCTTATCAAAGACACTTGATACAAAAAGTTTTTTTCCTGTTCAACCACTTCCTTTCCTATGTGCATTAATTTCATTTACATAGAAGCTTTTCGGTTTCATGTAATTACATTAGTTTCTTTCATCTTTTGTAAGAATCTCTGTCCTTTATTTGGTTAAGAATATATCTCATATCCATAGCTGTGAATAGTATATGATCTGCTTCTCTTCCATGTTTTTATGGTATGATCTCTCTACATATATATATAAATATATGTGTGTATATATATATATATATATATATTTATATATATGTGTGTATGTGTGTATCTATCTATCTATCTAACTATCTATGTCTCATATCCATTTAAATGTACTGTGGAGTATAATATAAGGTGTTAGTCTATGTCTAATTTCTGCCAGACTGCTTTCTGTTTTCTCACATAGGGGGTTCATGTCTAGAATCTGATACTATTTACATGACTATGACAAGTTATTTAGCCACTCTCAGGTTCAGTTTCCTCATATGTAAAGTAAAGATATTAAAACCTAGAGTGCCTGTCTCACAAGGTTGTTGGAAGGATCAAATTACATGATGTTAAGTCAGTTTTGAAAATAGGAAAACACTGAATAAATGTCTGTTGCTACTATTAGTATCCTCTGTATAGGGATTTTGATGTTTTAAAAGTGATTTTATGTCTAGTATATATTTTATCTTCTGCCTATGAATTAGGGCAGATAGTATTGTTCTTTGACAAATTAACAAACTGAGGTATAAGTAAAGTCAAATAGTTAATTAGTGCTAGAACCAGGATCAGAACTCATGACTTTCCGCTTTAATGATGTTTAATACCAGCATGTCCCTGGGCAGTCATTTAACATACTTAGGCTTCCTTAACTTCATCTTCAGTATAAGGAGGTTGGATTCAATTATTTCTGAGGTTTCCTCCAGTAGCCCTATGACCCTGTGACCTTGGAAAACAAGAGTCCTCTTATTGATAGTTATGAAACTCCTGCTCTTTGGTCAAAAGGTTAAGGTGGACACCAGACGACTCTCCCTCAATGGAATTTTATGTCCAAGTGTCTGAAAAATTTCTCTGGAGTCCCTACCAACCCTTCCTTTCCCTCAGTTGAATTGTCTTAAGCTCTGAAGGGAATTTTGTGGTTTGTGTATCAGACATCAGAATTGCTATATACAACTCTGAATGAGTTGGTTATCTAGGGTGTGATTACCCCTGATTTGACTGACATTTGATCTCTCCACTCAACCAATGACCAGATTCAAGAGCACAAGTGACTACTCTAAGGTCGGGCTACTGAAGTTCTCAAAGATTTATCTCTCTTTAGATGCTGATTGTTTCTTTTAGCCCAAGTTTCTAGAAAAAAATACAAATACTTGCACATTGGCAAGTGCCCATTCTAGATGAATAGAAAGAGGCTTTTTGGCAGTCTTTGAGATTGAAATATTTAAAAGCAATAGAAGGTCTTGGAAGGGAAAAAATTGAAGTTTTGCAATTAGGGTTCCTAAAAATACCCTGACTCTACCCTTGGGAAGTATCTAAGACAACTATACCCTTTAATCTATTGTTTCTATTGAAAATATTTACAAACAACATTTAGTGCAGGAAATAAGGACCATTAACATGACTGATTTATTTTCAGGTCTAGAAACCCTCCACATTTTCCCATCTAATCCTGTCCTATGTATTCAACTCAAAGAGAAGTTAGATTCTCTGTCATTGAAGAGTTGGAAATTATACTACCAAATATTCATTACTTATTATATGCATGTCACTGTACTAGATAATAGAGCTACAAAAATGAAAAATAATGTGAGCCCTGCCCTCAAGAAGCTCATAATCTAAAAGGCAAGATACAGCATGTACACAGATGATTAAACTTTATAGATAGATTCATATATGTGTGTACATGTATAACATATATGATATAGGATACACACGCATGCATCTATGTAAGCATATGCATATGTACATGAATTGTGTGTGTATCTCATTTGATCCACACAACAGCCCTGGAGGGTTCAAGATCACAGACTCATAGATTTAGAGCTCTATCAATTATTCCATGCTGCCGCCAAATGCAGCCTGGTCTATTTTTGAATAGCTCTAATTGTTAGGAGGTTTTTCTTCACATAGAGCATAAATCTACCTCTCTGCAACACATTATTCCACAATCTGATCTCTAATGTCAAGAGAAATAATTTTATTTAGTGCAATTCCTCTTTCCATGATAGTTCTTCAAATATTTGAAAACAACTATCACAGTTACCCTCCAACCCCACCCCTGAATCTTCTCAAGGATAACCATGCCCAGTGCTTTTACCTGATCCTCAAATAACATGATCTTAATGACTTTCACCATTCTTGTCCCCTTTTCTGAACACTCTATTTAATTAATTCATTTTCTATACTGTTGAACCAAGAATTAAACACAGTAGTACACATAGGGTCTGACCGGTAAGCAGAGTAGAACAGTTCAATTCTTTTTCTTTCTGAACATCATGTCTCTTCTAATGTAACCTATGATTATATTGGATTGGTGAAGGGAGGGGAAAATTACCATATACCACACTATTGACTCATATTGAGTTTTCAGCCCACTAACGTGCCTTTCTTTCCTTCCTCTTCTTTTTCATTGAAAAAGACCAAAGGGAATAGTGTAGCAATAGTAGTATTATATTGGACAATAAAGGACACTCTAATAATTGTATTTTATTCTCTAGTCAAGAGGTTCTTCATCTTTTCATTTTCTTGTTATTCTCATGAATTCAATTATCACTGATGACTCCCTGTAGCCAGCCCTGAGTTCCATTTCCATATCTCCAAATTCTTCCTGAACATCTCTCTGTGAGTTCCTTAAGAGCAGAGACTGTTTTTTGTTTGTTTATTTTGTTTTTGTTGTTTTTGTTGTTGTTGTTTGTTTGTTTCTTTGTTTTTCCTTTCTTTCTACTCTATTGCACTTAGCACAGTTCCTGGCAAGTAGTAGACACTTAACAAATATTTGCTGACTGACTGAATGTGTCCCATTAGCACCTTAAACTCAACATCTTACTACCCAAAAATGTGTCCTTCTCCTCAGTTTCCCTCATTCTATTTACAAGAGTCTCCTCACCCTCAGGTATTCATGCTTAAAGATCAGACATCTTTGACTCCCTCTGCAGAGTGGGAGCCATTTCTTACTATCCCCAACATCCAGTTATTTGTGAAATCCTATTGATTTTGTCTCCACATTATCCCTCACATATTTTTCTTTGTCTCCATTCATTCTGTTAATACTCTCAATACCTGCTTTCTGTACTATTTCAATAGCCTCCTTACAGAACTCTCAGCTTCCAGTTTCTTCCTTCTCTAATATATTTTTCATATCAGCTACCAAAATAAGAAAGGCATTTCTTTTTTTTATATTTAATATCTCTTCTGTCTTGCTTTTGGACTCCCCTGGACACATCCTAGTGACATTTATAGATTAGTCTGTGTATAGAATTTGACTTGAATCTTTCTACACAGACTGTCAGATTCTTTGGACTTCTGTCAGAACGACGTTCAGAACTGTGTACGGATAAAATCTTGGGAGACTAAATCCAAGAAGATGGGCTCTGGAGTGAGAGTACTTATTGTTCAAATCTCACCTTTGATACCTACTGCCTATGTGACTTTGGGGAGGTCCTTTAACCACTCTTGGTTTCAGTTTCTTCATCTCTAAATGACAAGTTTAGATTAGGTGGCCTTTGACATACCTTGCAGATTTAGGTTTAGGAGCCTGTGAATATTTATGATAAAAAACAGAGAGACAAATTCATTTATACCAAAATATGACCATACCCACACTAAGGTGTTCAAAAACACTGCCCCATTCAGCTGGAAGTCTTCCCACCCCAGTCAGATGCTTATAGTAAGGCAAAGAAGAAATCAAACAGCAATCTGTGTATTCCATAGCGTTCCTTATAGCTTTGGTTTTTCCCGAGCAGCCACCCCCACTTTGTATTGCTAGACCTCTCTGCTACTGCGAATTTACAGCAGAGCAAGAAGAGGAAGAGGAGGGAGTTCTGTGTTTTCCAATGATCCAGTGAGGGATCACTGAGCTGTCATTAACATCAGGTTAGCCAGTGAGGATGTAACAACCAATTAACCAATAACAATCACCATGAAAATTATAAGACATCCTAAGATGCTACATGCATTTTGTGCATTATTTTTAAAATCTATTCCAAAGTTTTTCCTTAAGCCCCAGTATTACAAAATTCCTGGGTATGGAGAAGAAACAGTCAAAGAATTCATGTTTCCTTTGACCAACAAAAATAGGGCAGCTGAGGTTTGAGTCTATAAACTCTGCACTATTACAGAAAATTGAAAGTCATAATCTTCCAACAAACTCTAATTGAACATTTGGAAATGTGTATAAAACAAAGCAGAGTCAAATAAATAGAACAAATAAACCCAAACCCCCAAAATGTAAATCTTCAAAGGAAGAACCCTCATTAAGAAGATATATTGAATTTTCTGTCCCTTGACATCCTGGTTGCTTTTAGGATTATGCCACTGGGAAAATACAACTGTTTCTAATCAAACAATTTAAATTCCCATGCTGAGTCTTTTGTTGCTTTTGCCTTTTGCATATTTCTCTTGCTACTTGTTTTGGGGATAAAGTAGTGCAAAATCATTCAGACACCAATCAGATTTATCATCCTGTGCCTTTTGATGACATCCATCTGTTTATCTATGAAGCCATTAAAGACTTATTGAGTTACAGGGCTATGGAGAAAATTGGGTTATCATCTATAGTTAAATCCAATTCTTGCATCGGCCATCTTTTCAGCCTACGTGCTATACTCTGAAATTACCCTGACTTGCAGACCCGCATTTCAGGAATACATTTGCTTCATAACCTTTTTATACCATTTCTAGAAAAATCCTAATGCATGAGCAATTTGTGGTTTAGGAAAATGTTGACAGAAAGATGTCATTGCTTTCTCTTGTCAGAGGTTCAAAAGCTTGCTAGGGACTGTGTTAGCTTAAAAGTAGCATTCAGAAGTTGGGACTATTCAATTCCCAGATTTGTATTTAGCTGCACCTTTTCAACGACAAACTCAGTGCTGTGTCATAGAAGGAGCACTGTGTTAATCAGAAGATAGAGATAAATTAATACCAAGTTGAAATTCTAACTGACAAAAAAAGAGTCCATCACAAATCATGTTAAATAAATACCAGCGGGTAAACTGATAAAACACAAAAGGCCCCAATCTTGTTCCGTAATGACTAGGTAGGAGTTCAGTGCTTATCTGTCAAGTCATGCAGCTTAAGCAATGCTAAAAATCATGTTTTCTGGGTTGGCTGAAGAGCCAATGGACTGTGTGGAGGCAGCTAATTGAAATCAAGTGAATATTTGCAGTTTCCTGGAGATACTGTTATATCAGGACTGCAGGGGCCTCAGTCAAAAAGCAGTCCTGAATCACAAAGATGCTGCACTTTGCCAGTTTTCCTAGCATTTGACAGAGATAAATCTTGAAGAGCTTGTTGAGTAAAATCTCTGCTCAATTTGCTTATGTAAATCAGACATGCACTATACGTCAGGAGGGATTTCTGGGAAGCCTTGATTTCTGGGAATCGCTGGAGTTATTTAGCATCAAGGCTTTTTCTTAAAATCCAGCACTATGGGCTCTTTATTGGGTCATTTAGGAAGTATTTTCTGATCATATTTCATAGTAGCTTTTCATTGTTTCTCACTCTATAAGATAAGTAACCTGAAATGGAACAATAATGCTGTAACAACTGGAGACAATTGATGAAGACACGTATGCTGGATGTGAAAGACTCATTGGACAGGTGTCAAATTGTCTTCTGCCTGTCGACTTGACTTTATGTCCCTTCCAGTTGGCAGTGATCTAGTTTCTGATATGAAGCAGCATGGTGCATGGAACAATTCTTAGATTCAGAACCAGGAGATACCTGAATTATAGTTCCATCTCCTATACTTACTACATATGTTGGTGGAGTAACCACCCCTCAGATCACATGATGCCTCCCCTCCAAAAAAAATGGCTCTCGCAAGTTCAGGCTTCTCAGGGACTCCACATCTATGAAACCTCATTGATGTGTTTACCTTCAATGGTCAGACAAAGGATACAACTACTCCAAATCCATGACATTTAAGAAAATGGCATGATAAGAAAAGTAGCAATAAAACATTTTCCCTATCACCCCGGAGAACATTCTTCCATAAATACACATTACATATATATGTGTGTGTGTGTGTGTGTGTGTGTGTGTGTGTCTATATATGTATAGACATATAGACATATAGACATATATACATAGGGAACACGTGTGAATAAGGAACCAAGCCAAGTCCATAGCACAAGGTCATCGCAACCTCCACCTTTTTAGCTTCATTATTGACCTTTCATCTGCAGATACTACCAATCCAAAGCTTCAGAGAGGCTTTGGGATAAGTCATTTAAACTTTTTGAATCTTAGGTTCCTTAAATGAGAATGATAATAACTGTAATTATTACCTCATAGGGTTGATTCGGGTATAATCAAAAGGGGGAGTGTATGCAAAGCACATTGGAAATGTTAAAGTGCAATGGAAATTTAGTTATTATTATTATTATCATTATTATTATTATTATTATTATTATTATTATTATTCCTGGAAGGTCATTTGTGTCATTGTAGAGAAGGAAAATTACCATAGAAAAGGTACAACAAATCTTCAGTTATAGAATCTCTCAGTGTCCAATCATCTCAATCATTGGAGGATAATGATATTGATCTCAGAATTATGAATAGTGGTTCCACACTGGACATGTCTATGTAAGCTTTACTTTCCTCATCTATGGAAAGATGGGGTCAGACTTCATGATAGAGATCTAGCTCTATGATTTTATGTTTTTCCAACTCAGTTTCCAAACTTGTTTTTCCCCTACCACACTCCCAAAGCAAAATATCAAAAAATACCCATTCTATTTATAGTCAGAACCAACTTTATAAAGTCACTTTGTGTAAGAATATCCCAAGGCCTTTCTCTCTGCCAAAAATATGTCAACTTCAAAGTGATTAAAATTGCATCATCAGAGATTTATTTTGTTAACTTAAGCTTCTGTCACAATGTTAAAATGCTGGGGGGATACAGCAGGTAAGATATTAAGCCATTATTACTCATCAATACCTCAATAGGTGGATGTGTTATAGCCTTTCTTAAAGTAGATTTTTATGGGGAAAATCACAAAGACAACAATGTATCACTGGCATTGAGGGAGAGGAGCAGTGAGAGGGAAAAAGGACGCAGAAAGGGAAGGTTCAGTTATAGAAGGCAAACTTTGGTGACTTCACATTGTTATCTAAAGCCCTGAACCCTACAAATGAAAGAGGGAATTATGCCAGCAATATTTATCCACTTCATTCATTCATTCGTTCATTCACTACCTAATAGCTACTATACACATGCTTGCTGAAGGGATCACTTTCACCCTTTCCATCTCATTGTTTCATTTACTTTCAGATTCCATTAATGCACAAGCATCAAAGTGCTTGAAAGAAATGGTGGGGAAATCCTACCTAAGGAATTCAGAAATGTGAATGATTTTGTCTAGTTGTTCATAAATCTTGGATACAGGCAGCACCTGCAGGTGAACTGTTGGAGAGCCAGGCAAATGGAACCCAGAGATGGGCTCCATCACTAGTTTGCAGGTCAGATCCTATCAGGTAAAGCCTGCCAGGTCAGATCCTCTTATCCTTATCCCATTAAGATACACTTCCAGTTCCAACTGCTTTCCCTTCATTCTTTGCCGTAATCTTCTCCCACCTCCCTCACTACCTCCCACACTGAAGAAAACTAAAAATGTAAAGCTAATCATCTTAAAATTCTGATCTATCATCTGCTCTATACATTCCTAAAAATATAGGAAAGAAGGAAACAAACATTTGTTAAGTGCCTACTATGCACTTACTATATTCACCAATATATCATTTGATTATCACAACAACCATATGAGGAAGATAATGTTATTATCCCATTTTACAGCTGAGGAAACTGAGGCAGACAAAAGTTAAGTGACTTCTCTGAGATCACACAGTTAGTAAATGACTAAGGCCGGATTTTAATTCAGGTCCTTGTGACTCCAGGCTCAGCACCCTATCCATTGTGCCATCAAGCTGCCTTAGGGCTATTAAAATATACAGGGCTTTTTGCTTTTATGCTGAATGAATCCAGGAATGCTATACTTGTGTAGTTGTGTCCCTCTTCTGAAATCAATTGTAATGTATTGCTGACAGCGTGTCTTCCTTACTTTTAATTTGTAGCCTTTTTCACACTCACAGTTGTTGTTGTTGATGATGATAGTGATGACCATGGTGGTGGTAGTGGTGGTGGTGGTGGAAATGGTAGGTGGAAGGGCCCAAACCTGTAATGTCACTGGTGAAGAGATTGACTAGGGTTGAAACTCCGTTCTCAAATGCAGTTCAGCAACTCCTGTTTTACGGTCATTAGAGTTGCCTTGGGTACTGCACTGAAAAGTTATGTTACTTTCTCAAGATCACACAGCTAGTATGTATCCAAGGCAGACTTTGAACACAGGTCTTGAGTCTACAGAAGGCATTCTATTACCGATGCCATAATTCTTCTCTTCCATATAATTGTCTTCCTGAATATGGGAAAGTTGTTCCATACCTTCCTTCCTAAGTAATAATAAGAGTTCACCATAGTACCCAATGGTTAAGAGAGCAATTTCCTCCCCATGATACAAGTACTATTAGTACGATTAACTATTGTCCATTTTATAGATGAGAAAATTAAAGCTCAGAACTATTGTATTTCTGATCAAAAGTCACATTTCTAGTAGGCTCAGCAAATGGGAGAGCAGTAGAAAAAGAGAACAGCTGAAAACGATGAACTGCTCAGTTTTGTAAGTTTTAAAGACGCAGGCAGCCAATCAAAGAAGACTACCCTACCCACGTGGTAGTGGATGCAGCAGGCTTCATATTAGGCAAACTGGACATACTCAAAAGGCCCTTCTTAACAGTATCTCCTTGTTAGAAGTGGGCATGCCCAGAGAAGCCCAGGTTACATAGATAAAAGTAAAACTTTCTAAATAAATTTCTTTTATAATGTTTTTAAGTGTTTAGTCAATTGAATTCTAATCTCTTGGGCTCTAAATAAATCTTAGCCACAAATTCCTGCTCTTTAATTAGATACCCATTCTGTCATTTCCTAGAAAGGAAACCTTTTTTTTTAACAGTGTCCAAGACATTCCTAACATTTCAGGTGAAATAATTTATCTGAAATAATTTTCACTTTAAAAAGAAGAGTATTAAGTGGAAAAAGGAAAAAAAAAAGAATAGTGCCAGCCTGGTGGGTCTGACCATTAGAATCCCAGGAAAACAGAATTTATATTTTAAGAAACCAAGCTAGGAAGCCCAATGCAAATATTATAATTTCTAAACAATTACAAAGCTAAACTCAAAGGTCTAGTATATTGTCATAATGTGTTATAACTTTTCACTTGCTATTCTTTTAATATGTTTATATCTACATATGTAAATGTAGATATAGATATATACACATATACAAACATATATACATTAGTGGATACCATTGAAATTGTGTGTAATACCTTTAGATAATGTCATGTGTTCATAGAATATTGAAGTTAGATTGGATGTCAATGTCATCTAAGTCAACTCTATTTCATAGATAAGGAAACAGATGCAGAGAAGTTAAGGGATTTTTCTAAGTCTGCACAGTCAGAACAGTGTAGAGTTGGGGCTGAAGTGCTGGGGACTCTGGCTCTAAGTCACATGATCTTTCTACACAGGTTGATTAGTCTGGAAAGATCACTTTTGCAGCATACCTCCAAGATCAATTGTTGTTGCTGTTCAGTCATTTCAGTCATGTCTGACTCTTCATGACCCCATTTGGGGTTTTCATGGCAAAGATACTGGAATGCCTTACCATTTCCTTCTCCAGCTCATTTTACAGATGAGGAAATGAGGCAAACAGAGTTAAGTGACTTGCCCAAGATCACACAGCCAGTAAATATCCTAGGCCAGATCTGAACTCAGAAAGATGAGTCTTCCTAACTCCAAACCTGGTGCTCTATCCACTGTGCCACATAGTTGCCTGCCAAGATCAATAGTCACATATATTTCCATGCTATTTTCATGGAAGACTTGAGACAAAATCTCCAAGAATGAAGACTCCCATCAAATGTCATATTAAAAACATGGTCAGTGGGATTTAGGTAGGTAGCCTCCCAGAAAGAAAGGAAGGAAGGAAGGAAGGAAGGAAGGAAGGAAGAGAAAGGAAGGAAGGAAGGAAGGAAAAAAGGAAGAAAAAAGGAGAGAGGGAGGAAGGAAGGAAGGAAGGAAGAAAGAAAGAAAGAAAGAAAGAAAGAAAGAAAGAAAGAAAGAAAG
>NW_020948983.1:4711755-4711943 GCF_900497805.2 Vombatus ursinus | reverse complement strand
AAGAAAGAAAGAAAGAAAGAAAGAAAGAAAGAAAGAAAGAAAGAAAGGAAGGAAGAAAGAAAGAAAGGAAGAAAGAAAGAAAGAAGGAGGAAGGAAGAAAGAGAGAAGAAGAGATGGAGGGAGGAAGGAAGGATAAGAAAGAGAAAGAAAGAAAGAAAGAAAGAAAGAAAGAAAGAAAGAAAGAAAGA
>NW_020948983.1:4696648-4711745 GCF_900497805.2 Vombatus ursinus | reverse complement strand
AAAGAAAGAAAGAAAGAAAGAAAGAAAGAAAGAAAGAAAGAAAGAAAAAGAAAGAAAGAAAAGAGGGAGGAAGAAAGGGAGGGGGAAGGAAGGAAAGAGTACTAAGACCTCAATGAATTAACAAAGCACTGCAATTAGATATATTTCAACTAAGCCCTTTGAACTCATACTTCACAACTTTCTGCCAGTGTGTCCTCAGGACATTGTATTCACCTCCCTGGGTTATCAATTTCTTCTTCAGCACTCTTTCAGTAGCACCTAGAAGTCTTGAGAACTGAAGTCTCTGAGAGTGAAAGATCCCATCAAAGGCCATACTGAAAAATATGAATACATGATAAATGAGATATAGGTAGGTAGGTAAGTAGCTGCTCACCAACTAGCCACTGTGTGTGTATACACATATACATATATTTACATATATGCATATATGTGGAGGAAAGAGAGACAGACACAGAGACAGAGACAGAGGCAGAGGGAGACAGAGAGACAGAGAGGTGCTGACACTGCTCTTTCCTGGTTTCCTCTTGCCTGCCTGACCACCACTTCTCAGTGTCTCTTACAGGTTTATCATTCATGTCCTACCCCCACCCCTGCATTGATATACCCCATGGCTCTCTACTCTTCTGTTTGTATAACCTCTTGTTTAACTCATCAGCTCTGTGAGTTAAATTATCATCTCTTCATCTTGGATGATTTCCAGATCTATTTCTCCATCTCTGAACTTCTGACCATCATGTTTCCCATGACTGGAATACTCTCTGTTCACCTCCTCTTGGAATCCCTATATACCTTCAAAGCTTATCTTATGTGCCCTCCTACATGAGGCCTTTCCTGATCCCCACCACAAATTGTTACTGATCCCTTATCCCAAAATTACTTGACATTTGATTCTAATATATTTTGTATTTTCTTATCGATCTATGTGTTGTTCCCCTAAGTAGAATACAAGTTCCTTGAGATTAGGGAGAATTTGGGCTTTATCTTTGTATCTCTGGTACCTACAATGGTGCCTAGCATATAGTGAGTATTTCACAAGTGCTTGTTGAACTGAAGTAAATAAAAATGGAATTTATTAGAAGCCATAGAAGCCACAATGCCTCCCCACAATCATGTCTACCTTCAGTCACTTACAGCACGCATTGGGTATCTTTTGCTCCACTTGTCCCATGTGGGCTCCTCAGTAGAGGCCTCCTTTGGAGGTTCTCAGGGTTTCTTCACCTTCTCTTCTCCATTACTATACTTGCAGCCTTCCACACCTTCAGGAAGAGAGTGTCACAGTGCCATGCTTTCCATTGTCCAGCTCCCTAACAATGTAAGAACTCCTCACCATGTTCCTCCATCATTCTATCAGGAGTCTTACTCCAAGTTGCTCACTCAGTCAAACCTTTTTTGGAAGTAAGGAATACTTTCAGAGTTCCTTTTGTTTTTCCTGAGGACTCCATGCCAGGGTGTAGTGCAGGATCAAGACCCTATTTTGAGTTTCTCCTTTGTGTGTTCTACAGACCTCTTGACTCATTGGTCCATGTTTAGCTGTAGTCACATCCCAATTCCTACCCAGTTGTGTGTCCTCCCCACCCCTAGCCAACTGTGTATACATCATCCTCTTCCATATCTCCTACCTGCATTGCCGATGGCCTCTTAAAATCAGATTAAGATTAAGATGAGGAAAACCACCAGAGGAGGAGGAAGACAGGTAGAGGACCAGATAACCACATACATTAAAGCCACTTCTCCCCCCCCCAAAAAAAATCATTATTGGAAATTCAGAAAAAAGTCAGGCCTGAGGCAGATATAATCAGATGTAAATTTAGGGTTTTATGTATGTAAATATTATACAGGAAAGGATGGTGCTTGGACATCTTAGAACAGGATGCATTGTGAAATGAGAATGTCTTTAATTGCTACATGCAGGATAATATATGAGCTCTATGAGGCAAAGGATCAAGCTGTTCCTTCCAGGAGGTTGAGATCCCCAGATGGTGACACTGGAGGGCATAGTTAGAAGAAACAGGGAGTTTCTACAAGTTCAGAGTGGATATACACAGAGACAATAGAATAGACAGCTGAGAAGAGCAAAGGGTGTGATGATCAAAAATAGAGGCCCAACTCAAGTAAGGTGTGGAGGGGATATGTGTACAGAACAGAAGAAAGGCTTGGATTTATTTGGGCAGAGGGCAAGAGATACCAGCTGAATCAATGTTTAGATAGAAAGAAAAAGCATCTTGTCAAAGAGGTCAGTGCCACCAGGCACTTGTGGATCAGGAAAACAAGCTGGAAGCAGGTGAAGCAAAGCAAAAGTGAGAACAATGAATAGGACTAAGTCAAGGGGAAAATCTAAGCACGAGGAATGTGTAGAAGCAAAGGTTAAGACCTAACAGTGAATGAACATTGGGCTAGTAGTTAGGACATCTCAGAGATAAGAAGACCTTGAAACCAACATGAAGCATACCTTTGACAGGAAGCTTCTACTCTTTGCCTTCACCCTTCTTGCTTTAACAGGGTTTAAAGGACTCATTTTCCAGGGCCTACTTAACCTTGATGAAAGAGTACAGTCCCATACAAAAAAGCAGAAATGTCTGGAGTCAAATGGTGCCTATGTTGGAAGAGAATCCAAATGGTACCTATTTTGGAAGAGAATCCCCATACAATCACAACATTATAGGTTTTTAATAAGCAAATGCCTTTTGAATGCTTATTGACTGACTAACTTTCTGACTGCTTGAAAACCTCCAATAAGAGAGGATCCACTAACTCCCAAGATATGCCATTTCACTTATGGATAGACTTAATTATTAAGAAGTAGTTTTTTTTTTTCCCATGAAATCAAGGTTAAATTGACTTCTTTTCAACTTTGAACCATGGTTCTTAGCTCTATCAATGGGACAAATTAGACAAGTCTAATCTATTTTATATGTGATGACCCTTAAAATACTTGAAAGCAACTGTCCATTATCCCCCACCCACCCCCATGAGTCTTCTCTTGTCCTGGCTTAACATGCCCAGTTCCTTCAACTGGACTCAAGGCTTGTTCCTATACTGGTTGTCCTCCTGTGGAAACTCTCCAACTAATCAATGCCCTTTGTAAACTGTAGTTCCCAGAGCAAACATAATATTTCAAGTGAAGTATGCCCTGGATGGCATGCCATGGGACTATATCTTTATTCCTGGAAGCTATGCTTCTTTCAGTGTAGATGACCTGGTGCCTTTTTCATCACAACTTTCCTTATTGATTCAGGAGCTGTCGGTGCTCTCTTTTCATATACTTTTCAGCTTGTTTTTCAGAGAGTGTTTTAGCTGAAATCAGGGCTTGGGTCTCCCAGTCTCTGATTACTTCACTCTAGTATATTCTGTCTGCACTTTTCACTCCTATGCTATTGATGTTAGTGTTACTTCTAATTTTGCTTTAATCTGTCCCCTGACTCAAAAGAAATTTCCATCTGTAGGCTCCCCATAAACAATGACTTTCACATCTTTGTGTCTTCCATTTTCTTCATATGACCCAGGCAGTTGGATTATAATAAGCTTAACTTTGATCTTTTCCCATTGTTTGGGCTTTCTTTTGGGAGACTGGGTGAGGTTAACATTTGACACAGGCAGCCCTCACAACCCCCTCCTGCTAAGGGTCCATTTTGAAAGGGAAGGTTATGGGATAGAGTTTGGTCCATGGAAGAGTCCAGGGAATGAAACAAAGGACTTTGCTCCATCCCACAGCCACATTCCTTTTCTCTCCCTCCTTACTCTAGGGATGCTGGAGTTGAGCACATGCAAAAATCCTGGAGTTCTCACTCTCTTTTTCCCAAGTACCCATCAGGCACTTCCCTCCTCACCCTTATCCCCAAAACTGCTTCCAGATAGACCTTGGGCTGGCTGCCTCTGCTGGTGTCTATTCCAGTACATGAGCTACAGTCAGGAGTACAGTCAGGCTTTTCCTATTACCATTCTTTTAAGTATAGCAAATCAGTGCTTCAGACAAGCCTCATGTCAAAGCTGATTATAGTAATGTTTGTGTTTGTGTGTGTTTGTATGTGTGTGTTTGTGTGTGTGTGTGCAAATTTACAAAGAACATGGCTCTAAGAATATTTCTATTTAGGTAAACCTAGAGAGTCCCCACCACACACAAATAGCTTTCCCTTTCATTTGTCAACCAGTACACATTGCTGTGTTTGCTATCTCCAGATCTTAGCTGGCCTGTTTAGTGATTTAGTTTATATAGCTAGACAGGAATTTCTGAATAGGAAGAACCATGAATTGCCAAGAGCAGAATACTGTGGCATAAACTTAATCATTTTAGTTGGGGTTACAATCTCTGGTCCTGGATGGAAAAACAAGCCCAATTCAGCAGGCAGCTAGTTGTTGGATAATCACCTTCCTCAGTCCGTGGTATAATGTGAATGTGGAGAATGTCATTTTTCAGGCTCGCTTGGTACATGCTCTGTTTGTAGGAAAAAAAGCTGATGATTGACACAGGAAATAAAATCCTAATGGAGAAAAACTATGTGCTTTGAGAGGCCTGGTGGGTGGCAGACCATACTCTAACAGAGGGGGGAAAAGCAAGTCAGAGTAAGGCACCAGTACATTGAAGGAATCAGAGGCAAAAGAAGAGATCTGATGCCATCTGGACTTTGTTTCCACGGGTGTTTTCTCCATTTTTGCAAACAGAATGAGAACATCTATTTGGGTTCATTTCATTTTGAAGCTGGAGCTATGTTTGTGTTGGTAACCCATATTTATGAAAGGAACCCTGTCCCAGTTGGGTAGGGAAGGATAAAGTGGAAGAGGGATGTGAGAGATCAACTAACCTTATAAAAGGTCTGCCTTTGTGAGAGTGCTTTCAAAACCAGGTCTCTGCATGGCTCACTGGCTGCTAATTCGGATAGCAGAATCACTGTCCTCCCTGACTAGATCTTCTGGCCTGGCAGTAGATCCTCAGCAAACAAAAAATAAAAGCATTAAGCTGGTTCTCTCTAATTATGTCTCTCTCTAAATATCTAATTATCACTGAGAACAAATTGCATGTTACAGAGATAATATTATGGGGAACCGTTAATCTGTTGGGCTTCTGCTTTTGAATTTTTCAGTTGGTGCTGCAGCTGCTAGAGCAAAAAATTTTGCCACCTGGACACTTCATTATGATTTCATATTTAAATGCAAAAACTGCTGATGAGAGGTTATATTTGATGGGCTTGGCTTCTTCAAGCATTCTACAGATTCAAATAAAAAGAAGGAACTCAATATGCATTCCATGTGCACCTTTCCCATATTTCCCAGCTAGTGTGGGTTGCTGAGAGTTGAGCTTTTAAAGGGGAAAAATTAAATATGAAGCCAGGTTATCTGAGGGGTACTGGTAGGTGACAGCTGAATTGGCTTCTCTGATTAGTCTATGTTTCTGTCAGTGCACGAAAGAGTATGTAGCATCCTACGCCATCCCCCCCATCCCCAGCTACAGGGGATTTCCTTAAGAAATTCAGATCCAAATAATAGACATTCTCCAAGATTACCTGATAATTGCACTTACAGTAATATACTCAAAGGTAATTAACATTCATTCTTCACTTTAGAGAATTGAAATTACCAAGTACTTATCCTGTAATTACATCTTCATGCATTCACTATTGTATTCCATAGCATTAACCATGTAATTAAGCAATGAACAATGACTGTGTAAGTAGAAAGAACACTTATAGAGAATTTGTGTTCCATCCAAAAAAATAAACAAATTAGAAGTGCCACTTTTCAATTTAGACCCCATAGTTTAAAAGGGAATTATTCATCATTTGACAATGCTAGTAAAAATCTTCTGTCACTGATAATCTTGAAGTCAGAGGACCTGAGTTTGAATTCCAATTTTGCTGTATATTAACTGTGTCCTTCAGCAAATTACCTAACCTCTCTGAGCCTTAGATTCTTCATCAGAAAAAGGACATGGTTAAATTAGACATCTCTCCAGCCTTGGAACCTGTGACCCTATGTACGTGTGAAAATCATGATTCCGACTTTCTTTCAATGGAATGTTGTTTGTTTTTGAATGATTTTCCAGCAGGGGTGGTGAGCTGGACTGAGCTGTCCTTATTTTCATGCCTGAGCTCAGGCCCAATAGGACACATTAGCAAGATGCCCAGCCAGACCCTGAAGAAAAAGCGAATCACTTATATTGGGACTAAAATCATGACCTTAGCAGGAAGCTAATGAGCTAAGCCAGCATTTTTTTTTGTCATATAGAAAATGATATAAAAATCCCTGCCATATCCTCTTTTCCATTATGGACTACTTAAGTTCTTTCTTTCTCATATTGTCACTAAACATATTTTTAATATTTCTTACATCATCAAAGTCTATATAATATAATATTGTATATATGTATATACTTATATGTATATATACCATATATGTGTAATATTTAAAATTTTATCTGTTCAACCAACATAAAGTTTGCCTCTTTACCTCTTCTGTAAAGGTATCTGTTATTCTTAGTTCTCCTAAAATCCAATTGTCTGGCTTTTTTTGTAATAAAAACATCCATTTTTGTTCAACAGTTATGTGAACCACATGCTGTGTGTGTGTGTGTGTGTGTGTGTGTGTATTTTCTTCATCAAGACTACAACATTAGCAAATAATATAACTTTATCCCCATAGTACCTGTGATGGTCTTCCTTGACCAAATACACAGTATTCCTTTTGTAACTCATTGGTGTTTGTTGTTGCTTAGTCTCAGATATTCACAAAGATTGATATGAAAAGTTCTGCAGTGCCCAAACCTGGTGTACAACTGCCTGAACCTAAGAACTGCTTAAATAAATTGTTCCTGTCAGAGACATGGTTCCCTAACCAAGGTGACTCTGTCTGGCAACACTGGCTGAAAATAATGGTATAATTCAATCTTTAAAATGGTTTTCCTTCAAAACACTACATAAAAATATTCACCAATGTCATTCAATCCTATGAGAACAAATTTAATGTCTGGACATGAGGCTCATATTATATGATACCCAAGCCTCTCCCCAAAAATGTGTTTGAGATATGATAAAGCTTTATTTTATGTCAGACTAATAATAGGGCAGTGTCATATTACGGTATAATGTATAATGATATGCTCGACTCCCAAAAAAGTCTGGGTTCAAATCCTGCCTCTGGCATTTACTGTGTGGCCAGGAGCAAATCACTTAACCACTCTGAGACTCAGGCAGCTGTCTAACAGTATAAATTACAGATAGATTGTAATCTCAATTAGATGAAAGGAATTCTCACACCAAGAAAAACATAGGTCCTTTCACTATTGACCTGATAATAGGGTACTAGGATGCTGAAGGCTTAATTCCATCATAAATTATCTTAAGCATTACTTAGATTTTAATCTCATAGATAACAGGAACAAAGTCCTGTTCATTTTTATACACAGAATGTGCCTAGCTCAGTATCTTGCACACAGGAATTGTTCAACAGCTATCTACCAATTGAAACGAACTGAAGAAAAGAAGTAAGCATAAATACAAGGAAGGAAAGAAAACAAGCATTTATTAAGTGACTTTTATGTGCCAGGCGCTGTGCTAAGAACATCAGAAATATTTCATTTGTTCTCCATAATAACACTGGGAGGTAAGTGCTAATATTATGTTGATTTTACAGTTGAGGAAACTGAGGCAGACAGAGGTTAAGTGACTTGCCCTGGATCACAGAGCTAGTAAGCATCTGAAACCAAATTTGAACTCAGGTCTCCTGACTCTCGGTCTAGCTCACTATCTATTTCATTACCTAACAATGATCATAATAACTGTAATAATCATAGCTAATATTTATATGGAGCTTCAAGATTTCCAAAGAATGTTCCATATATTTTCTTATTTGATCCTTATAATCATCCTGTAACATAGGTGCTATTATTTTACAGATGAGAACACTGAGGCAGAGAGAAGTTACTTGCCCAGCATCAGATAACTAGGAAAAGTCCAAGACAGGTTTGGAACTTGGGTTTTCCTTTTTCCAAGGCCAAGCACTTTATGGACTTTTTAAAATTAAAAAGTATTTGCCATCATTATCAATAGGCACATAGAGATAAAATTAACCCATTTGCCTAATACTCATCAAGATAAATCCATTTAATCCCTATAATCTTCCCTTGGGAAAATAGAGGAAACAGAATTGTAATACTTTAACAAGACCATGGGACCCAATTCCAAAGAATATAGATACTATGCTTAATTAAATTACCTAGGCTGATGTTAAGCTTAAGGTCAACTTGAGAATAAATAGTCTTTAGTCTTTTTACAAATGATGCATTGTAGGGGGAAATAGGCTATTTGAGATGATATATACATTTTTTGGCTCCTACTGGGATAGTTGACAGTGAAAGCCAGAATGTGCCTTTGCATTTATTTCACTGTCACCAGAAATCATCAGTGTTTGTAAGACTAGAGTTAGTTCTGAATCCTGCAGTTACTGTTCTGTAACTAGTGAACCCCATAACTCACTCAGCTACACTTCATTGGAAACCTGGAGAAGCCATAGTTAGCCATTTTACTGCCACTTTCACGTCAGCGCTTGTCTTGCTCTGGAGCTTTCTAGTAGCCAGTATATATCACAATTAACAGGTGAGCTGGCAGCAGGTGTTATCTTAAGAATGTGAAACCTATTAAATGCAGGATGAGAAGATGAAAAATTCAATCCTTCACCAGCTCTAATATAGTTAATTTGCAAAGCTGTTTACTGAACACAAAGACCTTTGATTGAGCACTTGCTACCACCATCCTTTCACTGGTACTCTTATTAATCACCTAATTTCATAGTTTCTATACTCATTGTTTTGGTAATTGTACCATTTAAGGGAGCTTTATGACCTTCAGCCAAAGACTTACTGCGTGCAAACTAAAACTTTCTCCCTCTGGGTTATATGTTTCAAAATGCTGTTCTTTGGGATTTTACCTCATTTTTCAAAAGGGAGATGTATATCTGCTTCAGGAAGAGAAGCAGAAATTTACACTTGGAATTTTATCCTATTTAATAGTTTATGGTGTAATATGTTTGAAAGTTCATGAGGAACATTATTGGTGTTCAATATGGATCCAATAAATTCTAAGTACAAAGAAATATAGCTCCATAATTATGCATGCTTGTATGCAAAAGATCCTTTATCAGTTTAATAGCACCTTTTATTGTCTGACACCTTTGGTTTACAAGTTCTTTCAATGGTCTGTTTGCTACAATGCCAAAGGAGGGATGGAGGAATGGAGGAGCTTTTCTGATTAATTGAATACTCAGTTTCAGTACTAAAGTTATGATCATGTCATAGGTCAATATGGTTTATCTCAGCTACAACCCTTTTGGCTGCTAAGCTTTTCTAGGGGCTCCTGCCACTTTACATATTAAAAAAAAAACCTCTTGTTTTCCTTTAAAAGTGAAAACTAACACATGTGGGTATGCCCAAGCCAATGCGAGCTACCTCCTGCCACCCCTTGACAAAAGAATTTCAAGGAAGAGCAGTATGGCATTCTTTCTTCTCAAGGCAAAGCTAAAGCCCCATCCTATTCTGGTTTCATTTGAAATGGGTAATTTCAGTTTTCTAACGAAAGGTTATAATCTGCATAATAGTAGCCAACATTTCTGTTTCACACCTAAGTTGCCAAGGTGAAAAATGGTGTGGGCAGAATATTGACTGTGAGAGAAAGCATGTATAGATGGAAGCAGAGGAAGCATAAGAAGGTAGAGCAGTGGGGTTTTGAAGGCCAAAGCTCATTATCCTTTTTAAACAACAAGCTTGTGAACACCGTCCAACTGACAGGCCTGTGGACAGATTTGTTGTTTTCCTTTTTTTGACTTTGAAGTATATGACTTAGCCAATGAAAAATGATATTATTGTTCTGGATTGCTCATTGGGATAAAGATAATTGATATGGGCAGTGTGTGTTACATCATATGCAAAAAGGACTGAGATTCAGAACTGTTCTTGGGGCTCTTCCGTTTGTTTCTCCTGTCTCCTTCAACCAAGTCACTGTGATCTTCATTCCTCAAGCCCCCACTTAATAGATGGCTGGTTGCCTGCAATATCTGTCTCACCTAAGTATTAGAGGATTACTGAGTTCCTGCTTACAAAGTACTGCAGTCTCCTGAGGTCAGGTAAGGGGCTTATGGATAACAGACAGGAAAGAATGGTTTTAATTTTCTTTTGTTTTGGAAATAAGGTGCTTTGACTGGAGCTCAATTGATTTGGGAAGTCTAAAACTAGTAAGAAGTCTCTTTCCCACCCCCCAGTAACACTCATAATTCAGTGTTGTTTAAATTCAGGTAATCTCTGAGGACTACTTGGCTACTCAGGCAGAGAGGTGAATCAGATAATAAGTTTGGTTTTCTGAATGCATCCCAATTTAAGTAGGATAATAGGAATTCAGCCCATTAGTTCATCTCAAATCTGTGGTGCAGATGGCAACTTCTCCCCCAACTGAATGACAGATGCAAGTTATGAAAAAAGCAACATTGACAACAATATATTATTTGTGAACTAAGGCTTGCAGTCAGTTTGAATGTACTGTTGAGATAAGGGAACACTCCAGTCCTGACAAGCAGCTTCCGGACTTTTCAGTGGGACTTGTCCAACTCTGCCATAGAATCAGGACACGAGAGGCCCCTCTTCCTCCCTACCTCATACCCCACACCCTACTCCTCCCCATACATGCAGGCACAAACCACCACCATCACCTCCTCAGTTCTGCAGGAAGGATATTTTTGAAATTTCAAGAAAGTGAAAAAAAGGTAGTTTCCAATGGATTAAGAATAGACTGGCTTTTGTCTATAGAACCTGCTGGTCAGAAAAGTCCCTGTTGGCTGTTACTGTCATTGTTAGAGGAGTGCAATTTAATACTGTTGTTTGCAAGAATATTTAACCAAAGGAAAGGATTTACAGCTTCTCAATAATTGGCATGATTGAACAAAATGTTTAACTCCTCCATGTCTTTTCTACATCTTGGAAACATCTTTTCCATCCTATTGGATTTAGCAGTAACACCAGGCAGCATAATAAATGAATTTCTGAAAAGTTTCCCATAAAGTAGAATTATGTAAAGTGGTTGCCATTTTCCTATGGGAAGATGTGCTCTGAAGTTGACTGTGTTGCATGCTAGCAAATGTCATTACAGCTACGAGCCTGAAATATAAGTGAGAAGGGGAAGAGAGAGGCTTTCTTTCCCTTTCTATAAAGTATAGTTCCCTTATTAGATATTTACAAAAAAAAGAGACATACTGAAGGTTTAAACCCTCTCTCTAATGATTATATGCTGCATTTTTTCCACTCTATGATAATGCTTTGCACAGAGAACAATCAGTTTGTTGTACTGTTTCTTTAAAAAAAAAAAACTGAGAAGTTGCTGCATCGCATCAGGGGAAATCGAAGAGCTAAGGTCTCTCCTCTGCAATAGGCCCTGCCCTGTATAAATAACAGTACAGCGAGGGGAGCCACATATTCCAGGCGTCTCTCCCCTGGCTATTTGTGGCTTGGAATCTTCTTCCCTTAGATGGAGCCAATGGAAAAACCAAGCTTGTACTGGACAACCTGCAAATGAAAGTATTGGAGCAGCATACAGTGATTTACTGCCTCCCTTTAAAAAAACCTTGTGGTGGGAAGAGTGCTGGTCTGCAGGGTGAGAGGAGTGCCTCTGACTGCCCCTGCCACCACAGCTGGCACAACCACTACCACGGCCACTGCCACAACCACTACCACGGCCACTGCCACACCCTCCACCATGACTGCTGCCCACATGTTCCAGGGTGGGAGAACAAGAACTGCAAGCCAAGCTCTGGGGAAATCAAAGCCTTTGGAGGAGACTCAAGCAATCTCTTTGGAACTCCAGAGGAAGTTATTCCTTCAAAACAACAAAATTGAATGGCATCTAATACCTTTGGAGTATCTGAGGAACCTCATAATACACCCAAAGGTTCAAATCCTCCAAGATTCAAAGGAAGTGATATCTTTGAAGAGCCTACTCCTGTGCAGGCTCGATATCATTTGAATCACCCTGGTGGGAAGACCAGTGACATATCTGGGTCTCCAATCACAATTACTGTGCCTTTAGCACACCCAAATAAGCCCAAGGATCATACCGTCTTATGTGAAGGTGAGGACACAAAATTGCAACTCAAAGCTACAGAGAATATACAATATTCAAGAGAAGAACATGATGAGAAATATGACAAAGGAAAGGAGGAGTGAGCTAAGGAAACTGAGTCTAAACTCAGGATTGACAACCATAAGCCCAGGCTGGGCCCCAGGCCTCATTGATACAACAAAGTCCTCAACCTACTAGGTGGCAAATCCAGCATCTCTTTCTACCAAAAGAAACTAATATCTGTATCTTCAGACTAGAAACTCTTCTGTTAGGGTATCCAGGTTTATAGTTTCTAATTAGTACAAGTTGGGATGGGGCAGGAAGGGGAAGGGTTGATGATTTATGTGAAGATTTTCATGTAGCTCGCTGCACAAATTTGTCTTCTAGAAACAACTAGGGCTGCACAGGACCAGAGGACATGGAGCCTTTCAGGGAACAGAGAAAAGAAATGTCATGGGAGCAATAAGGAATTCCCCAGGTTTACATCCAAGAATGAGTTCCAAATATGAGAGAATCTTTGATGGAGTGAAAGAAAATGGGGAAAGAGTAGGATCTTCCTAGTTACTAGGAACATCTATATTCTGGTAGGCAAATGTACATCTAGGGATGGTCCTGTAGCAGTAGCCATTGATGGTGTCACTATGGGACTAAAAACCTATGTGAATGATGTGTTGGACAGCTACCCAAGGAATGCTCCTCCTCCCTTTTCTAGTAAAGGGACACAACTTATGTTTCAGAAGGGTAATATATCATTTAGTTCACAGAGTCCTTAAATTATAGAGTGATGGTACAAGACCTTTACCTTTTCTGGGGACACCACTAATATCTGAGAAAACTGGTGTTTAATCTGTTTGTGTCGTTTTAAGTTTGCCTCCATGATGCATTGTTCTGCAGATATGCCATGAGGCTTTTGGACATCTTTCCCACAAAAGCCAGGGAAAGATTCACTAAGCTATATTTGACTTGATTTGTTCTCTGCAAATGCTTATCAATCAAGCCAATTTTCCTTTTCCCTTGTTTGTAGACCTATTCTTAATGGCAGATTTTTGTACCCAGATCTTCTATGGACATCTGTAACTTCCCTGTCATCTAGAAGCTCTTGGCCTGATCTTAGATCAAGAGGCCTGCCTTACATAAGAGAGTAAGTTGGATATCTTATTAATTGATTTTTAAAGTGAATAATTTCTCCCTGCCATTCTCACAAGGCTTACATGCCTTTGATTCTCTCTGCAATTCACCAGTAGTGTGAACATACCACTTTCACAAACTGCAATTCTTTTCTAAAGGGGGGGGGGATGGGGCCTTCCAGTCTTTTTTTAAAGGCCTTATTAACCTATCCAATTTCTTTCTGATATTTTTGTTATTCATATTTTTTCTGAGACTTTTTTTTTTTTTACTGTAATCAGTTGATGGGGAGGAGAGCAGATCACCGAGAACCTTTGGTTCTTCAAAATAAACATTTTGAACATTATTTAAAGAGCCATTTTAATGCTGTTCAACTACCAGCTTCACAAACTGCTGATGACTTTTAACCATTGATGACACCTTAATTATATAGGTATACTAGAGAGTGAGCAGAGCCTCAAAGTTCCCTCGTCTGAGTGATTACTCATTTCAGGGAATCTGCAATCTTCTGCCCAGTGAAACTGAAAACATTTGATCTAGAAATTAACTAGATTGGTAGCATAATATCAGTGGATAAAATAGGAGTTTTTCAAGTGGAGATAATGGACTACAATTTTCTTGAAGCTATTCTAATCACATTTAACTATAGAATCATGTCCTTTTGATCCATTTAGGGAAATGCTCCTCAGTCAGACTAAATAACACTGTATTTCACAATTCCATACCTCTTGCATTTTGGGACATCTGTTACTACCATGCAAGTAGAGTAGGTGAAGTTTCATGGTGGTGGGTTTCATGATGGGTATCCACAAGGTAAGCACCAAATTCTGGAAATATTGTTCTACTTAGAATATTTAGCAAATCGACACTTTGTATTAATATGCACCCATTGTCCTCAATATTTAAGTGACTATAGGAAGTTGCTGTTAAACACTTCTTACTTGGCAAAGTAAAAGGAACTGGCATATGGGATTTGTTGGCCAAAGATTTTACCTCTTGAGAATTCCCTGATGATTTTAGACGTTGCTTCAAAGCCAAGATAAGCTTGCTGTTTCCTCTGAGCTTGTGAAGTATAGATGATACCCAATTTAACTAATGGGCTGTGTTCTAAGATTTTGGAAGTCAGTTGTTTGAAACTAGGAAATCATTTTTATGTAGAAACCATGTTGTAAATTGGTGATTAAATTCTTAGGCTGGATCATAGAAGTCTACTTAACCCAGAATGTAGCTGAACTATGAAACCTGATCACCATTTATAATAGTGTGTCTATGGGAAATACATTTTGGGTGCTAGCTTATGGTGGCAGAAACATACCTCATTAGCCACATCCCTGACAGTAATAATTCCCCTTTTTGACCTGAATTCCAAAGCTCTAAGCTACTAGTGGTGATTCCTAGAACAAGAATTCCAGCAGAATGGGGTGATGGGTGACAGGGATGGAGTATCCTCTAGGGAAGATGAGGAAAAGTGTTATTTTAAGTAGCACTGGTAGGATAATATTTTCCCTCCCTTTCTAACTCCCTTTTCCTTGTCTCCTGATGTATCTTGTTGCTGTAGACCCTGAAACTGGGCATAGAGGGGCTCTGGAAAGGTGGGAATGAAAGTAGCCCATGAGAATGAGATTGGCTAGCAGGAAGAAGTGTTAATGCATCTATGCTCATTTGTATGTAAAGGAGGTACATATGTCTGGCATTTATTTGTTGGAACTGCCTGTATTTGCAAGATTGAAAGACTCTTAGCATTCTATTCTCAGTCTCTTCTAAAATGCATTAAGAAATTAAAAAAAAAAACTTGTGGCAAAAGTCTTGCATTTTCCTCTTTCTTTCTTCTTTCTTTCTTTCTTTCTTTCTTTCTTTCTTTCTTTCTTTCTTTCTTTCTTTCT
>NW_020948983.1:4673282-4696638 GCF_900497805.2 Vombatus ursinus | reverse complement strand
TCTTTCTTTCTTTCTTTCTTTCTTTCTTTCTTTCTTTCTTTCTTTCTCTCTGTCTTTCTTGCTACCCCATAGCACTCTCTATGAGAAATAAAATGTACAAAATAGGATTGGGATTCAGACTGAAAAAACTTAGCTATAGCCAGAAGAATTCTAAGGTCTGAAAACAGAAGGGGAAAATATCATTTTGGAGAGATAGCAGAAAAATGGAGTCCTGATTCACCCAATACCAAACTCCAGAAAAGGGATTTTTATGGAGAGAGTAGAGTTGTGATGAAATAAAACAAAAAAGATTGGGATGCAAAAATTGCTTCCTTTTCCCTCAACTCTCTTTATCATACTCAGAAGTTAAGAAGATATATTATAAAAAGCAGATTTAAAAAAAAAAAAACAACAGAGAATTAGGTGAGCTCCTTGAGGGCAGACGCTGTTTTTGTCTTTCTTTGTATCCCCAGCACCTAGCACAGTATTTGACACATAAGAAGTGCCTGATAAATGTTTGTCAATAATGATGATGATGGTATTTATAGTGCAATCACTGCCTACCATCCCTTCTCTTAATTCTGATTCCCCCACCCCAACTAAGCACATTATTTCCACCAACCATTTTACTCCCAGAGAACCACAGATTAAGGGAACTCTAACCTCATGACTCAGGGACTGTTAAGGCTTTCCTTTGGCTCCAGGGGCCTTTCCACGTAGCTTTCTGCTGGGTTCCATGTAGAGTATAAATACATCTGTGACATTTTCAGACCAATGATTTGATGGTACAGTAAGCCACAGAAGCAAGAGGTGCTATTGATAGTTGATGATGACAAAGGCACCCACAAAACTATGAAACTGCCACTTCTATCTTCTGTACACATCTTTCTTTTTTTTTTTTTTTTGAGTTGGTTGATGACTGTCCTGTACAACAACATCAATCTCTTTAGGCACTACCTCTTTTGTTCATTTTGGACCCATTGCTGCTTTTGTCTTCAGATCTAACGGCCCTGAAAATGCAAAGCCATTAAATCCCACTTATCCTTCTTCTGTTCTCCCAGAACCTAGCATGCACATCAAAACATGACCAGTTTTCCTGTCTTCTCTATTCTGATCTCTGTGATCTAGGGTGATTTGCCTTTCAATGTTCCTATCATTTTAACTTAGCAACCTCACGTAGGGAAAGGAATCAATAATATTTCAAAGGATTGCCAAGTTAGCATCCTCCCAAAGCATCTAGGATAATTAGTGTTTGCAAAAGCCTCAAAGGAAAAAAAATTCTTATGCATAGTCAGGTGTTCTTTTTGTAGATAATACAGGATTTAGAGCAAGAAGAAACCTAAGAGGTCATCTAGTCCAATGCTCTCATTTTAGAGATGAGGAAACTAAGGCCCAGAGAAGTTAAGAGGCTTTCCCAAAGTCACAAAGTTAGCATCAAAAGCCATATTTGATCCCAAGCCCTTGAACTCCCAAATCAGTGCCCATTCCAATGCATGAATGCATGACACCATCTCCCCCACCTTGGTAGTTAAAACAGTGATTTAAAAAATACATCACAAATCTAAATCTTATTCTGTGAGAACAAAGGCAAATATAATGGCTTTGACTTCTGGTAATTTGAAATAACATGAGGACTGTGTAGAAACCCATGTCTTATTTGACTTGAGCTTTTAGTTTATCCCCTGGTAGTTAATTATGATACCTCTAGGTCAATTAGTTGCTTCCAAATCCCTCCATTGTTCCTGTGATTTCACTCATAAGCTATGTGTTATAGTTCTAGTTCATTTGTTTTCTTAAATAAAACTCAGAGAGCTGTGTACATGTGATTCAGGGTAATGATCACAGTGTTTGCTGCAAGCGCGCCAAAGTGTGTCACGTAATTAAAACACTTATTTCATCAAAAGCTTCTTATTTTAAATTGCTGTTATACAGTTAATACTCTATCATTTCCTACAAAGAATTTTCGTTAAAGAAGAGAAATTTTACATCCATATCTATAGCAGAGATGATTAGAGATTTACATGATCAAATTAAAGGATCAGGAATAAAGCCCAAAATGGTTGCCTATATTGTCCAGTCAGTGCCGGCCAGCTCATTCAGAGATACACTTAAATGACTTAAGAGACATTTGTACCTTTATTCCAACTGCCTCACTATTATTCACTCTGGGGGCCGCTAGGTGGCACAGTGGATAGAGCACCAGCCCTGAAGTCAGGAGGACCTGGGTTTGAATCCGACCTCAGACCAAACACTTGACACTTACTAGCTGTGTGACCCTGGGCAAGTCACTTAACCCCAATTGCCTAAAAATTAAAAAAAAATAAAAATAAAAAAATATTATTCACTCTGTAGCATGTTTGACAAGCTTTGTATCCATGTAGCTATATTAATGTGAAAGCATGGTTCCCAGAAGAATAAAAAGCTTCTGTAAACATTTACCATGAGCACCACTTTCTCCAGCCCAGATCTTAAAAGTAGAAGCATTTTTGCCAACCCTAGTATCTGTCAAGGCCACTATCCATTTTGGTCACTTTGACCTTTGTGACTGATGACCTATATTTTCATCACGTGGCCATCCTCATCTAATTATTTGTATGAAGGGCCCAAATGGGCCTAGATGTTGCTGAAATTTAATGAAAAGCCAGATGCCTGCTCCTGTTCAGAAAGAAGAGGGAGTTAACTTTGGTAAAGTTTGTATATGTCAGGCTGAAATTTGAAGTTTTACTTCCTGCAAAACTCAGGGACCCTAGAGATAATTGCAACATAATTCCATTAGAGGGAACAGCTAGGTGGCACAGTAGATAGAGTGCTGGGTCTGAAATCAGGAAGACTCATCTGTAGAATAACCTGGAAAAGGAAATGGCAAACCACCAGACAGCTAGGTGGTACGGTAGATAGAACATTGGGCCTAGAGTCAGAAAGAACAAAGTTCAAATCTGACCTCAGACACTTACCAGCTATGTGACCCCAAGGAAATCACTTAACCCCTGCCTGCATAAAAACTGAAGAGGCAATGGCAAACCACTCTAGTATCTTAGGACCACCAGGTGGCACAGTAGATAGAGTGCTGAGCATGGAGTCAAGAAGACTCATCTTCCTGAGTTCAAATGTGTCCTCAAACAGTTCCTAGCTGTGTGACCCTAGGCAAGTCACTTAACCCTGTTTGCTTCAATTTCCTCATCTATAAAATGAACTGGAGAAGGGAATGGCAAACCACTCCAGTATTTTTGCCAAGAAAACCCCAAATGGGGCCACAAAGAGTTGGACACGACTGAAAAAGACTGAACGACTTAACATCGCTTCCCTTATCTTATTTGCAGAAGTGGGGGACACAGCATATTAAGTTACACTTATTAATCCTGTTATTTCTCTGGCTCTCTAGGACGGAGGGCACTGCTCTGTTTGTTGGTGGCAACATGGTGCAGAGGGGCTAGATTACAAGTCCTAGGATCTGGGCTAGAGACCTAGACCTGCCCCTTATGACCTGTGTGACCTTGGAAAAGTCTCTCAGCCTTTCTAGGCCTAAGCTTCCTCATCTGTAAAATGAGGTTGTAGAACTATTTCAAAGTTTCCTAACCTGAATTCTGTGAACTTAACTTTAAAAAATATTTTGATAATTGTATTTTAACATAACTGGTTTCTTTTGTGTTTCTACGTATTTTTTTATTCACTTCTGAAAAGGGGATCCTTAGATTTTACCATACTGTCACCAAAGGGGTCCAAGACACAAAAACGGTTAAGAACCCATGATCCCTCAATTCCCTTTCAGCTTTCAATCTGTAAATCTGTCTAATAAATGCTGAGTGCTCTATTGGTGTTAATGGTAACAGTTTCTTTAAAATGCAAAACTATGGGGTAGAAATCAGGAAATTTAACATAGTGGAGAAAATATCAAAATCATTCTTGCTAAGTAAACATTTCACATGATGTAATATATTCTCAGTGAATTAGTAATAGCCACTGAAAACACTTGAAGTGTTTATGTTTTTTAAAATATGAATACAGATTGTTTCCTTTACTATCATAAATAATTCTTATATGAATTCACTAGTTGATATTTTGGTCCTGTGATCTGAGGTTTTTTGTTTTTGGGTTTGTTTGTTTTAGAAAAATTCTGTCTTGCTAGGATTGATGCTCATTCATTCAGTTTTATTTAATAAAACTTTTCATTTAACATAGAAACACAGAATAGTTCCTTTAAGAATAAGAGTAAATATTTTTCAACACATGAACTGTTACTAAGTGGTTTACAAATGATAAGAAAGTTTTCAAAACTTGAAGAAGCAATTAGGAATCCATTGATTCCATTTTGATTGAATAGTTTAGGCTGACTAAACTAAAAAAAAAAATGGCCAGAATTATTTTCAGGGCCTGATTTAATACTGATTTGAAGGGCCCACAAATCTAAATATTTCTCTTTTATCATTTCATATGGCCCCCTTATTATTCTTTTCTAACTGTTCCCTGCTTGATATTAATGTTAAAGTATTGAAGGAAAAATGGCTTAATATTGCATCTCAATTCATCCTCTAATTATTGAAAAAGGCATGGTATCTATCTTATAATACAGGTTTAGTGCTCCTAGAAGAAAACAGAATAGTGAAAAGTAATTTCAAAGTATTGTGTACCTCTACAACCTTGGGCCTTCTTTTATAGATCATCCACAGGTTCCTAATGGTAGTGGTTAGAGTTTGTTCAGATATCATGCACTATAACTTTTTAGAACAAGTTCTACTGATAGACATGTTTCCTTGCATTTCATTCAGCAAGATTAAGTCCTAGATGATAAAGTAGATTACTACTCATTCTGGAAATACTCAAACAAATTTTGGCATGTGAATGTAATGGGATACTCTTGTAGCATTAAAAAAAAAAAAAAAACACCATATGAGGAATTCAGGAAATCATGAAAAGACTTGTAAAAACACATACACAATAATATAAACAAAAACAACAGTAAGAAGCAGCCAAACTCCGGTTAATCGTAATGAACAATCTTGATTATGGAGAACAAATAATAAAACAGACTTTCCGTCTCCCAATAGAGAGGTGGGGACTTGTGAGTATGGAGTTTAGCACATGCTATCAAACACAGTTTTTTTGTTTTTGTAGGTTTTCTCTGTTAAACAAATTGTTTTCTGTTATAAGGAAGGGTTCAAATGGGAGGCAAATGACTGTACTATAAAAACAAATCAATCAATAAGTGTTTTTTAAGTGCTTACTATGTTCCAGGTACTGTACCAAAGAATACAACAATCGTGCTTATAGGGAGTGTACATAGTCTTCACATCCGTGAATGAGGGGTATATGTATGTGTGTAAAACGTATATATACACACACACATATGTGTGTATATATCAAACACATGCATGTGATATATGCATACATGTTTGTATAAAGCATGCATATATATAAACATATGTCATAAATATAATGTGAATAAATATAAATATATATACACAAAGTAGTTAAACACAAGGGAGTTTGGGACAGAGGGCACTAGGAGTTGGGGGGTGGGATCAGAAAAGACTTCATGTAGAATATGGTGCTTAAGCTGAATTTGAAAGACAGAGGGAAACTATGAGGGAGAAGTAAACAGAGATATCAATAAAACTTTAAACAAAAAAAAGGATTTGTCCTCTAAGAAGTTTCTGTCCAATTTTTTTTGTTATTGGTTTATGAAAAATCCAAGTTATCAAATAGTTTATTAGCCAAAATATGTAACAGTAGGATAAATTATGTTTTCATTTCCACATTTGCAATGTGAGATTGTTTTGGAGATCTTTCAACTTAACTCATTATAATCAAGTTGTACCAGCCTTTGTTTTAATAAGATTCTAATCTCTAGCTCTATCTTTTGCATCAATGACTTTACACTGTTAATTGCTTTCTTGTCCTCCATTAAATTGTCATTGGGATTGCTTCATTCTCACTGGGTCCTTTTGCTTAGTATTCTGTTCAGTGCTTTGCAGATACACTTAGTAGCATCAACTTCTCATAGAACTAAATTAGCTATTATCCCTTTCATCCTGAGGTGCTTTTTTATGTATTTGATTCCTAGCTTGTGTCCAACCAGGAAATTCATAGTATCTTTCACTTTCAAAAAAAAAAAAAGGAATAAGAAGAAGAAAAGGCAGATGAGTATGTGGTCTGAATTTACTTCTAGATTGAGAAGAACATAATGCATTCATTTATTGTTTTATAGTACCAATTAAAAAGACAAAAGGGGCTATTCTCCCTCTCTATTCACAATAGTAGATTCCATTAACGTTAATGGAAGGGAAGCAGATGAGTGGGAAAGTGAAGCCTTCATGTTAGAACAGAAAAATCAGAAAGCATAATGAATTTCTCAGTGGTTTTTTTAACTAAAGAAACATCAAAAAAAAATAATAAATAATCAATTTTTCCCACCACTCTGTTTATTTATGTATTAACAAAAATCACTGGACAACTTGAAGCAGCTCCTTTGTTCAAAAATCAATCAGATATGAATTTGTTATTTTAACACAAATGACAGAACATACAGAAGGAATTCAGTAATGAAAAGCAATTGGGGGATTTGACAGGTCTTTGCTGAAATGGAGTCCTATGAGACCAAGCTTTTGGAGGCAGAGGTGAAAGTAGAAATTGGTTTACCTGAAGATTTCTGTACATAGGAGCTTAATTTTCAAGGGAGACTTGCTGTCAGTGTCAAACTTATCTTTTGACACATCTTGCCTGAAATCTATCAAAATCGGGAAACTGTTTTCGACTTTTTAGTGTAGCTTCTGAATTTATGATTGCCTTGTCCAGTGCTTCCCTTTTGCACCTTATGAAAGTTCTAAGTTCTTGGAGCCCAGTCAATCTGGCATAATTTGGTGAAGTCATTTTTTTATCCTTTCATTGGTCCTTTGCTTAATTGCTTAAGAGTTAAATTATTTAGTGAGAGGAGCTCCCAATGCTTTCATAATCTTTCTTTTAAAATATTGACACATTCATTTTGCATCTGGCTTATGATGAATTCAGACTGCATTTTAACCTTTGAAATATGCTTCAAAGATATAAAACAGTCTTCTGAGTAAAAGTCCTCTCGCCTTGGTGACTCAAATCCTGTCCTCCATTTCCTTGGCTTAAACTTTAATTTGGCTCCACAAGCCAGGATCAGGATCTTCATTCTTTGCCCTGAACTCTCACCTCCCTTGACTGTTTAGTGCCATCTCTGGAACACTGCCTCTATTCATACCAACCTGTGATATGCTGTTTCTCAAATTCTTTCATGCCTTAATTACTTCCTTTTTTCAACTAGAGAAACGTCCTGCCTTATTACTGAAGTCTTTCTTTCTAAGCTAAAAAGGATCTAAACCCTTCATCTAGACTTATTTATGTATTATGAAATACCATCATATCCACTCATTACCATCTTTCCCCTTTCACCTTTAATGTCTTCAATTCTGTCTTGGAATCCAATTCAGGACTGATTTATTGTTGTCAATCTCCCCAACAATTTGCATAATATGTTCTTGACTAATTCATTTAGAATGTAAACTCCTTGCCAGGAGGGATTATTTCATTTTGTATCTGTATTCCTAGTGATGTACCTGGCACATAGTAGGTAGTTAATGAATGCTTATTGTTTCATTCATTTATCCATTCATTCAACAAACCTTTATTAAGTGAAAGCAATGTGCAGAGTGCTATACTAGACACTAAAAAAGAAACAAAGATAAATAAAATATAGTTCCTTCCCTCATGGAGCTTACAACCTAGCAGGGGTATTCAGAAATAAAAACAAATGACCATAATACAAAGTAAAATATTATGGATACATGAAACGTACAAAATAAACTTGTAATAATGGTTTGATCATTTTTGGTTTGGGGGAGAATGGCTTTTAAAGGGCATGATCAGAATAATAAAGGAAGTTTGTTCTGGTGGAGAGAGTGCCAGCCTTGCAGTCAGCAAGAAGTATACAGTATTCTAATTCTGCCTCTGACTCATACTAAATGGAAAACCATGGGCAAGCAGATTAACCTTTCAATGCCCCAGGCAAATCTCTAAGACTAAATTATAGCCCAGCCAGAATCTTTGGAAAAAATTGCCATGCCAGGAGTTTTCCACACTGATGAAATCAATGGAGAGAGGGCACAGCTTATAATTGCTCTCAGGAGGAAATAGGAAAGGCTTCCATTTGAGCCGGGCTCTAAAGAGAGTGTAGAACTTAACAAGTGGAAGAAATGATGGAATGAGGAGGAAGAAGAAAAGGCAGGGGAATGGCCTGAACAAAAGAATGATGTCACAGAGCAAGTACCAGGAATAGTCAGAGGTCTTCTTCCACTGGAGCCAAGATTACATAGAAGGAAATCGTGAGAGATAAGTTTCCAGTCACAGCATCATCAAATTCCAGTGTTGGAAGGGGACAGTAAAGATCATCTCCTCCAAACCCTACCTGAGTATTGAATCTGTTCAATAACATTGTTGAGCTTGAACACTTACATTTGACTAGGAGCTCACTATCTCCTGAGGCAGCCCATTTCTTTTTTAAACGATTTTGGAAAGCACTTCCTTTGCTAAGCTTAAATCTTCCTCCCTATTATTTCTTCTCTCATACTCCAAGCTACAGAGCTGGGAGGACTCTATCACTGTTTGTTCCTGTGGCCACCCCCAGACTCCTTCAACCACTATCTATCTCTCAGTGAATTCTCCTTTGAGAGTCTCTCCATCCATATATTTTTCACTGTCCAGATCCTTGTTCATTACTGTCTGTCTCAATAGTTTTAATGCCTGCCCTCGTCTTTCTTTCCATCTCAAACCTTGTGCTAAAAACTCAGGAGCTTCAGAATTCATGTTGGTATCTCTTCATATGCCCTAGTATCTAACTTTCCCAACTATTTCAACTCTCTTGACTTAAATCTCCACTATCCTTCAGCTACTGGAAAGAGTGATCATTATTTAGACCTCAAAATCACCCCCAAACTGTTCTACATCCATGACCTAAAAGTATAAGTCTTTTCTCTGATCACAATAAACTGTTCTATATTTCCCTCTACTTCACTCTTAAATCTATTGTTCATTCTCACTAGGATCTCTTGTTTCTCCTTCATTCTCTGCTCTTTGGTCCCTCTCCATAACCAGTTCAACTATACCCTGTTGTTCATCCTTGAATCTCTCGCCCCTTTGTTCTGTCACTCTTTATGAGTTGCCATTCTTCTAATCTAAGTCATATATATCATCTCCTTTCTTTGACTTTATGCCCTAACTGCTGAATGCTTCTGGAGGAAGTCACAAAACTGGGCCAACTGAGTCTATTACACATTCATATTATCTAATTTCAACCGGGCTTTCACCTTTACAATGATTTCATTCTTCCTTGATTAACTCTCTATCCTGCTTTCCTCACCAGCTTTTCCAAGTCTTTTCCTCTCTTACCCAGTCCCTGACACCATTTCCACCTACCTTTCTCTCAGCAAATGGCATCACCTTCTTTTCTGGAAAAAAAAAATTGAGGCTGCACATAATGACCTCCATGATCTTCCCCACTCTACAACTCAAAATCTCTCCACGTTTTCATAAATCCTTTCCACCTTTACTCATGCCTGTAAGGGGTCCCTTCCAAAATCAACTCTTTTTGTCCTTGCACATATTCTTTACTGCTTCCTCTGTGAATGTACCCCTTCAATTGTCCCATCTCACTCTCATCTTCATCTCTCATCATCTGCTGGCTCCTTTTCTCTGTCTACAAACATGATCATATCTCCCCATCCTTAAAAACAAAATAAATTTAAAAAAAAACCCTTTATTTGACCCTGACAACTCCTCCAACCATTATTACTGTTTCCCTTTTCCTTTCCATGGCCAAATTCCTAGAAAAAGTTGTCTGCAGTAACTATCTACATTTCCCAAACCATTTTAATTTGGCTTATAACCTTAATAGTCTACTAAAGTTGCTCTTTCCAAAATTACCTAATAATACAAGACCTTTTATTAGTCTTCATTCTCATATGCCTCTTGTAATATCATAATACCATTGAAAATTTTCTCTTCCTGGATCCTGTTTTCTTCTTTGGTACCTGTGACCCAGCTCTCTCCATATTTCCCTCCCACCTGTCTCACCATTGCTTCACAGTCTCTTTTGTGGCTTCATCATCTACCTCTGGTACTCTAACTATAGGCATCTCCCATGGCTTTTAGGTCCTCTTTTTTCTTTCTTACTTGGTGACTCCAATGTTGCCTTGGCATTATGACTTGTCTCTATGAAGATGACTTCCAAATCTGTCTAACTGTTCTTGAACTCTCTCTTGAACTCCACTTTTGCACAAGTAATTTCCTGCTGCATATTTTTATTAGTCAATCAACAAGTGCCTACCATATGGGAAGTATGACATAAAGACATAGATGAAACAGTCCCTACCCTCAAGGGACTTTCATTCTAATGGGGGAGGGGAAGGAGCAGAATAAGCATTTATATAGCACCTACCATGTGCTAGTCACTGTGCTTAACACTTTTTTTTTTCACTAATAAATTTCTCAAATATAACAACCCTGCAATACAGATGATGTCATTCATTTTACAGTTGAGGAAACTGAGACAAATAGCAGTTAAATGACCTGACTAGGGTCACACAGCTTTGTAAGTATCTGAGAATAGCTTTGAAATTAGGTCCTCCTCACCCCATGCTCAGCACACTATCCACTGCACCACCTAGCATCCTATAATGGGGGAAGCAAGATGGGTGAATACCTATAGACATGTAGAATACATGCAAAATGAATAGGAGAGGACTTGAGGCGCCAAGATACTAGAATAGAGATGCATTCAGCTAAGGTCTCCCGACATTCCCCTCTAAACCACTTAAAAATAATGCCTCAAATCAAATTCTGGAGTGGCAGAGCCTACAAAAGGTTAGAGCAAGACATTTTTCCAGCCCAAGACCACATAGAAGGTCAGAAAGCAAGATCAGTGACATGGGGAAGGAAGCTAGCCTGCATAAAACATCAGTGGTACGACTAAATGGTGGTGACAGAAGCAGCAACAGCTTTAGGAACTCTCAGCCAGAGACAATAAGAGGACCTGGAAACTGGTCATAAAGAGATTGCAGGGTACCCTGTGCTGGTACTGGCCACAGAACCAGATGCTATTTGGCAACTTCATTGCCTATCCCCACTTCTAGACCATAGTTCAAAGACAGGAGCACTTTTGGTTGAGTGAGTGGGAGCCCTGAGGAACAACACTTTGGCAAATCTATTGCCTATAAAAATACCTACTTCCAGGACACAGTTCTCTTTCAAGGAAAAAGAACATTTTCATCAAGAAGAAGTGGAAGCCCTAAAGGGAAGCATCACTTCCTTCCACAAGAGATCAGGGACCCTGAGGGTCAATACCACTTCCAGTTCCAAGGGAGGAGGGCCCTGAGGAGCAGTATTTGGTGGTCTCAAGTGATCAGGAGCCCTTCCTGGGAAGGAAGAGTGCAGACCAAGAGAGCAGTGACCACACCTCTCCCCAGATAATACCACCTTGGAATCACCAAAAACTTCCAAACCCCAAGAAATAGCTCTGAAATAATTCTGAAATAGCTCTGTGAAATAACCTGAGGCTTGAGACATAACAATGATAAATGGGAGGGAAGACAAAATGGGGCAGTGATCAAAAACAAAGCAAACTTTTGAGGAGGAACTGGATAAAAACAGAGAAGAATATACAGAAGAAAAATAGGATCAAGGGAAATACACAGCTGTGAATGTAAATGGGATGAGCTCACCCATAAAACAGAAGCAGATCCAGAATGGTTTAGAAACCAGAATCCAATAATATATTGTTTATAAGAGACAGACTTGAAACAGAGACACACACAGAGTTAAAATAAGGAGATGGGGCAGAATTTATTATGCATCCACTGAAGTTAAAAAAAAAAAAAAAAGCAGGGGTAGCATCATGAACTCAGACAAAGAAAAAGTAAAAATAGACTTAAATAAAAGAGAAAATCAGGGAAGCTTCATTTTGCTAAAAAGTACCATAGAAATTTTAAATGATTTTTAAATGATGAAGAACTAATTTCTCAAATATATAAGGAACTGAGTTAAACTTATAAAAGTAAGAGCATAAAAGTAAGAGCCATTCCTCAATTAATAAATGGTCAAACAATATGAACAGGCAGTTTTCAGAAGAAACCAAAGCCATCTAGAGCCATATAAAAATGCTCTAAATCACTATTGATTAGAGAAATGCAATTTAAAACAACTCTGAGGTACTCTGATTAATACAATGATCCAAGACAATTCCAAAGGTCTCATTATTTTAAAAAATACTGTCCATCTCCAGAGAGAGGACTGATAAACTGACTGCAATATGAAGTGTAATTTTTTCACCTTCTTTATTTTTCTTGCCTTTTCTTGCAACATTGCTAATATATACATATGCTTTGCATGATTTCTTGTGTATATTTGATATCATATTGCTTGCTTTCTCAATGGGTTGGGGAGGGGCAAGAGGGAGAGAATTTAGAACTCAAAATTTAAAATTAAAAACATGTTAAGCATAAGTAATATTTTTTAAATCTTAAAAAAAAAGAATCCATTTGTGTGAATGTTCCTACCATTAATATGTATTACAACCTCTCTACAAATTTTGAAAGCTATTATGATTTAATAACAATAATAATAATTTATCACACTGTAGTCAAGCTACTGATGGTTTTCTTCAAATTTAAGCACCTGATCTTCAAATGACATGCAAAATACATTGTGAGGCCTATTCTTGAAGCCTATTACAGATTGGTAGAACCTTCTTGACCTTATACTGACCTGACACAGCTTCTAAAACTCAGGATCACCTGCAGGCCACTGTGAAGCACTGAAGTATGGCTCTAGAGGAAGTTCCCAACACTACTTTTAAAGAAAAGTCTAATGTTAAGAAAAAGTTGTATTTCACTATTCCTCCCACCCTCATTATATCTTGGTCGTAATCTCCTGAGAGAGATACCTGTTAAGAGGGAGGTGTATATGCAGTGGGACTTTTCTTTCATGTATTTACTATCATGTTTTCTCCCTACATCCTATTCAAAAAATCATTGTCTCCAAAAAAATACAGCACCAAATTAATATTTTCATAGGAATCCTTATAAGGCTGTGGGCTTGTGTCTGAATTTATACATTTTCATTTTTGGTGTTACCTTGGTTACATGATCCAGATTTGAGAGGGAAGGATTCAAGAAACTTTTTATTGATTGTCCATGTGGTCAGCATATTATATGGATGTCTAGAGGGTTGGGGTTACTATCAATGGAAAGTTAAGTAAGAAGGGAAAATAATTGAGATTAATCACAACTCATTATCCTGCCCACCAATAAAGTTCTCCCTGCACTACCACCTTATGATTCTCCAACTTTTATTTTGCCCACCTCTTATTTTCATGATGTGCTTTGTACTCTGGTTAGAAGCAGGAAACTACTGGTCTTACTCAAACCATACCTTGGTTGTGAATTATTATTATTTTTTACCTTTTCAAGAGGTTCAGTTCAACATCTTGATATTATCCCTTTATTTCCTGATTCTCTTGCTACCAAACCAATAGAATCATTAAAGACTTCAATGTCATTTCTACAAGTGCATGTACTTTAATCAATCATTCCTATGGAAGGTCCAGACATAAATAGGTAGTCATAGTAATTAAAGGAGAGTCCTAGCTTTACAAAGCAAACACAAGGCTTAATACAAAGTTTAAATAGCTCCACTATTAACCAAATCATCAAAAAAATTATTTTAATGCTTGGAAAAATTAATGAACATACTTGAAGAATACATATATATGTATATATAAAAGCTGTCGTGTGTGTGTGTGTGTGTGTGTGTGTGTGTGTGTGTGTGTGTGTGTGTAGACCTGAAAACCATTTGAGAACATTTTTGGGGCCAGGGAAGAAAGGCAAAATACAAGAGAAGAATCTAGACGGAGCAGGAGTTTTAAGAGACATGTAACACTTAGGAATAGTTCCAGGTTAATACTGGAGGACCTAGAGAAATGAATCATATTTTTCAGGGCAGATATGAGACTTCCATTGACTCATTCATTCAACATTTCTTAAGCACCCACTGTATCAAGGAATTATGTCACACATTGGAGACACAGATAAATAGGGCTTTTTTTTCCCCCTGATCTCCAGGAATTTAAAGTTTTTGAGGGGAAAGGACAAGAATTGAACCACATTTGTCATCCTATATCCTTATGGACAATGTAGATCTGAAGTATGTGATCCTATAGTAATGTGGATTCATTGACCAGGCATAAAGAGCAGCCATTAATGGTTCAATGTCACCTTGGTCCTTTCTTTATTGTAATGACCCAAGAATCTATCCTTGTTTCTGTGCTGTTAAACATTTCTATTGATGATTTGAATGAAGGTATAAATTATATGCTTATTGAACTACACATGTATTCTCGATGAGGGGGGTGGAGAGGGAGGAAGAGAATTTGTAACTCAAAATGTTGAAAACAAACATTAAAAATTGTTTTTACATGTAACCAGGAAAATAAAATACTAAATAAATTTTAAAAGTTAAAAAATTATATGCTTATCAAATTTGCAGATGACACAATGCTGAGATGTCTAATATGTTGAATGCCAGAGTCAAGATCCAAAAAGATCTTGATGAGATAGAATGCTGAACCAAATCAAATAAAATGAAATTTAATAAGGATAAATTGTGCAGTACTTTCAACAATCACACGCTATTCCCCAGGGCAAAATCCTATTTTTTTAACCATTAATGATTTAGTGATTTATGGTTGTAATTCTCAGACGACCACACTCTAAAAACTTCAAGATGTAAACTAATGGAAAAAGCAATGGAGAACTGGATAGTGGGTGCAAGTAGACTACAACAGTTTTCTGACAATCATATAAGGGATATACCTGAGGAAATGTATGATTAGAAAAGGAAATATTGGCTATTCAAGTGGTGAGATTGAGGTATACAGTTGGTCTGCCTGAGTGAGTACTACATTGGTATTTAGGAAATGTCAAAAGACATAGAGGTAGGTCTCCAACATGTAAGGCAGATGCTTTTGTGCGTGTATGTGTACATGTGTATGCATATGTGCATATACATATTATATATACATATATATGCATGTATTCAGTTATGAAATACAAAACTCTTCCATCATGTAAGCAAAACCAAGTAAAACAAGTTCCTATGTTGGCTAAATCCAAAAATGCATTTCTTATTCTTCTCCTTGGTTATGAGGTAGAAAACATTTTCTTCAAAAGTCTGATCATTTTATTGATTAAAGGGATTACGTCTTTCAAAAGCGTTCATTTTTACAGTGTAGTACAAATTACAGTTACAGTATAAATATATAGTTACAGTACAAATTGTTCTCTTGGTTCTCTTTCTTCATTTTGCATCAGCTTATACAAATCTTCCCATGTCTCTCTAAAACTGTTCCTTTGTTTCTTATAGCATAATAGTACTGTATTACATTCATATGCAGTAATTTGTTCAGCCATTCCTCAATCAATAGGTGCTCCCTTAGTTTCTAATTCTTAGTAATTACAAAAAGAGCTGTTTTTGTAAATATAGGACTTTTTCTTCTTTGATCTCTTTGGAATATAGGCCTAGTAGTTGTATCATTGGTTCAAAAGGCACGTACAATTTAGTAACTTTGGGGATATAATTCCAAATTGCTTTCCAAGATGACTAAAACAATTCACAGCTCCACCAACCATATACCAATACGACCATTTCCTTCAGCCCCTCCAACATTTGCCATTTTCTTTTTTTCTTTTTTCTTTCTTTCTTTCTTTTTTTTTTTTGGGCCATGTTTGCCAATTGATGAGTGTGAAGTGAAACTTCAAAGTTGCTTGAATTTGCATTTCTCTAATTATTAATGATTTGAAGTATTTTTCATATGTCTATACATAGCCTGGGTTTCTTGGCTCTTATTCTAATAAATTTAAATTGGTTTTTTGTACATCTTGGAAATGAGAACTTTATCAGAGAAACACTGAAAAGATTTTTTTTCAGTTAATTACTTTCCTTCTAATCTTAGCAGTATTAGATTTGTTTTGTACAAAAACTCTTTTTAAAAAAAATTATGTAATCAGAGTTGTCAATTGTATCTTCTGTGATCCTCTCTATCTCTCATTTGGTCAAGAGCTTTTCCCACATCCACAGTTGTGAAAGGCAATTTCTTTCTTGTTCCTCTAATTAGTTTGTGTTGTGACCTTTTAAATATAGAACCATAACCATTTGGATTTCATCTCTCATCTTGGTATAATGTGTAAGGTGCTGGCTTAAACCTAATTTCTATATCCTACTGCCTAGTTTTCCCAGAAGCTTTTTTTTTTTCATTAAATATTTCATTCATTACTCTAGTAGCTAGGGTCTTTGCATTTATTGAAAAATAAGGTGTTAGGTTCATTTGCTTCTGTATATTGTGTACCAAATCTATGCTACTGATTGAGCTGTCAAATTTTTAACAATAACAAACTGTTTTTAAAAATTACTGCTTTGTAGTATAGTTCAACGTGTGCTTGGTGGTGCAGTGGATAGAGTGCCTGGCCAAGAATCAGGAAGATTCTTCTGAGTTCAAATCTGGTCTAAGACACCTACTAGCTGTATGACCCTGGCCAAGTCACCTAACCCTGTTTCCCTCAGTTTCCTCATCTGTAAAATAAGCTGGAGAAGGAAATGACAGACCACTCCCATATCTTTGCCAAGAAAACACCAAATGGGGTCACAGAATCATACATGACTGAAGAAAAGCACCTTAGTGAGTATAGTTTGATATTTGGTATGACTAGGCCCTTTCCACTTTGTTTTTATTATTTCTCTTGAGATTCTTTTTATTTTGTACCTTTGTATAAATTTAAATAATCCTTGGTAATTTGATTGGCATAGCCCTGGAAATGTAAATGAATGTACTTATTCTTACTTTTATTATATTGCCTTAGACTATCCACGAGAATTAATATTCTTCCAATTATTTAGTGATGTAGTTATTTTTACAGTGTTTTATAGTTTAATTCATGTAGCTCTTATGTGGTAAGTTCTTCTCGGTAAGTAAGTTTGGTGAATATTTTTTGCAGTTGCCTTGTCTGAAATTAAGATTGCGATCCCCTGATTTTTTTTAATTCATTAAGGAATAATAGATTTTGTTGAAATTTCTTATTTTAACTCTTTGTGAGTTTTTATGTCTCAAGTGTATTTCTTTTTAACAACATATTATTGATTTCTGCTTTCTAATCCATTCTGCTATCCTGTTCCATTTTATGGGTGAGTTCATCCCATTTATATTCACAGTTATGATCATTAATTTTATATTTCCCTCCATCCTACTCTTTTATACTTTTTCCTCTCTTTGATTCCTGCTCCCTCTTTATTACAGATTCTTATCATTCTTTTCTTTTAAGGTTCTCTTCATGATCCCCTCTCTAAATTTAAGACTTATTTATTTTGCTTATAATTAATCTGTCTCTGAATATGCCTTCCTTATTTCCCCATTTCCCTTCATCTTGTTCCTTCCTGTACTCCTGTTGAATATAATTTATTTCTACACAAAATTATGTGTATGTGTTCTGCTCTCTTTTGGTCAGTTCAGATAAAAGTATACTTCAAGTGATGCCTCTTCCCCTGCCTACTCCTTCTACATTTGTATAGACTTCTTATATTCCCTAATTATAGGGAATATAATAACAAGTTCCCCTATCCTTCTTTACCTTTTTCCCACAGTGTACCCTCCTTGCTCTTCCCTCACCTTTTCTTCTTTCAATTTCCTCTAAATATAACAGGCTCTGTTTCTCAGTTTGCTCCCTCTGTGACCTCCAATGACATTAGGGTTCCAAAAGAGCCCTAGTATCATCCCCCCATTAGAATTAAACAATTAATTCTTATAAAGTTCCCTCCATTTTTTCACTTGTATTTAAATTTTTATATTTCCATTGACCTTGATATTAGTATTGCAAAGTTACTGTTCAACTCTGGTCTTTTTTTATCAGGAATGCCAGAATCCTCTATTCATGGAAGGTTCATTTTTCTCCCTTTATGGGATTATACTCAGTTTTCCTGGGTAAATTATTCTTGATTGTAGGCCCATATCCTTTGCCTCTTGGAATACCTCAATGTTATCTGCTTCTTTATTGTGATAGCTGTTAAATCTTGTGTGATTCTGACTAGAGTTTCTCAGTGTTTGAACTCTTTCTTTCTAGATGTTTGTAGTATTTTTTATTTTATCTAGAAGCTTTGGACTTTGACAATAAATTGACTCAGAATTTTCATTTTGAGGTTTCAAGAGGTGATGGGTGAATTCTTTCTATTTTCAATTTGTCCTTTTTTTTCTAATATATATATTCAGTTTTATTTTATGATGTCTTAAAATATGATATCCAGGCTCTTTTTTTTTGGTCATGGATTTCAGGTAGTCCAATAATGAGTAAGTTATCTCTCTTTAGTCTATTTTCCACATCAGTTGCTGTTGGCATAAGATTCTTAAATATTCTCTGATTTTTTTAATCTTTGATTTAAATTTTTTCTTGTTTCCTAGTCATTAGCTTATATTTGGTCTGTTCTAACTTTTAAGGAAGCTGTTACTGGGTAAGGTCCTTTATTTCTTATTTGAAACTGTTAGTTATATTTCTGTCTTACCTCCATGACTCATTCTTTTCCAATTCTTTACTCTATCATTTAGACTTTTTTTTTAACTCTGCATCATTTCAACTAGAAATTCTACTATGAACAAGCTGCATTTTTCTTTGAGGCTTTGCTTTAGGTGCTCTGAGTTATTCTTTTTTGAGTTTATGCTATGGGCATCTCTGACATCATAACTGTTCTTTATGTGTGTTTACTGATTTTTGGTGTTGAAGTCCCATTCCTCAACTAGGAGGGCAAGCCTCAGATCTCTCTTTGCAGGAGATCTAGATCAAAATAACCTTGTTGATGCCCTTCCCTTCAGTCCATGGACCTTTCTTTGGCATCAAAGGCTGAGTTCTAGGTCTCCACTCCTCAGGAATTAGACCAAGTTGAAGCCACTTCCTTCATTCTAGGCCCTAGTACCTAGGGATCTTTCCTTCATGCAGATCCTCCCTTTATTGGGGGATAAAATTAAGTTGGGGTTCTTTCCTTTAGCTAGGGTCCTTTCCTTCACCCCAGTATCAATGGTGCCCCCCTCCTTGGGGACAGGACCTAATGGAGGCACTTTTTGAAAGGGAGGGAAGAGAAGATGGGAAGAAAGTTGGCAGTTTCTCTATCCCACAGTTACAAATGATGTTGTCCCTCCTGTGGGTATTGTTCCACAGTTAAGGCTCTTTTCTTCTATGACCTAAGCCTTTACTTTGTCTTAGTGGTTAAGTCCAAGGTCTCCATCCTCTGGGGATCTAGATCAGAGCAACCACTTGCCAAGGAAGTTGAATAGTGTCCTGGTTAGAGGTGAGTTGCATAATGATAGGGAATAGCTAAGCTGCACTCCTTCCTTGTACTCTGCCTTCGTAGCTCCTCGAAAGGTAGATCCTTTGTGGAGGATCCATAGGAAAACATGAATGAGAATAATATAAGATGACTAGACAATCTTTACCAAGGAAAGGACTATACCAAAGTTACCCACAGATCCAAATATTGAAGTAAATGTAAAATATTATACTTGAGTTTAAAAAGTAACCATGTGAGTATTGGATGGGTGAAACAGACAACAGTTCCTTGTACGAAAGATCTGTCGTTGTTCTTGTAGTTGTTGTTGTTGTGGTTGTGGTTGTTGTTGTTATTTGTAAACTTTAAGCTCATGAGAGTAAAGAGTGCCAGAGCAGTTAACAAAAGTCAATTTTATCTTAGACTACATTAGGAAAATAGTAATACAAAACAATGGAAAGACTGCTGAGCTCTGTCCAGGTCTTACACATCTCAATTATTATGATTATTTCTGGGCCTCACATTTTAAGGACACTGGAATCCTGGAACGCATCCAGAGGAGCTTAACTGGGACTATGAAGAGTCAGAGTTAATGCCACATAAGAATCGATTGAAGGATGTTAAGAAAATATTTGGAAGATATTTGATAGTGCTTTTCAAAGATTTGAAGAACTATCATAGAGTTGAGTAGAACCAGGATTCTCCTTGACCTTAGAAAGCAGATCTAGGAGCAATGACAAGACATGATGGAGATTTGGTCTTGGTATAAGAAACACGTAGTAAATTAGGTTGCCTTTAGAGCTAGTGGGTTTCCCTTCACTGTAAATCTTCAAGAGGAAGCAGGAATATGATTATCCAGGGCATTATAATTCTTTTCAGACTTGGTTTTCCTGTGAATTACAAAAATAATTAATACAACACAGTAAGATATGGGCAAATATGACTTTTGAGGTTCTTTCTGACCCTGAGATTGTATGACTCTGCAAAATAAACAAATATTTAAGATGATAGAGTGAGTAAAATGTGTGCAAAGAAACCTATGCAAAAGGTACTGAAAACCACGAGGAAGAAGGAATCTCTGTCACTTTGAGGGTAAAGGTATGAGCAATCATGAATGACATGGTGCTTAAATTAGTCCTTGAATAAGTACATTCATATAAGTGAAGCTAATCTGTGGAGTCATGCTAGGTGCCTATAGTGTATAGGGGTGTATGTGTGTGGTATTCAAGCGATTGTTCAACATGCCTCATTGAATTTCATTGCTGATTGAATTATGGTCACTGTTCACCTTCAACTCATCTTTTTTTTTACCCATTCAGCATTTCTTCCTGATTATATGCCATGGTTATCAACACAGCACTTTTGAAATCATAAGATTTAAAGCTGCAATGAGCTTTGAACATCATCAATCTCAACCTGTTCTTTTTTACCCTTAAGGAAACTGAGGCCTAGAGAAATTAAGTGACTTTCTCAAAGTCATAAAGGTGATAATTAAAGCTGGGATTAAAAGCCAGAACCTTCTATTCCAAAGTCAGTACTCTTTCTACTATGCCATGCTATTTGTGAGTATTTGCCTTTTTTTCTAGTCTTGGGGAAAAAATGTAAATTATTTTCCCCTAGAGTTCAAAAAAAGCTTTTGCAGATGTTCTTTTAAATATTTTAATTCTTAAAATCGTTTATGATAGCTGCCATTTCCTTCTCTATTTATATTATGCAATTATTAGTCTTACCATTTTATCCTAGGTGGAGTCAGTTATTTGACCTGTTGATTCAAGCAGGGAATGAATTGATAAAAGGAGTGTGTAAATAAAGTATATAAGCGTACATGATTCTAAAGACATTGGTCTGAGTAAGAACATGAGTGCCAAGTCATGAAGGGCTGGATGTTTGTGTCTGGAAAGAAAAAAAAGTGTACTCTAAATTGTGACATTTCTCTGAAAGCAAAATCATCTGGGTTTGCTTGGCCAGCAAATTGCCAGTTACACTGGAGAATTGTGTGGAACCAAAATGTAATTGCAGAGGCTTTAAGAGATCTACAAAGCCCTTTCTTCCATTAATTCAGCTAGCAACTCAGTTCTCTCCTCCCCATGAATGTGCAATTCTCATTGATTTCATTGAGAGATACATGCACAGAGAAAGGAAGAATTGAGCCAATTATCTGTTCAAAGTAGCATCATTTGGAATACAGTTTTAAAGTGTTTGCAGGGACATTAATGAATCAACTTCTCTTCATACGTTTGTCCAAAAGGCTTTCCAGTTTGAATTGAAAATTTTAAAGGGTAATTTCCTTCCCTAAAACTTCATTGTTATAATCATGCTTCAGTAATTGGATTGTGAGAGCTGGGAGGCAGTGACCTGATGTTTTAGTCTCAATTTTACTGTTGAATTATTCTTAACATTGAACTATATATCATCATCATAATTACCACTACCAAATAACATAATTAATTGTCCTTTTGCACATAGAGCCCTTCTAGGTACATCCCACAGCAACTCAAGTAGATGCAGTTCTTGCCCTTTAGGACCTTTATGATGGAAAATGTCTCAGTCTGTTGGTTATGTCCCAGTGCACTACAAGTGGTCCTTGATTCACACGTTTTTCTTATATTCTGCCTGGGACCAGTTGGTCCAAGCAGGTGCCTGGCTGGTCTGCTTCTCTCCCAGCAGTCACTACCTGGAATTTTATTCTCTTCCTGCCTCCTCTTACCCTTTGACCATAAGTTAAACACATACATCTACCCACCCACCAACTACCCACCCACGTACACCCCTTTTTCCTCACCTTAAAGCCAGAGAAACAAAAAGAGGATAAGAAGATGCAGTTCCTCAGATAATCTTCCTTTCACCAATCTCAGAAGCCATCTCTTTGGCCACATCCTCAAGTCCTGTCCCAATTCTTTACTTCCTCTTTCAAGTCTCTGACCTGCTCTTTATTCCAAAGACCCCACCCCTCCATCTTATGCTGAGATAAAATGCCCAGAATAGCTAAAATCCATTTTTTCCTCTGAAAGTTATGTGGATTTTTTTCTACCCAAAGACCTATTGTGAACACATATCTATGACTCCAGATTTTCTATTTATTTATTTTTGGGGGGTTCTTTTTGCTTTTTTTAAATTTTTTTCACTGCTGTAATTATTTTTTATTTATTTATTTTTCTTTTTCAAAATTCACTACCCCAAGATTTTGAGTTGCAAATTTTCTCCCTATCTTGCTCCTCTCTCACCCCAAGATGGCATGCATTCTGAATACCTCTTCCCCTAATTTGTCCTCCCTTCTATCACCCCCCCTTCTCTTATCCCCTTCCCCTTCTATTTTCCTGTAGGGCAGGATAGATTTCTATACCCCATTGTCTGTATATTTTATTTCCTAGTTGCATATAAAAACAATTTTTAACATTTTTTTTTAAAACTTTGGGTTCTAAATTCTCTCCCTTCCTCTCTCCCCACCCACCTTCATTGAGAAAGCAAGGAACTCGATACAGGTTATACATGTGCAGTCATGCAAAACACTTCCATAGTAGTCATGTTGTGAAAACCTAACTATATTTCCCTTCATCCTATCCCACCCCCTGTTTATTCTGTTTCGCTTTTGACCCTGTCCTTCCTCAGAAGTGTTTGCTTCTGATTATCTCATCCCCTAATCTGCCTTCCCTTCTATCATCCCCTCCTTTTATTCCCTTCCTCCCTATTTTCCTGTAGGGTAAGATAGATTTCCATACCCAAAGGAATGTGTATGTTATTCCCTCCTTAAGTCAAATCCTGTGAGAATAAGATTCACTCATTCTCTCTCACCTTCCCCCATTTCCCCTCCACTGTAAAAGCCTTTTCTTGTCTGTTTTATGTGAGAGAATTTACCCCATTCTACCTCTCCCTTTATCCTTCTCCCAGTATAATCCTCCCTCACCCCTTAGTTTTATTTTTTAGATATCACCCCTTCATCTACAACTCACCCTGAGTCCTCTATCTATCTATCTATCTATCTATCTATCTATCTATCTATCTATCT
>NW_020948983.1:4396008-4673272 GCF_900497805.2 Vombatus ursinus | reverse complement strand
TCTATCTATCTATCTATCTATCTATCTATCTATCTATCTATCTATCTATCTATCCATCCATCCATCCATCTATCTACATATATATTTTTTCCCTCCAACTGCCCCAATACTGACAAAGGTCTCATGAGTTGCAAATATCTTTCCATGCAGGAATGTAAACAGTTTAACCTTAATAAGTCCTTTATGATTTCTCTTTCCTGTTTACCTCTTCATGCTTCTCTTGAGTCTTGTATTTGAAAGCCAAATGTTCTATTCAGCTCTGGTCTTTTCATCAAGAATGCTTGAAAGTCCTCTATTTCATTGAATGTCCATTATTCCCCCTGAAGGATTATACTCAGTTTTGCTGGGTAGGTGATTCTTGGTTGTGATTCTATCTCCTTTGACCTCTGGAATATCATATTCCAAGCCCTTCAGTCCCTTAATGTAGAAGCTGCTAAATCTTTTGTTATCCTGATTGTGTTTCCACAATACTTGAATTGTTTTATTCTGGCTGTTTGCAATATTTTCTCCTTGGCCTGGGAACTCTGGAATTTGCCTATAATATTCCTAGGAGTTTTCCTTTGGGGATCTCTTTCAGGAGGTGAACAGTGGATTCTTTCAATTTCTATTTTACCCTCTGGTTCAAGAAGATCAGGGCAGTTTTCCTTGATCATTTCTTGAAAGATGATGTCTAGGCTCTTTTTTTGATATTGGCTTTCAGGTAGTCCAATAATTTTTAAATTATCTCCCCTGGATCTATTTTCTGGGTCAATTGTTTTTGCAATGAGATATTTCATATTGTCTTCTACTTTTCATTCTTTTGGTTTTGTTTTAAAATTTCTTGATTTCTCATAAAGTCACTAGCTTTCATTTGCTCCATTCTAATTTTTTTTTATTTTATTTTTTTAGGCAATTGGGGTTAAGTGACTTACCCAGGGTCACACAACTAGTATGTGACAAGTGTATGGTCTGAGGTCAGATTTGAACTCAGGTCCTCCTGACTTCAGGGCTGGTGTTCTATCCACTACCTCACCTAGCTGCCCCCTCCATTCTAATTTTTTAGGAAGTATTTTCTTCAGTGAGCTTTTGGACTTCCTTTTCCATTTGGCCAATTCTACTTTTTTAAGCATTCTTCTCTTCATTGGCTTTGTGGACCTCTTTTGCCATTTGGGTTAGGCTATTTTTTAATGTATTATTTTCTTCACTATTTTTTTGCATCTCCTTTAGCAAGCTGTTGACTTGTTTTTCATGATTTTTTTGCATCACTTTCATTTCTCTTCCCAGTTTTCCCTCTACTTCTCTTACTTGTTTCTCAAATTCCTTTTTGAGCTCTTCCATGGCCTGGGACTGATTCATATTTTTCTTGGAGGCCTTGGATGTAGGAACTTTGACTTTATTGTCTTCTTCTGTTGTATGTTTTGATCTTAGTCACCAAAGTAAGATTTTATAGTCTGACTTCTTTTTTTTTTTGCACTGTTTGTTCATGATCCCAACCAATTATTTGACTTTTAAACTGTTTGTTAAGGTAGGGGTCTGCTTCCAGTGTGGAGAATGTACTGTCCAAAGCTTCAGGGGTTATGTGCAGCTGTTTTCAGAGATACTTCTAGGGACCTGTAAATTTTCAGTTCTTCCAAGGTGGTATGATCAAAGGCAAGGTGTTTACTCATTTCCTGGCCTGCTTGTGCTATGGCTTATGATTGATCACAAGCACTCTTTTCTGCCTTGGAACTATGAGGGGGATTCCCTCTCCACCACCACCACAAGCTTCACCATGCCAATGCTCCTCCTCACCCCAGGACCACCACCCAGGACTGAGAACCATATGCAACCAAAGGCAACACAAGAGAATCCTGCCTCAGCACCATCAAAGAGATCCCTGCAATTCCCCTCTGATCAGCTGCTCAATCCCTGCACAGTGTGTGGGCTGGGAGCTCAGGAAGCAGCCACCACCCCAGGACTGCATCAGGACTGGGGCTGGGACTGAGATCCTCTATCAACATGGTCTTGCTAGATCTTTCCTACTGACCGTCTAAGTTGTCTTTGGAATTTGTGGGTTGAGAAGTCTGGAAACTGCCACAGCTCCCCTTGATTCAGTTGTCTGAGGCCTGCTCCAGGATTGTTGAGGCCCAGTCTCTGCTAATGTAGCCCACACTAAACTGTGCTCCTCTCCCAGCCCAGCGCAAGAGACCTTTCCTGCCAACCTCCCAGGTTATCTTGGGTTGGAAATCTGTTTCATTCTGTCTTTTTATGGGTTCTGCTGCTCTAGAATTTGTTTAGAGTCTTTTTACAGGTATTTGGAGGGGTTTGGGAAGAGCTGAAGCAAGTCACTGCTTTTACTCTGCCTGACTCCATATTTTCCTACGGGGTCTAATAGTAAAAAGAGAAAAGTGGTGGATTGGCCAGGGTTGGGGAATGGAACTTTCTACTCCCAGTTTCCTTTAAGTTATTAGTTTTAAAAATCCTTAGAAGTAATAATAACAACTCATAGTTACACTGTGCTTTATGACTTATGAAGTGCTTTCTTCACAACTCTAAAGTAAACAACTAAACTATTACCTCCCCTTTAAATATATAGTATAGGCTCTGAGGAGACTCTCTTAACCCACATTCTAGCTAACAATTCATGTCCCAACAGCTCAGCTCTCCTTAGACCCTGAGGGCCTGAGGGTGGTATAGTTTTCTATCACATTGATCATAACTCCATCCAGTATGCCTCCCTCAACCAGCTCAATGTGGATTAGCCAACTAACATACCTTTTGCAAAGGGATATTTACTGAGAAGATACAACAGAGAATAAAGTATAACATTCTCCCCTTCAAAAAAAAAAGGTACTCTTCCCTTTATACTCCCATTCAATCCCCGGGAGCACTGGGCTCCAACTTAAAGTGTTTGCTATAAAACATTCTTCCCTGCCCCTCAACCCAGTAGGGAGGTAATTCCCATTTCTCCATTTGAGGAATCCCCACCAAGGTCACTTCTAGATACAGCGTAACTGAGGGATGATTGCCTGTAAGAGAGGGTAGCTTGGCTACTGCATCAATTCACAGAAAGGCTGGGTGAAGAAGATTGCCATTGCGTACTTGTTTGAGGGACAAGAAAGTAAAAGAAAAACTCTAAGGCTGTATCCTCCTGAACGCAACAGGTCAAAAAGGGACAAAACAGGTAGAATCAATGGAAAGGGAAGTAGTTGAGTCAGTGCCAAGGGCAGGCAAAAGATAAGAAAGCTCTTGTCTTGTCTTGAGAGCTGGACCAAGGAAAGTCCCTGAGAGGTTGTACCAAAAGAAAACCCTTGTACCCATAGCTCCTTACAACACAGCCCCCAGGACACCCTATTCCCAACCCTCAATACTCCTCAAACCCAGCCTGCTTCCCACTTCAGAGTTTCCATTTCTGATCCTTAACCTGCAAAGAAATCACCCTGTTTGAGAAAACAAACTAGCTGCTGGAGCCATCACTAGGGATTTTCTGCTAAGAACAGTCCCACTCTCATTGCTAAATAGGAAGAAGGATTAGCAGAAAGTCCTATGTTTAGTATTCATGTCCTACTATGTTCCTGGCATCCCAAGTTGGAACTTTGAGTGTATTTTCCAATAGAAAGTTCAGAGTCTCTAGTGTTATTGGTACAACACTATACCATAGGCACATTTGGAGTTAAATAAACCTGTGGAGCTGAATTCAGAACCTAATCACCATTGATAATAGTATTTCTATGGGAAAACTCACAGAATCTAAAAGTTGGAAAGAACTTAGAGGTTATCTGGTCCAATCCATTCATATCTGAAAACCAATTTCCTCTATAGTATCCACAGATTTTCCAGACTTCCAATGAAAAGATTCCTACTCTTTTCTGAGATAGCACATTCTACTTTTGGATAGATCTAATTATTCCTAAGGTCTTCTTTGCATCAAGTCCAAATCTAGCTCTGTAACTTCAATCATTGCTCCTAGTTCTGACCTCTAGGGCCAAGAAGAATAAGCCTAATTGCCCTTCCAAATGCAGCCCTTCTTGTAAAACTGAACTCATCATCCTCCCCTCTAATTGAATATTTCCTCTTAATTTCCCTATTTCTATTGAAGGCACCATCATCCTCTTAGTTTTTAAAGTTTAAAACCTCAGAGTCATCTTTGACTCTCCATTACATCTCGTATCCAATTTATTGCTAAGTCCTATCAATTTTCTTTTTACAACATCTCTCACATCCCTTCTCACAGCTACCCTTCTATCTCAGGATAAGAATCACCACTCACCTGCACTTTTGTGATTTTCTTCTTATTTGTCTTCTTAGCTCTAATGTCTCTTCTCTTCAATCTCTCTTTCCCAGATATCACAAAACAATCTTCTTGAGGCATAGGTCTGATCATGTTATTCTCCTGAACTAAAATATCTTTGGTTTTTCCCCATTGCATGTAGGATGAAATACAAACTCTCTAGCCTAGCATTTAAGGTCCTGGATTAGCTGGCTGCTACTCATCTTTCCAACTTTATTTCATATTGCCTATACAATTTATGTTCTGGCATAACTGGCCAACTTGCTGTTCCCCATGTACAACATTCTTTAGCCTGACTCTGTGTCTTTGCCTAGGATTTTCTCCCTGCCTAGAGTGTACTCCCTCCTTATTTCTGCCTCTTAGAATCCCTAGTCTTACCTTACCCTTTGCCTCAAGCTCTTAGTCCTTGCCCTCCATATTATTCTGGCCTTTAATTTATATATTATCCAAGTATTATATATAACATAGTTTGTCTTAAATCTATATTTCTCTGTATACACGTTGGTTCCCCCAAGTAGAATGCAAGTTCTATAAGGGCAAGACTATTTGGGTTTGATCCCAAATATAGTACTTGGCTGTTAATTGGCATTTAGTCAGTCAATCATTCAATAGACATTTGTTCATTTATTTATGGTGCCTGTGCTAAGATCAAATAAGATAGTATTTGTAAAGCACTTCACACAGGGCCTGGCACATTATAGGTGTTATGTAAATTCTAGGAATAATTACTGCTGCTATTAATGCTACTACTCCTACTCCTACTCCTACTCCTACTCCTACTCCTACTCCCACTCCTACTCCTACTCCTACTCCTACTCCTCCTCCTCCTCCTCCTACTACTACTACTACTACTCTTACATGCTGGGGTTACAAAGAAAGGCAACACAGCCCCTGCCTTCAAAGAGTTTACAATCTAATGGGGTAAACAACATGTAAAGAATTATATACAAAAAGTTATATACAGGATAGATTAGAAATAATTAACAGAAAAGGAAGGCACTAGAATTAAGGGAGATCAAGAAAAACCTCACATAGAAGGTAGAATTTGAGCTCATAACTGAAGGCACTAAGGAAACTCAAAGGTGAAGATGAGAGCAGAGAGCATTGTCTTCTGTATTTAATTAAAACTTGTTGATATAATTTCAAAATTCTATATATAATTTTGCTAATAATGGGTGGTAGCTGCATTTCAATGGGTTATATCTTTCCTGATCTATAAATTCTCATATGCATTCAATATTTTAAAGAAGAAAATTTTTTTAAATTTAAAATTTACTTATTTCTCTCAAATGTCATAGCACGTGGAGCAAAGACCCTGTGAAATAGTTCATCAAAGAGTTATCATAACTAAAGCATGTTAATATAATGCTTGAATGGATATGATCTGCACAGCTATGTTATTAATATACTAGGTCAGCACAGAACTCATTAGCCTGGTTGACTTTATGTGAAAATTTAACAAGAAAAAAATGTGAACAAGGAAAATAACTCACAAGAAAGTCAATGAAAACAAGTATTTTTCTTCTGATGAAAACACATATTTTTCTTCTTACTTTACTTTTCTGATTTAAATTTCAATTACTAGTAAAAGTCAAGGTTGAGAGTGGATCATGGGAATACTAAACACTATTATTTCTGGCAATATCCTTATAAAAATGAGCCAACTTGATTTTCTGAAATATCACAAACCCAATAGCAAAGCAGTATGTGGGATTTTGGTAATTTGGTTTCCATCTTCCGTCTTTGTATTCTAGAGTCAATTATTTTCTTTTTAAGAAAGAGGCCACATGGTATGATGGACCAAATTCTGGACTTGGAGTCAGGAAGATGAGTGTTCAATTCCTATCTCAAACACTTACTGTCTGTGTGGTCCTACAAAAATCATTTATCCTCTCTGAACCTCCCTTTCCTTGTCTGCAAAGCTGTAATGATAATAATATTGCCTATCTCATAGGATTACTACAAAGGATCAAATAAGCTAGTGGTATGCAAAGGACTTAGTTGTTATTTAGTCACGTCTGACTATTTGTTTGGGGTTTTCTTGGCAAAGATACTGGAGTGGTTTGCCATTTCCTTCTCCAGCTCATGTACATACACACATACATACATACATACATACATATATATACACATACACACATACATATACACACGTATGTATGCACATGCATGCACATGTATATGTGTATACATATGTGCGTGTACCTATATGTATGTGTGCATATATACATACATGTATGTATACATATGTGTGTATGTGTGTGTATGTTTGTACATGTATTTTATAAATGTGTGTGTGTGTTTCTGAGGCAAACAGGGTTAAGTGACTTGCTTGGGGTCACAAAGCTAGTAAGTGTCTGAAGCCAGATTTGAACTCAGGAAGATGAGTCTCCAGGTAGGCTCCAAACCTGGTGCTCTATCCACTGTGCCACCTAGCTACTAAGCAAAGGACTTAACATACCTTAAAGCACTATGTAAATGCCACCTATTATTGTTTCAAATGGTTTCATGAGTCACCATCTAGGTGAATCATGATCTAGGTACCTTCTTTAAAAATACAAATAATTTCTGGAGAAAGTTTAAATAATTTCAAGCTTTCTCTTTCAATAAATATTTTGAAATGCTGGCAAAATACACAGGCTTTCTTCATCACTCATAGGATAATTTCAAGCTGGAAGGAGCCTTAGTAATCCAACTGAATGCCTACCCACTGCTCAACCTTGTACAAGGTTCCGGGCAGGGAGGGGTGGAATGGGGTGTACTACAGTAAGGATAAGCAAACTCTGGCCCCTGCTCATTCTGGTTGAAGAAATAGGATGGACACATGTAACAAAGCAATAAAAGAGAATGCAGATTTAAGTGATTGATTGTATTGTGCTGAGTGGAGGGTTCCAAGAGTTCAGAAGGGAGAGATCTTAGTAAGAGTTTAAATCATGGGACTTAAACTGGGTCCAGAAGGATCAATAGGATTTATGGAGGCAGAGATGGGGAGGGAGAGTTCTTGATCAATTCTGCACTTCTTATCTGCAATAGGGAGACATGAGTTTATACTATAAGTGCATAAGATGCTTTATCATAATTTATAAACATAATAGCTTGATTTTCAATAGCTATGTTAGTTCTTGGATCCACAACATAGTGTCACTCTGGTTACACCATGGAATGAGGCAGTCATTCCCTTGATGCATATTTTTCTCTCCTATATCCTGTATTTGCATGCAGATCTTAAAAAGATAAGAGGTCAACAGATTGTGTTTATGCAAATGCAGACACTGAAATTCTACTTGGGAGCACAAGCAAATACTTTAAGAAAAGAACCTGAAAGTTAGCTAAATTGGAAAGCTGACTGAGATGCTAAATAGAACATACTTGATACAGAAATGATGGGCTCAACCAGCCTGGAGGAAGCGTGGCAGAATGGGTAATGTTTTCTAATACACCACTCTTCATTATAATCACAGCTCGGAAGTTCTCCAGTGGTACGTGCAGAAAGCAGATTGGAATCTTTCCACATGCCTAATTATTTCCTGCTAAGTCTATCATGAAAAAGTGTGAATATTTCAGAACCACAGTGAGTTTGATCCATTGTTCTGCAGATAAAATGAGGCAAAAAGGTGTTAGAGTCCTATGTTTCAGTTATCATGCTAGCCCAAATTTAACATTACTTTGAATGTATGCTTGCCACTCTTCCCTCAGGATTTGACTCTTTCTTCATGCCCAGCCTTTCTGCCTCCAAATCTGGAATCACTAACGGGCATTTATTGCACAGTTTTCTATTAAACATTATCCATGTCATATATGATTCAAGGGGACCGTATTGATATTTTCGAGGACTGTATCTCTTGTGGGAAAGTTTTTGAAGTAGTTCATTGTTTAGACAAGTTGACAGATAGTCCCTGAGCTTGCAGACTGTGTAATAGGCTATTGGGAATGTTGCTTCTATCCTGATGGAAAGGCTATGATCTGCCCAAAAGGCCTCGGAAGGCAAGCATAAGTTATGGTCTGCTCCTGTAATCATACCCTGGTAGACCATGACTAAGGAGACATGCAGTGTGCCATAAATTACTTCCAATCTGCTAGTCATCCATTCTGTAAAGATGCAGAACGGTCACTAAGGCCACCCACTCCCCAGTGTGCTTTGTGTAATAAAAGCAACTCGATAAACTTCAGGAATAGCTGTGATTACCTATGAAGCAACAGTAGTATTTACTCTAATATAGGTGGTTGTTTTGCATTTTTTGTTTGTTTTTTAGCTTCTTATTCTTGTCATAGTCTGAAAATCTATTTAGTTTTTCCTGTATGGATTTTGAATGGTGGAGAGGGCACAGGGTGAGTACAAACATGCTATAACATCATTCCAGTCATACCTCTACACCAGAAATATGGGATGTTGTCTAGGAAATGCCCTGTCAAGGATCTATGATTTTGTCAGTGAAAACTGTCTACAGATAGAAACCTGTCTATACTTCAATTGACACTGTAAGTCTTAAAGAGTGGTTGGTGGATCAGAGATGTTAAGTGACTTGCCCAGTGGCACAGAATTAGTAATGCATAGAAGCTGGGATTCGAAAATGCAGAAAATGATGAAGTGAAAGTGTCTGAATACTTGATAATGAGCTTAAAGTGTTATAGGGCTGTGATGACATTTCTTTTACAAAACAAATGATGTCTTGAGAAAACAATCTGAAAATTAGACAAAAATGCAAGTCTCTTTATGGCAGTTATGAGGCTGTCAAAGTCACAATAACAGGCAATCATTGATGATTTATGAGATACCACCATGGCAACAAAGCCTTCAGGTTTGGGTGTTCCTTTGGTAACTTTTACAGAAGAAGCTTGTAGGTGTTTATGAAAAGTTTCCAATACAGTATAGAAGGTAGTCTGTCTAGCATATAGCTAATTCCATTAGATATTATTTAATAACAGGGTGAAAGTACCATAAAGATTTTCAAAGTCATCAACAAAATGAAAAGAGGCAACCATCCTCTTCACTAAAAAGTGCTGTTAACTAGGGAGTACTTTCCAGGGCTGAAATAGTGAGATTTGTTTCTGTCACTTAACCTTTAAGAGAAAATCTTTAAGGCCTTTCTCAAGTGTGAGAGTGTAAGCTGTGATACTATTTAAAGGTATGAGATATGATAATAACTTCATTTCAATGAGGAGGAAAGAAGGAGAGAAGAAAGGGAAGGAGACCCAATTTGTATTAAAATGGAAATAAATATGAATGATTGAATACCCCTTATATTTAATGTATTTTATTAAATTTTGACAGAAGTAAAATTTGGATGTGAGAGATATGACTATTTGTTAGTCAACAAGCATTTATTAAGCACTTTCTGAGTGCTAGTGTTACAAAGAAAAGCAAAGATAACCTTTGACCTCAAGGAGTGCACTTTCTATTAGGGAGACAACATACACATTACCAAGTACATACAAGATGTACATAGAGTAGATGGCAGATAACCTCAGGTGAGAAGGCACTAGCAGCTGCAAAGGGGTAGCTTTCTTCAGAAAGTGAGGTTTGGACTTAGTCCTGAAGGAAGCCCGGGAAACTAAGGGTACCATTTCAGGCTAATGAGAGGCAGACACATAGGAGTTAACTCCTATTTTGAGGAGCAGCAAATAGGCCAGTATAGCAGAGTCATAGAGAATGGAAGACTGGAAATGAAGGGAAGTGCTAGATGTTAAGGAGATTTAAATGCCACACGAAGGAAATAAGCATTTTATATAGTACCTACTATGTGCTAATCATGATTCTAAATGTTTGGTTTTTTTTTTTTCACAAATACTATCTCATTTGATCCTCACAACAACTTTGTGAGGTAGATGCTATTGTTATCCTCATTTTACAGTTCAGGAAACTAAGGCAAACAGGTGTGAACCCCAAACCCCATGAACCCACACACCTCATTTTGAAACAGAGTCTGCTCTGGGAAAGAGACAAATGAAATTGGGGTACATTTGTCCATGGTTTAATTTCTCTCAAGCTGGCTTGACATGCATTGCATGGGAGTTCAGTCCGACACTGGTCCCCCCTATGCGGGCCAGTTCAGAACTGGCTCAGTTTGGGATTTTGGGATACAGCTTTATATGCCCTTCAAAGAGTAGGTATTCCCAAAGAGTGCCAATCAGCCGTGATTGGTCAACATACCAGGAGGTGGGTTATACATTAAAATGCAGTCTTGAGTGTGTGCCTTAGATTATAGTCCACAGGGGCCAATATCTTCTGCCATAAAAGGAAATACACCTCCAGGCTTAGAAGTCTGTCTCCACCCAAACCTGAGTGGGATAAAATCAATTCAGGCCTGGGTTGGAGTTTGGCCAAGATAAGATGATTCAATGCAATCTCATTATCAGAGATGTCCTTCTGAAGAACTTTAGTCAGAAGGTTGGGGGAGGGGGGAGGGAGCTCTGAGTCTCCAGGACACAGATTACCAAGAGAAATCATTTTTAACACAAGTTAAGTGACTTGACTATGGTAACACAGCTAGTAAGTATCTGATGTCACATCTGAACTCAAATCTCTATCCTGTGTCCTCTCTCCTCTATCACTCTGCCAATAACTGCCTTTAGAGGATTTTCTATTTGATCCAGGAAGTAACAGGACAAATTTACTATGGACCCTTCAGGTTCACTTTTCAGAAGGAGAAAAGCTGTTCTAAACTTCCTCAGTGGAACAGATTTCATTTAGGCTGTCAATGTGAACTTTTGTGGCAAGTAAGGCAGCCCCCTTTTTTTGTATACAATGCTGTACAGAGAACATAATGGGTACTTAGTAACTGTTGCTGAATGGAATTTGAGTGGCTTCTAGTTTTCTTTATTTAAAAGCATCATCATAATCTTCTGTGGAAGATTCATCAGAGTTATTATAGGCAATTCAAATAAAATTTAGTACATATACCCATGTTCAATTTAGCTATGAGTAATTTTGAACCAAAGAAGCAGATCTTTTGATAGATTAATTATTCATTATTAAAATAATGAAAAGCCAAGCTCCATTTTGTTCTAAAATATTAATGGGAAAATAAGGGAATGGTAGGTCATCATAGATAACATTCTTTTTAGGCAGTGTACATATATGTGAGTGAATAATAAATTTGGAGATAAAATGAGAAGTTATCTAAAGCACATGACCAGAAATGGTTATTCACATAATATGAGATTCTCTAAATCACTGCTGTTTCTGTGCCTATAAATTTGACATTCCAAGTTGTTCATAAAGTAAGATACTGTTAGAGAAATTTTAGCAGACGTTTTCACAGCTTCACAAAAGGAGGTCTCTGAAGACTAGAAGATAGTTTAGATAATACCATTGTTTAATCAAAACTGTCTAAAATCTGCTTTCACAGAGCCTGTTTTTTAAATAAAAGGAAGCCAGGAACTAGTGGGGAAAGAATGGGGGAGGGGAAGTAGCAAGGAGAGAAGGCAGGATTGTTCAAGAAGCAAAGAAAGAACAAAAAACAAATGGGGGAGAGAGGGAAGCAAGAGAACAAAGGATGAAAAGGAGATGGGTATGGGTTATAATTATTTGCTATATATTTTTTTGTTTTTATTGAAAATAAGTTACATTTAAAAATAGAAAAAGGAAAATGTAGAAATAGGCAAGATGAGAAAAGAAATAAGGACAGGGAAAAAGGAAGAAGCTGGAGGCACCCCAAGTTACAGAATTAAAGTCATTCTATTCCCATATGGTTTCTTCTTGCTTAGATTTTTCTTGTTCATTCAAGTGGATATGATAGTTTGCTTTGCCTCCTGCACTATGCTCAGGATGTGATAACCATCCTTTACCAGAAGTGTCAGATTGCACTATGTAGCTATTCCTCATTACCTTTGCTAGAGTGTTGGGCAAAAGCCTGCATAGGTGTTGAATACATTATGTAGAAGGTGGCCATTTATAATAACAGGGAAAGTAGGAGGAGGGAAGAGTTTAGGAGGGAAGATTTTGGACATGTTGAGTTAAAAATGTCTACTGAACATCCAGTTGAAGATGACCTCCTTACCCCTACCTCCACATACTCTGTGATGCAATGGCATTATCCTCCCTGCTGTTCCTCCCACAAGACATCCATCTCCTGCAATTCTCTCCTTCTTTAAATCCCCACTCTGGCTTCCCTGGCTTCCTTCAAGTCCCATCTAAAATCTCACCTTCTGTGGGAAGCCTTTTCTGATCCCTCTTAATCCTAGTGCCTCTCCTGTTTTGATCATCTCCCAGTTATCCTATACTTAGCTTGTTTGTACATAGTTGTTTACACATTGTCTCCCATGTTAGACTGTGAGCTCTCTGAGGGCAAGAACTGTCTTTTATCTCTCTTTTTATCCTCAATACTTAGCACAGTGCCTGGAACCTAGCAGGCACTTGATATTTGCTTATTGACTAACTGACTGATCTTGGGAAAGTTAATTCACCCCTTTAGACCTTGGTTTTCTCATCTATAAAGTGAAGTTGAATAAATGATCTCTAAGACCCTATCCAGCTTGAATTCTCTGATCCTCTGGTTATATGAATTGGTAAATCTGAAGATTGGCAACCTAATTCATTCAGCAATGAATGGAGAACCAAAGTGACCTGAGTACTTCAGTGGATCTGTGATTTTATCCATGTGTGTCACTGGGGCATGTCCACCCCTTCTCTTGTCTACAAAAAGCTAATAAGTACATGAGGCAGAGTTGAGTCTCCCTTGCTCCAGGCCCAGCCTTCTACCATTATATTCTGCTTAATGTTTTGTTTTAGATTTTCCAAGAGACTTTCATAGTAGGAATTTAATAAATATTTGTGGAATTGAACTGAGTTAAGAATAAACAGAGCAATAAAACTGAGTGTGTTTTTAAATAAGAAAATGGCTGCCATGTGGAAGTTCAATTAAGCACCAGGAATGCATCCACTCTGAAAAGTCAGGCAGAATTGTCTATAGCAAACAAACTCCATTAATCATGACTTCTTTTGACTTCTTTTCATTGACATATGTGATAGTGTAACAACATAATTAAGAATTAGGAAATTGATGAGAGAGATGAAAGGAGAGAGAGAGAGAGAGACAGAGAGAGAGAGAGAGAGAGAGACAGAGAGAGAGAGAGAGACAGAGAGAGAGAGAGAGAGAGAAACAAGGCCAGGCATTTTCACACAAAAATAAAAAAGCATATGGAACAAGGTTAGCAAATTAGGAGAGGGGAAAAACTAAATTAATTTCTATAAAGAACATATGTGATAGAATTTAAAATTTCTAGTATAGAGAAGATAAAACACAAGCAGAGGATGGTAGCATAATGGCATCCTGCGATACTTAAAAGTATTTATATCTATTTTTTCCTTAAAAAGCAGAGGTAAAGCTTAATTTAGGCAAGACAAGTAGCTATCTAGAATACCAATATTTACCAAGAAGTTATAGATTTTAATATCTATTTGAAACATCCATTGTTTGATTCCAGAAAATTCAGCCCTCTACATCACGTGAGCATTATTTTTTGTGCTAAATGAAGCCATGGGTGTAATAGTGAAATGAATTGCAAGTGAATTACAGTGAAGTAGATAGTAAGCTCTTTGAGGGCAGAGACTATCTTTTGCTTCTTTTTTTGTATCCCCCTGCTTAGCACTGTGCCTGGCACATAGTAGATGCTTAAATAAATGTTTACTGATCGATAATGACACACAGGCTCTAGTGGACATTAAAGAGACAAGAGGTGCAATTTTTTCCACCTTGACTATGGTTCACAAAGCAAGGAATTTAGGTGATATGGTGTAGTGAGTAGTAAAAGCACTAGCTTCACAGTCAGGGAACCTGGGGTCAAATCTTACCTTTGGCATTTACTGCATTTCTCCTTGAATAAGTCATTTACCCAGGCCTCAGCTCCCTCATCTGTAAAATGAGATTTAGACTAGATGACCTCTGAGCTTCCTTCAAACTATAAATGTCTGAAACTTTGAATCAGAAAATCTCAGGGCTTGAAGTGTCAGGACACAATCTACAAATGATAAAAAAAAATACCCTTTTCAAATGGTTATCTAACCCTGTTTGAAGACCTCCACTGAAGGGCAGTGCATCCTGCTTTTGCCCAGCTCTAACTTTTAGGAAATGTTTGCTTACATAAACTGAACTTCAACTCTGTAAACATTATTAAATGCCTAGAGAAACAGTGAGATAACATGAGAGATAGAGACCCAGTTGTGTCTAGAGCATCAGATTTTTAATGGTGAAGACCTGAGTTCAAATTCTACCTCAAACATTTAAAAGCTGTGTGACCCGAGGCAAAGCCTCTAACTTCTCTCTTTGTGTTTTCCTCATGCATAAAACGATGCATAATGATAGTACCTCTCACACAAGGTTGTTGTGAGGGTCAAATGAAATACCATGGAAAGCTCTTTGAAAACCTAAAGTTGCTATATAAATAAATACTAGTAATTATTCTTATTGGAGGCTGGAAAACGTGCGTTGAACTCTTGCCTCTAATAGAGCATCCAAGCTGTATGAAAACTGGCATGTCACTTATGTTCTCTGTATCTCACACTCGAAGTTCTAGAGACACTGCTGTCCTGTATCAATGAAGGGAATTTCTGGACAAACAAGTCTAATGCTGCTTCCGTGTGAAATCTCTCCAAATAAGTGAAGATAGCCCTCAAGGGCTCCTGCCCACACCTCCATACCTTCTTTTTACCAGTTCCTTCAGGTCCTTCTCAAACCATTCCAGAACAGAACACAATGCTCAAAAGAGACCTGATGGCATCTAAATACATTCAGCCTATCACCTCCCCATTACTGGAATCTCTGCCATCCCTCAATGCAGCCCAAGATGGTATAGCCCTTTTTGGCTAATACATCATACAGATGGATCATATTGAGCTTGCAGTCCATTAAAACCTCTAGATATATATATATTTTTCAAAACAGCTATTGTCTACCTGTCTTCTTCCATTTTTTACTTAGAGCTGATTTTCTGAACCCACATGCAAAACTTTACATGTATCCCTACTGAATTTCATGTACAGGGAAATCCAAATGGTTCTTTTTTGTTTTTTTCATTTTTAATTAATTAATTTATTTTTAGTTTTCAACATTTACTTCCACAAGATTTTGAGTTCCAAATTTTCTCCCCATCTCTCCCCTCCCCCTGCCCCAAGACAGCTTGTATTCTGAATACTCCTTTCCCCAATCTGCTCTCCCTTCTCTCAACTCCCCTTCTCTCATCTTTCTATTTTCCTGTAGGGCATGATAGATTTCTATACCCCATTGCCTACATATCTTATTTCACAGTTGTACGTAAAAACAATTTTTAACATTCATTTTTAAAACTATGAGTTCCAAATTCTCTCCCTACCACCCTCCCCACTCACCCTCATTAAGAAGCCAAACAATTCTATATAGGTTATACATGTGTAGTCATGCAAAACACTTCCATAATAGTCATGTTGTGAAAGACTAGTTATAATTCCCTCCATCCCATCCTGCTCTCCTATTTATTCTAGTCTCTCCTTTGACTCTGTCCTTCCTCAAAAATGTTTGCTTCTGATTACCCCCTCCCCCAATCTGCCCTTACTTCTATCATCCCCCCTTCTCTTATCCCCTTCCCCACCATTTTCCTGTAGGATAAGATAGATTTCCATACCCAACTGAGTGTGTATGTTATTCCGTCCTTAAGCCAAATCTCATGAGAGTAAGATTCATTCATTCCCTCTCACCTCTCCCCTCATCCCCTCTACTGTAAAAGCTTTTTTTTGCCTCTTTTATGTAAGATAATTTACCCCATTCTATCTCTTCCTTTTTCCTCCCTCTCAGTACAATTCTCTCTCACATTCCTTAATTTTATTTTTAGATATCACTACTTCATCGACAACTCACCCTGTGGCCTCTGTATGTATGTATGTATGTATGTATGTATGTACATATATATATATATATATACAGATATTCCCTCCAACTACCCTAATACTGAGAAAGGTCTCATGAGTTATAAATATCATCTTTCCATGCAGGAATGTAAACAGTATAATAAGTCTCTTATGATTTCTCTTTCTTGTTTACCTTTTCATGTTTCTTTTTTTTAATGGTGATTTTAATTTACTTTTTTGTTTTCGACATTTACTTCCACAAGATTTTGAGTTCCAAATTTTCGCCCCATCTCGCCCTTACCCCCACCCCAAGATGACATGCATTCTGAATACCCCTTCCCTTAGTCTGCCTTCACTTCTATCTCTCCCCCCCCTTCTCTTATCCCCTTCCCCTTCAATTTTCCTGTAGGGCAGGATGGATTTCTGTACCCCATTTCCTGTATTTCTTATTTCCCAGTTGCATGTGAAAACATTTTTTTTAAACATGTGTTTTTAAAACTTTGGGTTCCAAATTTTCTCCCTCCCTCCCCATCCACCCTCATTGATAAGGCAAGCAACTAAATATAGGTTATATATGTGCAGTTATGCAAAACACTTCCATAGTAGACATGCTGTGAAAAACTAACTCTATTTCCCTTAATCCTATCCCGCCCATCCATTTATTCTATTCTTTCTTTTGACCCTGTCCCTCCTCAGAAGTATTTGCTTCTGATTAGTCCCTTTCCCAATCTGCCCTCCTCTCTATCATTCCCCTACTCTCTTGTCCGCCTATTTTCCTATAAGGTAAGACAGATTTCCATATGCAATTGAGTGTGTATGTTATACCCTCCTTAAGTCAAATCCTATGAGAATAAGATTCACTCATTCCCTCTCACCTTCCCCCATTTCCCCTCCACTGTAAGAACCTTTTCTTTTCTGTTTGTTTTTTTTTTTTGTGGGATAATTTACCCTGTTCTATCTCTCCCTTTCTCCTTCTCCTAGTATTTTCCTCTCTCACCCCTTAATTTTATTCTCCAGATATGACCCCTTCATTTTCAACTCACCCCATGCCCTCTATCTATCTATCTATATCTATATATATGTACCTATAATTTTTTCCCCTCCAACTACCGTAATACTGACAAAGGTCTCATGAGTTACAAATATCATCTTTCCATGCAGGAATGTAAACAGTTCAACCTTAATAAGTCTCTTATGATTTTCTCTTTCCTGTTTACCTCTTCATGTTCCACTTGAGTCTTGTATTTGAAAGCCAAATGTTCTATTCAGCTCTGGTCTTTTCATCAATGCTTGAAAGTCCTCTATTTCACTGAATGACCATTTTTTCCCCTGCAGGATTGTACTCAGTTTTGCTGGGTAGGTGATTCTTGGTTGTAATCCTAGCTCCTTTGCCCTCCGGATTATTATATTCCATGCCCTGCAGTCCCTTAATGTAGAAGCTGTTAAATCTTGTGTTATCCTGATTGTGTTTCCACAATATTTGAATTGTTTCTTTCTGGCTGCTTGTAATATTTTCTCCTTGACCTGGGAACTCTGGAATTTGGCTACAATATTCCTAGGAGTTTTTCTTCGGGGATCTCTTTCAGGAGGAGATGGGTGGATTCTTTCAATTTCTATTTTGCCCTCTGGTTCTAAAATATCAGGACAGTTTTCCTTATTAATTTCTTGAACGATGATGTCTAGGCTCTTTTTTTGATCATGGCTTTCAGATAGTCCAATAATTTTTAAATTCTCTCTCCTGGATCTATTTTCCAGGTCAGTTGTTTTTCCAATGAGATATTTCATGTTGTTTTCTAATTTTTCATTCTTTTGAATTTGTTTTACAGTGTCTTGATTTCTCATAAAGTCACTAACTTCCAATTGCTCTATTCTAATTTTTAAGGAAGTATTTTCTTCAGTAATCTTTTGGACTTCCTTTTCCATTTGGCCAATTTTGCTTTTTAGGGCATTCTTCTCCTCATTGGCTTTCTGGACCTCTTTTGCCACTTGGGTTAGGCTATTTTTTAAGGTGTTATTTTCTTCAGTATTTTTTGGGTCTCTTTTAGCAAGCTGTTGACTTGTTTCTCATGATTTTATTGCATCACTCTCAGTTTTTCCTCTTCTTCTCTTACTTGCTTCTCAAAATCCCTTTTGAGCTCTTCCAAGACCTGGGACTGATTCATATTTTTCTTGGAGGCTTCGGATGTAGGAGCTTTCCCTTTGTTGTCTTCTTCTCATTGTATGTTTTGATCTTCCTTGTCACTAAAGTAAGATAATATAGTGTGACTCTTTTTGCGCTGCTTTCTCATGATCCCGGCCAATTACTTGAGTTTTAAACTCTTTGTTAAGTTAAAAGTCTGCTTACAATGTGAAGAGTGTACTGTCCCAAGCTTCAGGGGTTTGTACAGCTGTTTTCAGAGGTACTTCTAGGGACCTGTAAATTTTCAGTTCTTCCAAGGTGGTGCGGTAATGGGCAAGGTGTTTCCTCTCCACAGCCACAACAAGCTCCATCACACCAGCGCTCCTCCTCACCCCAAAACTGCCCCTCAGAACTGTGACCTAGATCCAAGCACCATTAAAGCAAGAGATTCCTGCCTCAGCACTGGCAAAGAGATCCCTACAGTCCCCCTCTGATCAGTCACTCAATTCCCCCTCAGCCTGTCGGCCAGAAGCTCAGGAAAAAACTGTGGCCCTGGGCCACGCTGGAGACTTGCGGCTGAGACCTAGCTCCTCTCTCACTGCAGTCACAGACTTTTCCCACTGACCTTCTAAGTTGTCTTTGGTGTTCAGGGGTTGAGAAGTCTGGAAACCGCCACAGCTGCCCGCGATTCAGTCCTCTGCGGCCTGCTCCAGGGTCGCTGTGGCCTGCGCGCCCATGCCAAACTGCGCTCCTCTCCCTGCCTGGCGCAATATACCTTTCTGATCAACCATCCAGGCTGTCTTTGGCTAGGAATTTGTTTCACTCTGCCTTTTTGTGGGTTCTGCTGCTTTAGAATTTGTTTAGAGCCATTTTTTTAGGTATTTGGAGGGCTTTGGGAGAGAGCTCAAGACAGTCACTACTTTCCCTCTGCCATCTTGGCTCCGCCCCCTCATGTTTCTCTTGAGTTTTGTGTTTGAAAATAAAATTTTCTATTCATCTCTAGTCTTTTCATCAATAATACTTGAAAGTCCTCTATTTCATTGAATGTCCGTTTTTTTCCCCTGAAAGATTTTACTCAGTTTTGCTGGATAGGTGATTCTTGGTTTTAATCCTAGCTCCTTTAACCTTTGGAATATCATATTCCAAGCCCTCCCATCCTTAATGTAGAAACTGCTAAATCTTGTGTTATCCTGATCGTGTTTCCACAATATTTGAATTGTTTCTTTCTGACTGTTTGCAATATTTTCTCCTTGGCCTGGGAAATTTGGAATTTGGCTACAATATTCATAGGAGTTTTCCTTTGGGGATCTCTTTAAGGAGGTGATCAGTAGATTCTTTCAATTTCTATTTTACCCTCTGGTTCTAGAATATCAGGGCAGTTTTCTTTGATAATTTCTTGAAAGATGATGTCTAGGTTCCCCTTTTGATTATGGCTTTCAGGTAGCCCAATAATTTTTAAATTATCTCTCCTGGATATATTTTCCAGGTCAGTTGTTTTTCCAATGAGATATTTTACATTGTCTTCTATTTTTTCATTCTTTTGGTTTTCTTTTAGAATTTCTTGATTTTTCATAAAGTCATAAGCTTCCATTTGTTCCATTCTAATTTTTAAGGAATTATTTTCTTCAGTGAGCTTTTGGACCTCCTTTTCCTTTTGGCCAATTCTGCTCTTTTAGGCATTCTTCTCTTCATTGGCTTTTTGCACCTCTTTGCCGTTTGGGTTAGTCTATTTTTTAAGGTCTTATTTTCTTCAGTATTTTTTGGGTATCCTTTAGCAAGCTGTTGACTTGTTTTTCATCATTTTCTTGTATCACTCTCATTTCTCTTCCCAATTGTTCCTCTACTTGTCTTACTTGCTTTCCAAAATTCTTTTTGAGCTCTTCCATGGCCTGGAACTGATTCATATTTTTCTTGGTGGCTTTGGATGTAGGAGCTTTGACTTTGTTGTCTTCTTCTGGTTGTATGTTTTGATCTTCTTTGTCACCAAATTAATATTCTATAGTCTGAGTTTGGTTGTTTTTTTTTCCTTGATGCTGTTTGCTCATGTTCCCTGCCAATTACTTGACTTTTAAACTGTTTGTTAAGGTAGACTCTGCTTCCAGTGTGGAGAATGTACTGTCCCAAGCTTCAGTGGCTTTATGCAGCTGTTTTCAGAGATACTTCTAGGGACCTGTAAATTTTCAGTTCTTCCAAGGTGGCATGATCAAAGGTGAGGTGTTTACTCCTTCCCTGAACTGTGCTCTGGTTTATGAGTGACCACAAGCACTCTTTTCTGCCTTGTAACTGTGGGAAGGATTCCCTCTCCATTCTGCCACAAGCTCTGCCATACCAGGACTCCTCCTTGCCCCAAGACTGCCACCCAGGACTACGACCTAGATCCAACCACAAGAAAAGCAAGAGAATCCTGCCTTGGTGCCAGCAAAGAGACCCCTGCAATTCCACTCTGGTCAACTGCTTGATACCCTAGCCTGCAGGCAGAGAGCTCTGGAAGCAGCCACTGCTGCTGTGGTCACTGTCCCAGAGCTGTGTTAGGGCCTGGGTTGGACCATGCTCCTCTCACCCAGGTCCAGCAGACCTTTTCCACTGACCTTCTGAATTGTCTTTGGCATTTGTGGGTTGAGAAGTCTAGAAACTGCCACAGCTCCCCTTCATTTAGTCCCCTGAGGCCTGCTCCAGGTTTGCAGAGCCCCAGTCTTTATTGGCATGGCCCACATTGAACTGTGCTCCTCTCCCAGCCCCATGCAACAGACCTTTCCTGCCGACATTCCAGGTTGTCTTGGGCTGGAAATTTGTTTCACTCTATCTTTTTGTGGGTTCTGCTGCTCTAGAATTTGTTTAGCCATTTTTTATAGGTATTTGGAGGGGTTTGGGGGAGAGCTCAAGCAAGTCACTGCTTTTACTGTGCCAACTTGGCTCCACCCCTCAGTACCAAATCCCCAAATGGAACTTCTAATTCATCCCTAAGACAAGCATATTAACTTAAAAGGAAAACTGAACGGAAAAAAAAAGTCTCAAAGAAATGTGGCACTCACGTAAAGGAATTAAGCACTTGAAATTACTTGAGATTTCTCATCCAGCAAGCAATCTTATCCTATAAATTTGCAGTTCATAGTTTTAGTGAAACTATCTAGATTCATGTCACAATAAGGCAAGCAATGAAGGTCTGTTTAAATGTAAAAAGGAAAAAAAAATGAACATTTATGAGCTATCATTGTGTTCTCTAGGCTAACTGCTAGGCACAAATAACTTCAGGAATGCAAAAATCTGTACTGCTCATAGTCTCCATACTAGTAAGGTTAAAGAATTACAATAGCTATTGATATTTAAGTATTCAAACAAGCAAAGTTTATCACAAAGAAACTGGTTGAACTTGTAGGTAAATACACTGGAAAATAGACTGTCCGGTAATTGTCTTAAAAGAGGAAAAATGCCATTTATTTTGCCAGTGAATTTCTATTTAAATTTAGCCCAATGTATCCTGAGTCTATTACCCAGTTTGCTGGCTATCCCTCCCAGCTTTATTTCATCTACAAATATGATGAGCAAACTATCTATGCCTCTTTCCATGTCATTGGCAACAATGTTAAACAGCCCAGGACCCAGCAGAGATCCCAGGGTCACTCCACTGGAGACCTCCTGCCATATTAACACCAGATCATTAACAACCCCACTTTGAGTCCAGGCAACCAACTAAGTTCTGAATACATCCAATTGTATTATAGCATCATTTAATCCATACTTCTCTGTCTTCTCCACAATAGTATGAAATAATTTATCATAAGTTTTGCTAAGGAGTCACAAAAACAATTTATACAATAACACTGTAAAGGACAACTTTGAAAGACTTTAAAGTCTAATCAATGAAATTACCAACTATGAATCCAAAGGACCAAAAATGAAGCCTTTTGCCTTTCTTTGTATCCCCACTACTTAGCATAATGCCTGACACATAGTAGGTTCTTAATCAATGTCAGTTGACTAACTAGGCTCATCTAGTGATAAAAAGGTTATTAACACTCAGAATAATGCAAACGTTTTCTGTTGTTGTTCAGTCATTTTTCAGGACATTTCTGTGTCTGTCTTTGTGACTCCATTTGAGGTTTTCTTGGCAAAGATGCTGGAGTGGTTTGCCATTTCCTTCTCCAGCTCATTTTATAGACGAGGAAACTGAGGCAAGCAGAGTTTAATGATTTGCCCAGGGTCACAAAGCTAGTAAGTATCTGGGGCCAGATTTGAACTCAGGAAAAGGAGTCTTTCTGACTCTAGGCCCAGCACTCTATCCATTGTGCCACCTAGCTGGTGTTTTTAGATAAGACCAATGTGGCAATTTGTTTTACTTAACTTTTTTTTTTTTTCCATTTTGGTAGAGGGGTAAGGGGAAAAGGAGATCTAGTGATAATGTAATCCAAAAAAAAAGAAAAGAAAAAAGATAAATTTGTTAAATCATTTTAAATACACAGAAAAGAGCAAAAGACACCAGAAAGAATCACAGATAAGTAGGCTAGCTTTGGAAGTTACCTATTGATTTTATTATATATTTTAAAAAAGAAAAGCAAGTTCAACATAAGAGCAATGCATAGTTTCCTATATAATCTTTTTTTTCTGATCTATTCAATACAGAAAATGCTCATTTTATTTGATATCTATTAAATTCAGAAAAAAAACAAACAAAAGAAAAATAAATTTAAATATACCCAGGCCCTTCATCTTAGGAAGCAGCTTCTGACATAATGTGACATAAAGATAGAAAGCAACCTGTTGAGATACAGTGCACTTGTTTCTAGTGGTTAAATAATAATGAATTATTTTTAAAGTTAAAAAAGCTGTGCCAAAATCCAAGTAAATTAGATCCACTTTGTCTATTAGTTTAGCTCTTGATGAAACCATGAAGGCTCTTTGTCTTCATTGTTTCTGCATCTCTGTGTTAGACAACATCTCTTTAATTATCCATTCTGGGATTTTTTACAGAAGTGAAGTCTAGCTCACTAGCCTATAATTGGCAGAATCTCCTCCCCCCCCCTTTTTTTAAATCAGGATATGTGACTTTTCCTATTTTCTATAATCTTGTCAATATCACTGACTGTGGCTCAGCAATCACATTTGCTAGTTCCTTCAGGACCTGAGGGTATTGATCATCTGGGCCGGATAACCTGAATTCATGAAGGGCAACTCGATGATATTTTACTGTCTCTTTACTTATCTTTGGTATTAACTCCTGGTTAGTTGTTTTTGTTCAGTCATTTCCAGTGGAAGGGACATTATTCTTTGCAGAGAAAACAGAAATGAAATCAGAATGCAGCATCTCTGCCTTTGCACTCTTGCAGTTATCATCATCCCAGCCACCTCCAGCAAAGATCCCATCCCTTCTTTGATCCTTGATCCTTTTTTTTTCTCTGAGTATAGGCATATGAACTAGGCCTGTGACTTCACTGGTTTATAGAACTCCCAGGCAAGTTCTTTGCAAAATATTGAGATGTTAAGAGACTAGCCCAAGGTCACATAGCCAGCATTTGTCAGAGGAGAGACTCAAACCCAACTCTTCTTGGCTGTAAGACTGGCTCTCCATAAACTACCCCATGCTACTTCTCATCTAGCGGTATAGCTTAAAGAAGAAAGATTTTTTTGTTTCCTTGATTTTGCTTACCAGCCTCAGCTTATTCTGAGATGTGGTATTACTAGCACTATGTTTAGGGGACCAGGTCACAATTTTAGATTTATCCTGTTACCTGGTCTTGCTTCATATTCTATGCATTTCTTCTCCTCCTCTTCCTCTTTCTTCTTCTCCTCCTCCTTTTTCTTCTTCTTCTTCTCATCCTCCTCCTCCTCATTCTTCTTTCTCCTCCTCCTTTTTCTTTTTCTTCTTCCTCTTCCTCTTCTTTGTCTTCCTACTCCTCTTCCTCCTTCTCTTCCTCATCCTCCTTTTTCTCCCTCCTCCTCTTCTTCTTCCTCCTCTTCCTTCTTCTTCTTGTCAAATTATGGCCACGTTTCTTCTCTGTCACAGACTCTAAGATGGAATGGTCACTTCCATTTAGAGGGCCAATAATTTAGATTTATAATAGAATTTCCCATGGTTCTTTCTTTCTGAAGGATGAAACTTTTACCAAGGCATGTCAAAGCGTTATTAGCTGCTTTGCTTTTGGCAGAAAGAGGAAAGACAGACAGGCAGACATAGACAGAGACACAGAGAAACAGAGACAAAAATAAAGCCAAAAACAGATATATAGAGAGATAATGACAGAAAGAAAGAAAGGAAGGAAGGAAGGAAGGAAGAAAGAAAGAAAGAAAGAAAGAAAGAAAGAAAGAAAGAAAGAAAGAAAGAAAGAAAGAAAGAAGGAAAGAAAGAATTAAGGAAAGAAGGAAAGAAAGAAAGAAAAAGAAAGAAAGGAAGAAAGGAAGAAAGAAAAAGGAAGGAAGGAAGGAAGAAAAAGAAAGAGAAAGAAAGAAAGAAAGAAAGAAAGAAAGAAAGAAAGAAAGAAAGAAAGAAAGAAAGAGATAGTAAGAAGACTGAGCAATTCAGGATACATGAAATCCTCCTATGTTGTGCCTCTGTTCCAGGCCCCTATCTCTTTAATCCCGCCTTGCTTTTTCCTGGTGATTTGAATTTATTGAGGATATTTAGATGTTTCATCTCTTCATTTATATTGCATTTCAGTTCCCTATAAACATTTTTATCTATTTCTTCCAGTCCAAAGATAATTCTCCTTGGAAGACAAAGTAAGAACAAAACACAAATTGAGTAGTTCTGCTTTCTATCATCAATTATCGTCCTAGGCCACTCTGAGCAGGCCCTACTCCTTCTTTGATTTTCCTCTTGCCTCTTACTAGTACTTTGTTATAGCTTTGGTGACATGGAGGGATCACTCATGCACCCAACAAAATACATCAATTGCAAGAATTATTAGAATATTGTTCTTTTTTTAATTTGGCAAGTATTGTGTGGGTTCTCATTCACAGTATCTTCCTGTCCATAATTATTTCTCAAGAATTTAAATAGTTCTTGTGAATGAACTGACATTTAAATTACTTCATTAGCATCAGAAAACTAACACTTTTATCAACAGGCTTAACTGGCAACAAAATGTATTCCATGCCAAAGATTTAATATCCCCAAAGTGATAACTACATTAAAGAATTGGGTGAGGATAGTAGAGTTGTGGTCTATTTCAGCACATTTTTCTATCTTTTCCTAACAGAGCAATTTTGAGTTAAGTTCAAAAAAATGAGGTAGTGATATAATTTGATAATTCAACAAATGTTGGTTAAATTCCTACTATATGCAAAAATCAAATGGCTAAAAGAAGCTTCTTCCCTCATGATTCAGTTTCAGAATAGAGCCAATGGAATCTACAGTACTTCTATACTTTTCACTCTCTAGCAGCTTTTCACTTGGAAAATACCTTTGTGTATATCCCTTAGTTTTTAAGTACACTTGGCAGCACTTTGTATGATTGTTTATTATCAGTACACCATGTGAAATTGTGCCACTTGGTTTATCTCTGTGTTAAGAGAAGAGGCAGTATACGTGGTTTTTGATGTTTTTTTTAAAAGTCTAAGTTATCTACTTTTGTTATACTGTTTAATCATATAACTCAACATCATTCCTGAGCATAAAACTACACCTTCATAAATTTAGTAACAAAAAGAAGTAGTGTGTGCTAGTGGGTATCCTTCAACATAAATATAAAATAGGTGGGTTGATTGGCACATTTGCCCCACAGTTGATTCCTATTCCCCACTTTAGAAAAGGGATGTCATTCTGGTCAATAATTTCTGTTTTGGATGCCATACCAAGTTGTGAGTTCTATTAGTGTGGAGAGGAAAGATGGAAAAGGGGATGAAAGGGGAAAGAAAGATAAATACTTTATCATGACTTGTGTTGTTAATTCCTTCATCACCCAATAAGAGGATTGGATTTGGCCACCTCTGTGGTTTCTTTCCATTCTTAAATTTTATGATCATCAGCATCACATAGAATTTATCCAAAAGAATGCTAAAAACCAGCAGTAAGCAGTCTCTTATCTACATTTTCTTTCACAGAAAAGGTAAAGGAAACCAAGTTTGATGTCTACATGATTAATGCATCTTGCTAAATTTTTTGCCAACTAGCAAATTAATTTATCATGTTTTTTTTCATGATTACAAATTAAAGTTTTGCAAAATATTATGGGCTTAGTGATCCTTTTCATAACATAAGGCTAACTGATTTGATGTTAATGAGTTAAGCCACCTTCAAACCCAAATTTTAATGACTTGGGTGGGAAGGAAAGCTTAGACTTCATAAGCTTATACTTTACATGAAACTCGTGTTACTTGCACAGAAAGTCATTAAAATGTAATTTTCAGTAGTGAAGTCTATATTAATTGCCTTGTATGAGGGTCTGAAAAGTTCCCTGATAAATGTATGCTTTTAAGCATTTGAGGAGAGGAACAGAAACAGTTTTTTGAAATCAAGTGTTCTGAGTTCAGCATGGCACAAGCTTTCTTTGTAGTCATTAACCAATGTAACATGGACCAAAACAGAAAGGAAACATCTCACCTCCTTTATATTAATAGCTAAGGGCGAGGCAGTTGAAGTTTAAAAGATTTTTTTAGGTTCATGAGACCTATTCTAATGAAACTGTTTGGCTGAGTGATCCTATATTAGTAGGAAGAATTCATGTTTACCTTTCTTTCTGTCTATCTAGATATGATGACTTTTTATTCTCCCATACTGTGAAAGACATTTCTTCTCTGTATTCTCCTCTACGCTGTATGGAACAAAAGTGCTGTAAGCATATGAAAATCCCCTCTATATTCTGGCTCAACCTACCCACCCTTGTGTGTGTGTGTGTGTGTGTGTGTGTGTGTGTGTGTGTGTGTGTGTACACCACCATGTGTATGGTTTATCCCTTCCATGAAAGCAAGATAATTATTTTCTTCTGCTAAGGTTTGTATCCCTACTATATTTGTGTTTAATTCATTCTTCATGTTAGCAAGAAGGCAAGTTATTAATAGTTTACATTAATAGAGGACTTTTACATTTACAATGTACTTTCCTCATGGTAGTCCTAGATAGGTAGTACAAATAATTGTACCTCCATTTTACAAAAAGGGAAACTGAGGCTCAGAGAGGTTGAATGATCTTCCTAGTCCCATACCCTTACAGACAGTAAATAAGTACTGCAAAAGAAAGAACACTGGATTTAGAGTCAAAAAGACCTGGATATGAACCTTAGCTCTGCTATCCACTGCTAATATAATCTCTAGTCACCTCACTTTTCTTATCTGTAAAATGAAGGGGTTAAATGAGCTGATCCCTAAGATCCCTTCCAGCTCTAAATCGTATGCTCTTGTGATCCTCTATGTCAGGTCCAGGCCAGGAATGGAACCTAAGGTCTTCTTACTTCAAATTAAGTGGTCTTAGATAACATGGTAAACTGTAGATTTGATGTTGCTAAGCATAGACAACTATTCTGTATTTTTTAAATGACACATGCTTTTTTTAAGAATGAAAATCAATTTGTTGTGCTATTAAATTTGATTGCTTTCATTTCTTTCCTAAAATGCCTAAAAGATTTTAGGAATTTATTCCAGATAGAAAATGTACTTTTATATACATATATATATAGAATGCCAATATTTGCACCTCTTCCTCCAATTCAAATGGTGCTAGCCTGATTAAAGATCTAATACTTGCATAACTCTAGAGCTAATCCTTAGTATTCAAAAAATGTAGTCTGAAATGTAAATGCCTTCTTTTACTAGTATTTTCTTCAAAGTCTTACAAAAATTGTAAAACAATGAAAGTGAATCTCAAATATACCCACCCATTCATCTTGATTTGCTTCTTGAATCCAAGAATGCTGAAACATTTTCCAAGTGCAAAGAGGTCAGAGGCTTCACTTGACTCTTTATTCTATCAATTTCAGTTTCAGATTTTTTTTTAAGAAAAAGAAGAGTCCAGTAGCACCTCTAACTGGTCATTACTAAACAGGTTTTAGGAGCTCTTAGTGCTCTAAGAGGCACTACAGATTGTCAATGCTGAACATGCTCAAGATTCCAGCAGTTACTTTTCAGTTCCTATCTTTGCTTCCTGGACACCTTCTTTCAAAATGTCAGCAATGATTAGTCTACATTATGGACTAATTAATGTGAACTTTTATCTCAAAGCTTATTTTAAGTAATACTAGAACAAAACCTTTATCAATGTATTAAAGACAGAAAGTTGTACAAGTGGTTTTTATGTGGGGAAAAACCTTTATTGTCAGTCATTCTTGCATTTTAAGTTTAAAAACATCAAAAAGTTTAAAAGTCTGAGTATTACCAGTGAAGGAATATAATAGTGCCTTGTGTATGAAGTGAATAAAATGTTTGCCGAGTTGAATAATTGAACCTCAAAAGGGCAGGTAACTCAAAGCTCAAATGAGACAAGGTATGTGAAATGTTTTGCAAACTTTAAAATCATGTATGTGTATGTGTGTATATGTGTGTCAATTTCATGAGTTGTTTTGTGACTGTGAATCATATAATCAATCAAGAAACAAGAATTTATTAAGTGCCTAGTATGTACAAAGGCACCGTGCTAGTATAGGTACTGGTGGTGGGCGTGGGAAACAATGCCTGCTCTCAATACCCTAGATTCAAGAATTAAAATTTGCTACTATTTAGAGAGCAATGGGTGAAGCAATCAAGGGTATGGGCAGGCTACAATACCTAACAAATGATTAACGATGAAAAACTAGAGTAAAGAATTCAAAGAAACTTATGTTAAATTATTAGATTAAAGTAGAATAGTATGTGTGTATACATATGTGTATATCTATAGGTGTAGATATAGATGGGCTAGTTATATGATGAGAGCAAGTAACTTCCACTGGACACCATGTGTGCTTTTCTGGTATCCTCCAAATGTCCAGAGAAAGGAAGAAGCATATTGGGTGGACCTCTGTGGCAAACTTAGGTAAGAACAGGGATAAGGGTTGCATAGAATGGATAAGCAAGCAGTGATGTATAGGTTGTGATCTTCATCCCTCATCAAGGAGATCACAATCCATCTGCAAATTTAAGAAAAAATGTAATTATTATTATCAGTGATGGAGTTAATGTTTTTGTTATGATAAGGCTATAAAAACCAAATCTATAAAGTAGCACAGGACTGTATTCCCATATGTTAATTCTAGGATTCTCCAGGTAATACTAAAAGAGTATTTTTTCCCTGCTTCATGAACATGTTTATGGCTTTTGGGATCTTGTCATGTGGCATTATGAATTAGATTATCCTCCTTCTAAGCTTAATGATTACTCCCTATATTATTAAATCACTTTCTCATTTCCAAAATTGTCTCTTTCCCGACTCAATCTTTAAAGTAGAAAGAGATTCATCTCACCCCTTGAATTATTCTAGTGACTTCTTTCACTTTCCCTTCCTCAGAACCTGCTTCTGGAGTGAGTCACTGCACCAACACATAGAATCTATAATAAAAGTTTAAATTAAACTTGGAAATGTTCTGTAGAGTGATACAGTTGTACTTTAGATTTCAGAATTAAGTCTTAGGAAATTTGTCCTTTGTAAATTGACTCGGGCCTTTGCCAAAACGGCAGCAGAACAAGTTAACATCTCAAACAACCAGTTAATTTGGTTAAAATAAAAACAACAATAATTCAGTCGGTTTAGTTCAAGATGTTCAATCAGACAACAACCCTACGTGCAGAGACAACCTTACTTTACATAAGGTAGTTCACCCATCTGTGTTTACAAGTCTCCTTTTTGAAATGGTGCTAAAATAGGCATTAAAAAGTAATGCTGATAGGCATCTAACTGTAAGCACAAACATCTGCAGTCATTATTGAATTTCATTTTGCATTGTGTTTTTCCTGTTCTCTCCGAAGCATTTAACTAGGAATGATGAGTAACCCCTTGGTGTTATCATTTCCCAAGCAGCACCAACAGGGACTCGTCCTCTCTAGATGCATGCATAGTTTTACTTCTTCATGCTCTTTTTCTAACTCCAAGTCTAGAAAGTGAAATAGGAACCCAATCAGATAAGAAAGAAAAAAGCACACATAGGCAGATGTGGACCTTACTTTTGATCCATTTGCCAAAACAGGCAAGAAGTCATCTTTTCTCCAAAAAAGACTTCCTCGATGCATGCCCTGTTTTTTTCGTAATGCTGCTCATTAAGAAAAAGAACCGTGTTATCAGATGGTGATATAGAGATATGAAAAAAGAATTTCCTCTATATTCTAGCAAAGCTATCCTTTTATTGCTTTATAAATGGCAACACACAAATTCTTTTCTAGGTGAGAGTCACAGAAAGATATTGCTTGACCATGAGCCCTCAGCAGTTTGCAAGAGAGACTAAAACTAAGACAGCACAAACTGCATATTATCCTCTATTATCATCCTTTCTCCATGCTTTTTTACTCCTTTGAAGCTCTGCATCAAAATGTGGTGTTTTCTTCCTTTTATTTACATTAAAGAAAAAAAAAGGAAAACTTACATCAGAGGATGGGAATGAAACTCATCGAACATTGGGCTGAATGTAGCAAGCAGCTGGGTTGTCTGTTGGCACCCTGCCCAGGCCTCAAAGCAAGACTAATTTGAAAGCCCTCTGCAGAACGAAGCCCAGAGCCTGCTGCTTAGAGGACCCTGTTGTAATCAACTACTGATCATGAGAGATTTCCTTTATTGACCTGAAAGCAAGTTTTTCAATCTTCCTGCCAGTTAAGGCACTTAGTGAAAGTAGATGGACAATATCCAAAGTGAATATGCCTAATAAATTGGGCAGGAGCCCATCTTCACTCAGGACAATAAATAAATAAATAAAGCAAAGACCCTATTTCCAGTGTGACCTGCGATGATGTATGATAACAAAGACTCCTTGTCCCCATTATTTGTTATCCCATTTTTATGCCAACAGAATGAAGAACTGAGGGTAGGAAGGTGTCACCTTTAACAAAAACACCGCACTTGGCAAAGTAGTTAGGCTGGAAACTGTCATCGAGGGCTCAATGATCAGTGTACAAGTATTCCCTTTATGTCACCAGAGATGGAGTGGAGTGAATGCAGGACACTGTTTATCCCCCTGGATACAACATCAGAAAGTTCCAGAGCACTGTGAAGTCTATTCCCTTTGTGCTTTACCCACATGTGGAATTTGAAAGATTTCCTCTACCTCTGACTCTCAATAATGCCAAGCAATTTACAACAGCTGATAGGGTCACATTGACTGCTCCCAAAGGCAGAATGGGGCAGAAATGAGACTTTTTCCCCCTCAGAGAAGGTTAACTTTTTCAGAAGATGAAGATTTTTTTTTCACACCATCCATTCTATATTCCACTTAAAGGGAGTTTCTTAAATAAATCACTTCCAGAATATCTCTATTTTGAGTTACTAGAGAGAATTTGCACAAACTTATACTCTGAATCATAGATTTAGAGCTAGAAGGGACCTTAGAGATCAGCTAGTGTAATTCCTTTGTTTAACAAATGAGGAAACTGAGGCCCAGAGTCACACTGGTGATAAGTGGCAGAATAAATCTTTGAACCAAGGTCCTCTTTCTCTAAATCCAGTTCTTTTTCTGCTATACCACACTGGCTCAATTAGTGAACATCAGAGCAGTGGTTCGAAGTCTTTTTTGAGAAATTTACTGTATGGTTATATTAGCCTCTCTGTAGACAAAGGAGATTTATCAAGGATCAATTTGGTTGCAGATACATCTGCTTCTGTCAAAACGCCTCTGGCTATTAAGTTACCTATAGTAATGAGCTAGCTTCCCATTCTTTTGGCATAGGAGTATGCAGTCTCCAATAATAATGTAGATATTAATGCAAACACAGTGCTTTTATGGAGCACATTCAACCCTGTTGCTTCTAGTGGTCCTATATTATGATGCAAAGGCCTGTACAGGTGATAGTACCCATATTTCTCCCTCCCATTCTTGTTGCAGATTTGAGAATTTCAAGCAAAAGTTAGGATTTTTTTTCCTCTTTACCATTTAAGGTTCGTTTAAAAAATAGGATAGGGAGTTTACAGGACTATGTTTGAATGGTTTTTGTTGTTGCCATTACTAAGGAATAGAATCAGGGACCCCCCCCCAAATCAGCTCAGAAGATGCCAGGATGAATTTAATAGTTGATGGTTTGTTTCCTATAGTACAAAGTGGCAAATCTGAAATGTAAGAAATAACTGTTTTATCTCTAGCCTTTATTCTTGGTATCTGCCAGTGACTGAATAAGCAATGAATTGCAAATCATTAGTACTCAAAGCAGTCCGCTGGCTTATGCAAAGAGAGTTTGCAATCTTCTTCCAGTCGCTTCCCTTGTGGGCTGGTGTCTAAACCACAAAATATTATCTGAATTGCCACTAATTTTACACAAGTTCCTAGAGAGGGGTTAGGGCATGAAAGAAAAACTGCTTTATTCCCTGGTGCAGTCATTTCTTCAGGAACGAAGTCAGGCCCAGAGGAGAAGTGTAGGCTGCTACTGCCAGAGCTGTTGTTCTTCTGTTCTAAATCCATGAGCCATAGGTCTCCAGGGCCCCTAAATCAGGCCTGTTTCGCAAATACTAGAAGTACCTCCAAAGGGAAAAGTTGTACTGCCAGTCCTGTGATTATGAGCAAGGGAAGCAGCTGCTTCATATAGACATCAATAATTTACGTGGTGCTACAGACGTTAAAAACTGTTTAATTGAGAGACAGTGATGACCAAAGATATTGAACCAGATCCTCCCTTGTGCTTTAGTTATCATCTGATAGTACTTGAGGTATTTCTGGAAACTTGGTTTAACTTCTTCAGGCCACTCTTCTCAGTGTTCTCATCTGGTTGATGTCTGGGCTGACTCCCACAGCCCTCTCCTTAAGTTTGGGCATGAACTTTGCTCTTTTTTTCTACTCTCCACCATCATCCTCACTTCACCGTCAGCATCACTGCTCAAGCCTGACCCCTTTCATCCCCCATGTTCTTAAGGCATTGGAGAAGTCAGAAGTTTAACCTTTAGGAAAAGGTTAGCGACACTCACTTTCCATAGGACCACATATTCTCATTGGCCAACAGATCTCCAATCTGTCATCAGATCCTGCCACCTGAGCAGCACATGGTAGGTATGATTCATTCGCACGCAAAGAAGTAGAAGCTAAATCAGGAAAGTATCAGCATATCTTTAAGGAGATGACAGGCACAGCGAAGGTCAGTATGGCAACTCATCCCAGACCCACTTGCAGTCCTCCAGTGCTACCCAGACTTCTCCATGAAACACACAGTTTGAACCTGCTGCTAGCATTATATCTGATTTCTTCAATAGTTTCACCAGCAGTGAATATCAGTCAAATTTAATATTAAATAGCAAAAAAAGGTTCCCAACAAAAATATCCTTAAATGCAGCCAGGCCACTTGCATAAAACTTGATTATTATAGAATTGTTGAGTAAAGCTTATATTAATGGAGTTGGAAGCCCAAGTGGTGTCTGAACCACTGCTGACAATATGACAAAGGCAGGAAACACCCAACAAAAAGTCAAAGGATGCTATGTCTAAGAGATATTTTAGAAACCCTCTAGTTCACCTCCCTCCTCACTAAAAAAGCTTGGGAGAAGAAATCCTCCATGGACCCACTAACTAAAGCAAGGACACTTGAAGCCCTATCCATAGATAGACAAGGCTGACTATAGCAGTTATTGGTGAGTGGGTGCCCTCTGTACCCAACTGCATCATACAGTCCAGAAAGCAAGAGGCAAAGCAGGAAATAGCAACAAAGCCTACAAATATGAGCAGAAGTCACAGAAGAGTTTTCTTGTGCATCACACATGTACATATGGGAACTGCCAGCAACATTTTGCTATTTAGCTACACCTACCCACATGCATGAGTCAGAATACCATCAGCAGCAATATTAAACACACACACACACACACACACACACACACACACAAAACCAGTCCCACATACTAGCTAGTACTGTCATGTAAGAGCATTTAAGCAAGAGCACTTAGAGACAATGTGGAATAGTAGAGAGAGTGCTAGACTTAGAGCCAGAAAAATCTGGGTTCAGATCTCATGGTGGCCACTTCTAAGCTGTGTTTAAAGTTTAGCATAGAATCATAAATTTAGAGCGAGGATGTTAGAGCTCATCAAATCCTCCTCCCTCATTTTACAGATGAGTAAACTGAGTCCCAGACAGGTTATATGATTTATCTGAGGCATAAGGGTAATAACTAGGAAACGTCAAATACTCAAATATAAATGTTAATTATTGCTGTTGTTGTTGTTGTTGCTTTGATTTGTTATGAAGCACATGTGCCTTTCCAGATATTTCATACTTTGGATTATTATCTTATACTTGATTTAATTTTATGATATATGTATACATATATATGATGTTATATACACACATACAGTTGTATATGTGTGTTTATGTATATATATATATATGTACATTGGTGGGTAGTATACAGGTGTGTGCATATACAGGAGTATACATATATGCGTATATCTACACACATATGTATCTATATAAATACACATACATACATAGCTGTATACAGATGTAATGTATACATAGCAATATACAGAGACATCTGCAGGCTTCATAAGCAAGTTCTCCATTCCATTACCCAAGGCAGCAAAGTTATACTAGAACATTTACAGAACTAAGCCAGCAAAATATCACTCAGTACGTTGCCCTAGAGTGATATTCGTCTTTGATCACAAGTCTTTGGATTGTGCCATTTAGTTAGTTGCCCTTCCTTATTTGATATTCCAGACCATGCTTTCTAAGCAAGTTAATAAGAATATGGGACAGAATCAAAAGCCTTGCTAGCCCCAGGTATTATGTCTAATGCTACTCACTTAGTTCTTCCTGTCCTTTGGTCATCATTATCATCATCACACCTGACACTCACCAAGTGCTTTAAGGATACAACGCACTTTACTGTCTATTATCGTAGTATATTAACTACCTTAAAATAGCCTTTTGAGGTAGGTAATACCAACATTATTCTCTCTATTTTACAAATGTGGGACCTGAACCCCAAAGAAACAAAATATCTTGCCCATTGTCACACAGCTTATGAGTAGTATTTAAAGGTCCTCTAAACTCAAAATCCAGTGCTTCATTTTTACCAAGAAAACAAACTCAGGAATAGGATTTGTTCTTCAAAAACCACATTGATATTCTGAGTTCTGGTATCTCTAGGAATATTTACAATATGATCAATATTTTTTCCACAATGTGGTTGTTCTATTTTCAATCAACCAATGCAGTTTAAATAGTAGGTTAAATATGGCAATGTCTGAATCAAATGGAAAATACAATACTGTCACTAACATAAAGTTAAAATGTCCCCAAGGACAGCATAACTCACTTTCTTCAGGCAATGTTAAGTACTTAACCTTAGGGTGATTAGAATGTCAATTAGGACTGACCTTAAATCAAAATCTTTTTTAGGGGAATAGCTGTAGGAAGAAAGGGCTAGATAATATTTCTTTAACAAGTTTGGGGAAAGGTAATGTGGGAGGTTTCCATGCTACAATTCAAATCCTGGTTAAGCCTGATGAAAGAGTTGCAGGTTAGAACTTTTATGAATAAGGTTCCTACCAGACAGGAGTTTCGTGACTAAAAGGAAAACTATATTCAATGAATCTAATATTAATACATGCCAATATGTCATTCCAAATGGTGCTGACTAGATTAGAAAGAAGCAATGCTCATGAAACACTATGATGATTTGTATTGAATAACAATTAGGGACAATAATTTCCATCTTTTACTCCTTACATTCTCAACTACTTCCTGCAGTTCATGTAAACTTCAATAGGTACTGGGCAGCATGATGGGAACATCTTGAGTTAGGAGTATCTTGGGCTAATATGATAATATATTTTAAATAACTTGAACAGAAAGTTTTATAATTTCACAAATAAAATTATGTATACACACAGATATACATATATTTGTATATATAAATATAGATATTATGGTATGCCGAAAGGTGAAAGTCATTTTGAAGTTAAAAGACAATTGTCATTTTTGTTTAGATAATTTTTATTAATATCTATCATACAAAAACAAAGTTTTGGGAATCTATCTAAACAACAGAAACAGCTTACAAGCCTATCTCTACTATCTGTGCAACTTTGGGAAAGTCACTAAACCTGATGTCTTCATCTCTAAAATAAGGGAGTTGGACTAAATCAAAGGTTCTCATTTTTTTTAATCTCATGACCTCTTTGCCCTCATAAAAATTATTGAAGATCCCAAAGAGTTTTTGTTTATGTGCACTGTATTTATTGATATTTACCGTATTTGAAATTAAAATGTCTTAATATTATTTTTAAAAAGAGTTTTGACCTATGAAAGGATCTAGAGTACCCCATGGCTCCCCAGACCATATTTTAAGAACTGATGGATTAGATTATCTCTGTCTTTCTCCAGCTCTAAATCCTTTGATTCTAATTATTTTAGTGTCTTCAGTATTACAAGTATTCCAGTTTTGACAAACAATCAAACATTTGGAATTGTGCCTAAGGATGGAGGGCACGCCATCATTCATAATGATTAAGATCAGATTAAACATTTTCTAAGTTAGCCATACCTGTGCATTGGATCAAGTAAGACATTTGATTATTAAGTTGACTAAGAAAACAGTACCATGCACATTCGCAAGACCAGTGTGAGTACCACCAAAGTTTTCAAAAGTTACTTTCTTAATCAGTGAAAGATGGCCAAGGCTCCTTTCCCATAGTCTGTAGCTATATACAATCAGAAGAAAAACATTTAAACATCCCAGCATGGTATTTCCATTTAAATCTGATTACAGTGAAATAAAACTATAGCTATTAAAGGTTTAGAAGAACTACAAATACAAGCAGTAAAAGAAGACAGATAGTAAATGAGATAGTAAAACATTTCAGCGGGGCAAACAGTTTATAGTACTCCTCATTCAGCTTTCCTGTAGCAGTCTGTGCTATTCACTGCAGACCCATGCTCTGTTCCCTGAACTCCACTTAAACCTGCAATTAACCTTTCACGCCTAATGAAGCTGTTTTCCTGGAAAAAAATTAAAATATATAGTGCTCCCTGCATTTACACAGGCTTGGGAGGAGAACATTTCAAAATGAATGACTTTTCAGAGGCTTTTGTTCAAATATAAAATTGAAGTGCTGTGTTTGTGTAGAAACCTCTTTCCAGGCAATCTTACTTGATGCACTATATTTTATTACTGTACTTATTAATTGTTCTGCATAATTGTAAAAAAAATCAGAAATTTTATGATTAGATTGTTACTACAAGAGTCTACTAGTACTATTTTATTTCCATTATTGAAAACTATAGTTTTACTAAAGATAACTATAGCAAGTTCATGCGATTGTTCCTACATTTTCCTCATAGTGAATTTATTGCTTTTACAAATGAATTTCCTTTTTATAGACTCAGCTGTTAACCATTCATATTTTTTTTCTTCTCATTTAACATCTTTTGGGAGAAAAGCTATTCTGTTTACAAATTTTAGAATTTAAAAAAAAGTTTAGGAGCTTTTTCCTCCCTCAGAATCAGAGAGGAAAAATAAATCTTATTTTGGTGTAAGTACTACAGAAGTATCATTTGAGCTTAAGCAAGACCAGTGATATCTCTTAAACTGAAAGAACTAAAAGTTAGTGTCAGGACTGTGTAAACTGTGTCTGTCTTCTGGCCTGAAGACTGATGGTCATTAGGAGAATTGCTAGCTTTAGAGCTCTTTGCCACTAGGTCCCTGATGTTCCAAAGCAGCTGGAAAGAATATCCTCTGTTTGCAAATATCAGTTTGAGGTAAAGTCTGTTACAAAGGAAATATCAGGTGACAATGGAAAAATTCAACAGGACATGGAACAGAGCATGGCACTTTCTTCATCATATGTCTCCTATTTAAATAATCTGAACATCTCAGTGTCTAATATTTAAGAACTAAAGCTGAAAAACAAGTAAAGCTTATAATAAATATTTAAGCCCCAGCAATTTTATCGAATCTACTCGTGTATTTTGATGTAAATTCAGCTAGCCTGCAGCGTCTGTGCATCATCGTGACATGGTAAATGAAATTCCTTTAGACCGCCAGTCTGAAATAATGAATTGTTCCCCCAGTTAATTGTATTGCTTTGATAACAAGGAACTGTGCTGGGCCTAGAGAACACAATAAGTGGATTTCATCAGATGATTTGTGTGACGTTTTGAAAAATGATCTTCCATAGTGACCCAATTTTAATGGAACTGTAACAGCATGCCCCAGGATGTAGCCTTCAAATTGAAGGAAACATCCTTGGGTATTGTTAGTGTTATGCAGAATAGGATAGTCAGCATGCAGCCGAGATCAAAGAGAAGAAATTCCTGGTGGAAAAGAAAATTGGACCCTAAATAAAATACTTGTTTCTCTTTAAATAAAAAGAAAGGTAACGAGAGAAACCTCCAACTACCTTTCATCACTTAAGGAGCTCTGGGGGGAAAGAACTGGTTTTGGAATAAGAAGACGTAGGACTGAGTCCTGGCTCTACCGTCTTTCTGTGTGACCTTAAGCCACTTCAACTCTCTTCTCAGTTTCCTCATCTGTAAAATGGGAATAATAGTGCTTTAGCTACATGCTTAGAGTTATTGTATAAATCAGAGGTCTCAAACAAAACTACTTAGTGTGACCTGAACCAGATTAAAATATGATTGGGAAATGATTTTTTTAATACAATACAGTATAGATAATGTTAATTTGTGGTTTTGTAAGTTTACGTGCAGCCATCAGGGATCCATTTCTATTTGAGTTTGACACCACCGGTAGATGGCCTCACAAATCCCTTTCAAGCCTAGATCTATGACACCAAAGTCATTTTTATAATGTTAAATGTTATAGAAATGTTGACAATATTGCCTCAGAGATTGTTATTGTTTAGTCATTTTTCAGTCAACTCTTCATGACCCCAAATATTGGAGTGGTTTGCCATTTCTTTCTCCAGCTCATTTTACAGATGAGGAAACTGAGGCAATTAAGATTAAGTGACTTGCCCAGGGTCACACAGGTAGGAACTATCTTGAGGCTGGGTTTGAATTCAGGTCTTCCTGACTCCAGGTCTGATACTCTATCCACTGTGCCACCTACCTGCCCTATCTCAGAGATAGTAGTACTAATAATCCTCATAATAATTAATATTTCAGTGACATTAATATGGAAAAGTTATTGTGTTTTCTTGTAAAGCACTATTAAAGAAATATTAATATATTTAGATACCTGCATTCTTCAACATTTACTAATGAGTGCTGATATTTAGAAATAGTTCAATCCAGTTATCATGGAATCTTACACTAGAAGGGCCTCAGAGGTGTTCTAATCCAGCCCTTTTTCTTTTAAGATGAGGAACTGAGCTGAAACTGAAGGCCCCATAGATGAGTTGCTCATCTTAAAAGAAAAAGGCTGTACTAGAACACACACCTCTGAGGTCCCTTTCAGCTCTCCATTGATGACCCGATCACCTAGGAAGTAAATGGCAGATCTGGGATCCAAACTCAGAGGTCTCTTTTCATTTTACCAATGTTATTCTGATTACAAATGCTTTTGAAAATTTTCCATACAGTTTTTTTTCTCCAAATATTATTATTATTTGCAAATTATAAATGACTCTAAGTTATACTTTCCCCAGAAAGTATATAAGACACAAATAGTAAACATATACATGCCTGATTTACACAATTTTATCCAACCACTTTTGTCTTATTTGCCAGCTAGGCACTGAAGCGTTGTTTATGATGTATGATTTTCAACCTGAGCATGTATCCAATTTTAGAAATCATTAATGAATCCAGGAAATGTTGGTGAGAGGCACTACTTTAATTAGGCTTTGGCCTTCACATACCCTGATATACAAAGATACAGTGACAGCTTTGGATTAGCACAGAATTTCCTGTATTGGCAACCAGAACTGTGTATTTCCCTTCTGGCAGTGGGTTTTCTGTCAGTAAGGCAATATTTGCAGCCATGTGCAAATGGAAAATGGATTATTTTCAGAGTTTCCTTGGACTAGGTAATATGGTAGTTTAATGCATGAAATGAGTTCCTATTTGGATGTTTTGATGATTGAAATTAGTTTAAGTGGTCTCTGTCCACATTAAAGGAGACATAGACTATTTGTATTTGGCAGCCTCTATGTTAGATAGGGCTAAGGATGGGATAGCAGGAGGGCTGTAAACTGTGAAAGAAGTATAATAGATCTGTGGGAAGTTACATGATATCTGCCTGGACTGAACTTTTACCTTAGTTATAACTCAGTTTATCACTTCTTTTTAATGTCTTCATTTTTTTAGATATGTTATTGGTGGGGAGGGGGGTTGTAATGCAGTAGATAGTTGTTTTGTTTTCTTACATATTCAGTTTTTCTCTTTTTTTGATTGGATTGTCATTCACGTTTAAAGTTATGATGGTTAGGGTTGTCTTTTTTCATTTTTTTCTTTACCATTGATTTTTTAAGTCTCTCCTTATTTGAAGTCAGTACTAGATTCCCGGGATTTGTTTTACTTACATTGCTTTGATGCTTGTCTCTTCTCAAAGGCTGTCTCCCTACCTCCCCCCAACTCCTGTTAACCTTCTCTTTTCGAAGGTTTTTTTTTTAATTACCTGAATTGTTGGTTTCTCTTATTTATTTATTCATTTATCTGTTTCTTCACTTCTTTTGTCCCTTACTTCTTCACCCAGTTAAGGAAGTAGTTAAATCTCTTCCTTCCCCTTACTCTCCATTCTCTTATTTTTAGTGATTTTCTTTTACTGTACCCTTTTCCAGAAAGTTTTTCTTTGTTTTGTCCTAGTCATTATTTCTCTGTCCTCCAAGTTACTTCCAATGTTATTTTCTGACGCATTAGGTATATTTTTGTTTCTTCTTCTCTGTGTTCCTCAAAGAAGTACCTGGTTTGAGATCTCTTATCTATCTGATTTCCATGTTATTGCATTTGTAGACCTTTCCCATCCATTTGTCCTTTTTTTTTTTTTCTATTTGTGCCTCATGCTTGGAAATATTAATTCATTAGGGATTATCAGATGGAATCACAGTCAGTATAGTAGAAGTTTAGTCTTTGTCTAAAATTATGAGTCCTGGCCCTACCCTCTGCCCTTATCATAATCAGTCTCAATCTCTAAGGTTATGCTGTCCCACATCCCATTTCTGGCATGCTGTTCCCCAATTTTACCACACTGGATGCTCACTGCCCATAGGAACTCACACATCCCCTCTCCTGGTGTGAAATGAGGCTGCACAAATTTTCCCAAGACAAAGCCCACCACAAAGCCCTCATCTCCCAGAGAAAGGCACATATCTCCTCATCAATGGGAATGTTCTTAAATGATATTTTTGTCCCATATTCCTAATCCCTCACCTCCTTTGTCTCCATCCCGTTCTCCTGCAACATCTACCCACATTTTAAACAGACTATAGGAACTGATATTCCTTCATTGTTTACCCAAAGACTTGGTAGAGTTACATAATCTGCTATCCTCTGTCCCCCAATATCTCCTTCCTAATTTGTGTAACCTTTTACTCTAGTATTATCTCATACAAAAGACATTGCTTCAAGAGATTTAGTACTTGGTTCATCATTTCAACTCTTCCATTATCACTTCTCCTGATTCTTTAGGATCCTTTTAAATTTCCAGTCCCTTATCAGGACTTTGATGTTCTTTGTTGTTTTTTTTTTTTGTTTGTTTTAACACAGAGATCAATCTTTTTCTGTTAAAAAAATAAACATAAGAGAATTAATTTCCTTACTTAGGATTTTCTTGCTAATTATGTTTATTTATCTCTGTTCTATATTTGGGATGTTTGCAAGTGAAAAAATTTGCTCATTTCTAGTTTTTCATTTGTTTGTTTTTCATAGGAATGTTTCAAATGTCTTATTTTTTATCCATCTATTTTTCTTTAGTGATTAGGCTCACATTTGTAGGATATGTTATTTTTGGTTTTAGCTTGAACTCCTTTGTTTTTTTTTAAATATACTATTTCATTTTCTCCTCTGATTTCTCATGAATGTGGAATAATCCTATGTTAATTTCAATTGCCTTTTATATTTAGAAGTATTTTTCCTGGTTGCTTGTAAAATCTATTGTTTGCTATTAAAATTGTTAAATTTAATCACCTAATGCCTGGGAGCTTATAGCACAGAGTATTATTTTGTTTTTCCTGATGGCAATCTGTGGATTCTCTTAATTCTTCTTGCCAGTGTTTTATTATATACATTCAGAAATTCCTGATAGTTTTCTTGTATTATTTCTTGCATTATAATATTTAGTTTATTTGATTTTTCATATTTTTCTAGGAGACCTATGAGCCTTCAGTTAACTCTGTGCATCCTGTTTTCAAGGTCATTTTCTTTGACCTACATGGAATTTGTGTTATTTCATCATTATTGCCCTTTAATTCTCTTCTGAAAAAATTTCTATTACTTTAGTATTTTGGTGTCCCAAGTATGTTATTGTCTCTCTTAAACAGATTCGTTCTTGGGTTGATTCTTCATCATATATTACATTTTTCCTTCTCTGCTATTTGTGTTTTTTTCAGCTTTACATTGAGAGCTCTGATGTCAATCCTAAACTCTTTTCTAATTTCTTCTTTTAAGAGTTATTTCTCTCATGAACCATTTGCTCCATGATCTCTGGGGAGTACATATGCTCTCTTTAATAAGATAATATTGTTTTGTTTTTCTTCATATTATAGTGTGTTTGACATGGTTTGGTTTCTCTCTGAGGTTTTATTCATTTTTCTCTGTGCCTTTATGATCTGCTTTGTGATTGATGTTAGGTTTTTATTCAAGTTCTTTCTCTTAATCTTTTAGCTTCTCTCTTGTATTCCCCTTTCACTTGCCTTTGGGAATCCTCTTCATACTCTTGCTCTTCTCTCTTCTATTGTTGCACAGATACCTGAGACTTAGCTGCTAGATGGTTTCAACCTCCTCACACTGGGGAATATGAGTATAGAGCCGGGACCTGTCCCTCCATTGCATATCTTCTGAGGGGGAGAGGCCTGGTTTCAACTGACTTTCTGTTTCCTTTCCAGTCAGACACTATCCTTTGTTTCCATCTAACTTATATCTCTGAATTTATTGAGTAGAGTACATCGTCTGCCCTTCCCCAAGATTTCTATCCATTCTCTTTCTTCCCTTCTTTATCACTGCTGAGTAGGTGGGATTCAAGCAGTCTTTGCTGTAAGGGTCCCCTATCACTCAACCTTGAGTCATAAGCCTATAAGTTTGCTTGTGTTCACAGCAGCAGACATGTGGAGTCAAGTCTCCACATTTAGCTCCTCCAGTCAATGATTTTAAAAAGTAAAGATCATCATTGTATGTGAAAAGTTACTTGAACTGAGATAGTCAGTATTGCACAATTCAATGTTGCAAGAAAAGGCTATATTTACCTTGTTGTTTCAAGCTCAGTATAGTAAAGCACTTCATGAAGTCATAGGATAAAAAATATTTAGAGAAGGAAATGTAGACATTATCTGGTCCAAACCTTTTATTTTTACAAAGAAACTAAGGCTCAAATAGGTGAAGTGATATTCTGATAACTACATGGGTAGTAAGTAGTTGAAGAAGAAAGAGGGGGAGGGAGAAGAGTAAGAAAGAAAGAAGAGGAGAAGAAAAAGGAGGAGGAGGAGAAGAAAGAGGAAAAGGAGGAGGAGGAGGAAGAGGAGAAGGAGGACTGCTGCTGGTGCTGCTGCTGGTGCTGCTGCTGGTGCTGCTGCTGTATCCTGGTGTTCCCTATGGATTTCACACGTGGGGAACCAAATTCTCCCTTTAAGAAACTGGTGTCTGCTTGCAAATTGAGAACTTTTAGAATTTGTAGGCACTAGTTTAGCCTTTAAAGTCCTATTTAGTAAACTGAAAATGTCAATTAATTACTAGTACCCTTAAAATATATTAGGCAATAATTAACATAAGTAATTTCCCTCAGTGTTCATTCATTCATTCATTCATATTACAAACAGATTTTTAAATATTAATTGTTTACTAAGTACTATGTTAGCTGCTAGAAGGGTTAAAATTTACCTAGGTTGTGCTCCCTGCCCTTGTGGATCCTAGGTAGTAGGGTAAGAAACAAATGCAAAATAACTAAAATGGACAGTATCACATAACTGAGAGTTATAAACACATGTTATGTGAAGTTAGAAGGGCATATGAGTGATCATCATTTCTCATTTGCTCCCCTCCTTAGGATCGTTCTCATCTATCTTCAAGCACACACCCATTACTCCACTTTAAATGAATTTCTGCATGATCTTACTGTTTCCTCAAGCTAACAGTCTATACATTCGCCTTCCTTTACTACCAAACTTCTTTAACATATCTATGTCCTATGCCTCCTCTCCTATCATTCCATTTCCTTCTTAACCACCATGACTGAAACGAATCTCTCAAAAACTCAGAGTACTTTCATCAGACACAATAGATGGGGGCTAAGTCTCCACTGACACTCATCAGCCATGCAACTACGGACAAGTCACAACCTCCCTGTTTCTGTTTATGCATTTGTACAACAGAGATACTTACATATGGATCTCCCCACTAAAGTTGCTATAAGGGTAACATTTTGTTAAATGTGAAGAATTATTTTGCTATGTTAGGGAGTGAACTTGTGATTTCATTGATACTGGGAACTTCCAGACAAGGAAACTCTCTCTACCAATACAGATCAACACTTTTTTTTTGGCAATTTACAGTCTCAGAAAGTTGCCTGGAAAACTGAGAGATGAAGACTTGCCCATTGTCACACAGCCTTGTATGTATCAGGGGCAGAACTAGAACCCAGGTCTTCTTGGCTGTGAGGCCACATATACCCTACTGACTCTTACTCTGTTAATACAGGTACAAATCTAAGGTCTCTTCCTTCTGGCTGAATCCAATGGACTTTTCTCAGGTCTAATCTTCTGTACAGTCTCTAACACTGTTGACACCCTCTGTAGTTTCTATGACTCTGCCCTATCTTAGCTTGTTTCCTATCTCCCCAACTTCTCTTTTTCCTTTTCTGTCACCTCTTTATGATATTCCAGTGCTCTATCCTGAGCAGACAACATTGGATAGTATAACTAGAAAAATAATTTGTCAGAAATCCATAAGAGCCTCACCAATTTTTGAAATCCAAAAGGGGACCGTGATATTTGAAAAAAAAAAAAAGTTTACCTCTAAGAACATTGGGTTGTGTGATGTACCTGCAAAGATCATCAAAAAAGAAACAGTGAATTTCAAGTCCAACAACCTGACTTGGTGTTACCTGAAAACCTTACTTATTTTTGACACTTGAGTGGATCTGAGAGCTTATCAATGTAGAAGATCCCTTCAGCCTGCAGATCAGAACCCCTCCCTTGAAGGCCATGGGCAAGTTTAAATGAACTCATCAGACTTCACTGATTCTTTCTTAAAGAAAGAAAGGAACCCAGACTTTTGTTTCAGTGGACAATTATTCAGGATGTTTTGTTTCTTCCAAGAATCACAGAGGTCACAAAGACAATCTTGACCTCTTAAGATCAATCATGGGATTTAAGGGATGCATTAGTTTAGAGATTATGTATTCAATGCCTTTACACCACTCTCATTTCTAAATATATTCTTCCCCTGACCCCTTCCCCAGAAGCTATCTCTTGTAACAAAATATAAAAATTAAAATGAGAAAACACCAATTCAGTAAAACTATCAACACATTAACTAGGCTTGAGAGTAAATGCAATTTCCTTTTTTTCTTAATGATTTTTTTAAAGAAACAGATATTTTTATTATTGTGTCCCCCTTTTCCTTCCATTAAGGATTCTTTTAAGTCAAATACCTCAATACATATCTCTATAGCCCGACCAAATTCCCAAATTCCAAAAAATGTATGTTTCTTTTTTCATTTTAATTCTATCACCTCACTCTTAAGAGACAAGAGATGGCTAGAGCATTGTTCTCAAAGTCAAGAAGATCTGAGTTCAAATCCGAACTCAGACACTTTAAGTGGCTGTGTGACCCTGAACAAGTCACTTGTTTCCCTTAGTTTCTTCACCTATAAAATAGAGATAATAAAAGCACTGACTTGCCAGAGTTGTTGTGAGAATAAAAATAATATTTGTAAAGCACTTTGCAAAGTGCCACATAAATGCTAGCTATTGTTAATATTATGATTCATCTTTATTCTTTGGGACTCTCAGTTTCCATCGATCAGAGTACTAGTCTTTCAAAGTTATTTTTCTCCCTAAAGTTATTATTATGTTGTATAAATTGTTCTAGTCTTGCTCACTTTGCTCTATGTTAGTTCAAAAAGCTCTTCACCATTTCCTCTGAAATTCTCCATTTCGTAATTTCTTGTGGCAAAATAATATTCCATTGCGTTCATATACTACATTTCATTTAACCTTTCCAAATATGAGACTAGCCCCCAAGTTTCTAATTTTTTCCTTCCGTGAAAAAAGATGTTATAAATAATTTTGTACATATATCTCCTTTTCCTCTTTGATTTCTTTGGGTGTATAGATCTCCTAATGGCATAGCTGGGTCAAAATATATGTGAATTTCAATAAATTTGGTAGCATATTTCTAAATTGCTTTCCAGAATCAATTCCCAGTTCCGCCCACAATCCAATAATATACCTATATTCCCATAGCCCATACAACATTTGTCATTTTGTTCTTTTGTCATTGCTACTAGTATGATAGGTGTGAGGTGAAACCTCAAAAGTTACTTTAATTTTCATTTCTCCAATTATTAGTGATTTAGAGCATTTTTCCATATACTTGTTGATAGTTTGGATTTCTTCCAACTGACTGTTCATATGCTCTGATCACTTATCTATTGGGGAATGACTCCTATTCTTCTGAAATTGAATCAGTTACACAGGTATTAAATATGAGATCTCTATCAGAGAAACTTGCAGCAAAGATCCCCCCTCCAGTTAACTGTGAATTACCCTTATCTGGCCACTACTCTTTTATATATATAGTCTCCCCTTACTTAAAATGTAAGTTCCTTGAGAGCAAAAACTGTCTCATTTGTGTACAAAGGACCATTTTGGTAAGGATTTTCTTTTGGTAACTTGAATATTCCTTTTCTTATGCTAGAGAACACATCTAGGCAAATGTCAAAAATTAAAGCACTTGATTTAATTTTTAATTAAAACTTTTTCTTTGTATAATATGACTCAGAAGCGCTTTCCTTCCTGAAGAATATCATTACTTGTATACCCACAAGATTAACTCGTGTTCAGATGTAAAAAATAAAGGGTAATATTCTTATTGGAACAACTGAATGTGATGTTTTGTCAAACATTGAGTATTGATTTCCAAAAGGATTTTTTAAAAAGATGTTTGCTCCTAGAACCAGGAGAATGTTCTACACAGTAATAGCCACATTGTGTGATGACTAACTTTGGTAGACTTAGCCCTTCTCAGCAATGCAAGGAGCTAAGATATCTCCAATAGTCTCATGACCGAAAATACTGTCGACATCCAGAGAAAGAACTATGGAGTCTGAACGCAGATCAAAGCATACTATCTGCTTTTTTTTTTCCTTTTGTTTTGTTTCTTCTTTCTTGTGGTTCTTCTTTTGGTTCTAATTCTTCTTTACAATATAACTAATGTGAAAATATGTTTAATAGGAATGTATATGCAGAACCTATATCAAATTGCATGCCATCTTGGGGAGGGAGGAGGGGAGGGAGCAGGAGAAAGTTTAAAACTCAAAAGCTTATGCAAGTGAATGTTAAAAATAAAAATTAATTAATTAATTAAAAATTAAGATATTTGCTCCTCTCCTCATGTTACAAATATTGCCTTTTTTTAAAAATGACCAGGTTACTTTGCTATAGAAGGATTTTGGATAATAAAAAAATAGTATTTGGTAGCTTTAATCTTTGCAGTGAAATTCATTTGACAGATGACCTACAGGAAAAGAACAAGAAACAAAACAAGATTGTATCTACTTTCGTATGATATGACTGAACATTAAGTTCTCCTCATTGTTTCTCTTCTAGGTCTTGCGATTGCCAGTGCCCTCATAGACATTTCACAGCAGAAGCCAGCAGATAGTAAAGAGAAGTCTTCAGGTGTCCGAAATCGAAAACATCACCTTTCAACACGTCAAGGAACTTGTGTCTGAGGTCCAGAAACTGCACTTGTATAGTCTGTATTACTTTTCTTTTCCAATGGCTTCCATTGAAAGCTATCCCACAGCCTCAGTTTTTATGGAGGCAAAAATCTCTGATCACAAGTTCAGAGTCCTGGTCTTTTCATACATGCAGCCAGCCGCACTCCAAACCAGAACACTTTGTGGGCCCAAATGCGGACATGAAATGACCTTTTTATCAGGAACAGAATTGAAGTTCACAAATAGCAAAGTCCATTTCTACATTAACCTTAAGCGTATCAGAGATACATTTGTATCAGTCATGGGAAAAGCTGTATGTAGATTATTTCCTAATGAGGATAGGGGATAAGTATAATTTTTGGGTTGGGGTGGGGGGACTGTTACAAAACTGAAAGAAAAAAAATGTTTTTGATTCCTGAATGGTCAGAATTATACCACTTTCTCCATATAAGCAAATTTAGACTAACCAAACATAACCAGGAATTGAACCCATTGCTATGGATTTAGATACTGTTTTATCTCACTGTAATTGTGAGAGCTAATCACTAATTTAGTAGAATGTAGATATTGCATTAAACTCTTCATAGGGCCATATTATATCAGAAAACAGTCTGGGAACATGAAGATTATTTACCCAACTGGAAAGCAGACTCAGATGAGTCAGGTTTGGTGGAGACCATGTGCCCTTCCACAAGAGGCTTATTAGAATTCTGAGTGAAGAGAACATCCCTGCCTTCCATGCCAACTGAGTAACTCATTATCAGAGCTGATAGAGCATGGAAAAGCCTGTCCAGCAATCAATTTCTCCCTTCTTTCCAAAAACAGCCTCCAATATTTCAAACATAAAGAGAGTATAAATTGTTATTTTACAAGTGTGCAAGCTTCTGTTCCAATATGGAAATATTTTAATTGCCTAAGAATCATTGCCTCACGCCAAAAATGACCTACCTGCAGCTTTGCCAAAACTACAATCTTCATTTGGTGTTCCTCTCCTGGTTGCTGAATTTTATTTTATCTGTACCTTCCACAGACTCAATGAGCTATATATTTTAAAGTTGACATGTCCCAATTTACAGTGTGACCTCAGTTCCACATGCCACCAACTGTTTATCTTGGAATATGATTCAAGAAGAACATTTGGTCGCCAATGCCAACAGCATTCTTGCCTCTAAACATGAGTCCAAGATACTGAATGGGCCTCCATGACCAGAGTACTGGCTACTGCTATCACAACTCCTTAAGGGCCCACACTCACCGTATTCTCAAGGACTGAAACATCTGAACCAAGACAAAAAGAAAAAGGATTTTACAGTAACACAAGTTGAACTGGATCTTATTCTTATGTGGCCGATAGCAGTTGATTCAAGCTCAGTACTTTTCCTAGAGCTTGATTGGAATTACAATTTCTCAACTTAATGTAGAGAGCAGCAGCAGAGGAGTCCATGCCTCTTATAAATGACAATTTTACTAAAGAAGAAAAGATTTTAAACTATAATTGATGTTCAATACTTCATCTGTAGTTTCCATTTTCTTTTGATTTCAGGGAGGTAATGACATTTTGCTGTTTTCAATTGACTGCATAGTTATTTGCATGCCATGGTGGTACACTAGCAGAATAAGACCCTGTTGTGAACTTCTGTGCTTATTTCATGCCATTTATTACATAGAGATTTGGCTTAATTTTGATGAGTACTGAATGTACAAATATATCAGAAATGCTCATATAATACATAGTTACATCTTACACAGGACTGTTAGATTGTATATAACCATGACTGTCACTGTTTTTATAACTAGGCATTTATGGATTATGAATAATGTATATCCCTTATGTTGGCATGACAATTTGAGTATTTTTCATGCGTTAAAATAAGACTGATCCTTAGAATAATCCCATCAATATCCTGTGATTTTTTTTAATGATTATTTTGAACTCCTTCCATTATTCCACACCATAGAAAAAGGTCATATGGGCTTATTTTTTAAACTTTTACTGGAAATAATCATTTAGTGTTACTGTCTTTGAAACATTTAAACAATTTTTTTTCTTTGATGTTTTAAATGAAGATTTGCTGAAGGAAAAGATAAATGGACATGACCAGTGATGACAAAAATAAGCACTTACAAATTGAACTAAGTGGCTGCACTGTTTGTTTCATTCTGTAAGAGTTTTCATAACATGTAGTTTAATAGCAAAGATACAGTTTTGTAAGTTTCAGGGGGGGAACCTGAGTTAGGAGAGGTTAAGATAATGGCATTCACTTGAGAGAAAGATGATTTTCATCTACCTGAAATCCACCTTGGTTGATATAACTTGAAAATGTGAACTTTTCAGTATTTATATTCTGTATGACAATGTTTAAGACTGACAAGCATCAGTTAGATATTTCATTAGGTTGACTCAAGCCATACTGCATATCTTATACTGCGGTCAACAATGACATTTTCGTTATGCAGCATTCTCATAACATGTCAAAGAGTTCCCTAATAAATGAACTCTGCATCCTCAGATATGTTCATTTGAAAAGACTCTAGGAATGACCAGCAGTTGTCTGTCCCCAGCATGGATATTTTGCTTGTTTATCAGACCAGATGTTAGGCTATTGAAAATATGCAATTGATAGGGACAAAATTTTAACAGCCTTAAATAATCGGTTCTCTTACACATATGCCCTAGAAATAGTAATTGTAAATCACCTTGGTATTGCTCTAGTTTGTGGATTTTGTGGTTTTGCAGGTGTGGAAAAGTATTGATTATTTAAATGCAATGAAATAGTCTGAATTAACCTGAAAGAACTATTTGAGAAGAGTCTAAGAATTCTTGCGTATGGGATAAATATGGCTCCAGATGGGTTTGCTAGGTTTTAAAATAGCCAGGACTTTTAAAATTGGCTTCAATCAAAACCTAGTTCTGTGACTATTGAGTGACTCTCAGATACTTGTTCACCTATTTCCTACACTTGTTTTCCAAATTCATGTATTGATTTTTTGTCAAAAGTTATTTTTCCTTGATAGGAAAATCAGGAGCTTTTTGCACATAAATATTATAGGAGAAACCTTTTTGTTAAGCTTAAACTTAATCTGAGATATCAGAGGTCACCTCTGAAATCATGAAATTCCTAACAATGTCCATCAATGACTGGATCAACAGTGACTATGATTTTATCTCTAAATATTCCTATTCTAAATTGTTTATTTCATCATGATATTTGCCAAATTACTATTTCCCATAAACTAACTGCATTAAATTCAAACTTCTGTTGAAGTTAGTTTTCCTTTACAGATTGAAGGGTACAAGAAAATGCAAACTCGTAATTTTGTTATAATTTGTTTTGAATTCTGTAACATGTATATCTACCTTATACACATACAATATATGCAAATCTTCAATCTATTCAAGTGAATTGCTTCTTTCTCTCACTTCTTTCATTTTTATAAATTTCAAAGGTCATTTTCAGTAGGGTGAAGATGGATTTCTCTACAGTATTACACAAGCCTCCCTTTAATAATGAAGTCTTTACCATGCTCCCTCATTTCCAAGGAACATAAGCAGTACAATTGTTTTTAAATCATTGTTTTCATTAAAATATTTATTTTGCACATATTGCTACTTTTAATTGATAGCGCCATATAAATTTAGTGCTATGATCATTGTAATTCCCTTACATAGAAATACGCAGAGGTCAAAACTAGAAAAGTTCCAACATACTACAGAGACTGGATTTTTGACATTCAATGAGTTACAAAAAGGGTTTTTAAAGATTTTAAAGTATTGCATCTTTCTACTTCAGTTATATGAAGGTCACTTTTCTCTTGGCCTCTTCTTCCTTATTGTACAAAAGGTACAATAACCAGAACCTGTAAAATCCACTCTCCTATTATATAAAATTTGGTTAATGCTATTTGTATGAGTGGATGTCCTTACCTGTGAAAGAAGAGAACTCTCTATGACTGTCCTCATTCATCCTGTATCCTTGGCCTTTTCCTCTGATTCACTCAATGGTGGATTGAGCAATCAACATCATTAAGATTGGTCATGGGTGAGAACAGGGGCTTAATTCAGAAGAGACCAAGTGCCCAGTGTCCCTGTCCTGGTTACAGAAAGATAGGTTAGCTATAAATATAAATGTCTCTGCCCACAGTAACACATGCATTCTTTAAATTAAATTAAATTAAAGCAATTAAATTAATTGCTCTTAATTAATACTAAAGTCAAGTGCTTGTCATACTCCTCTGAGTTTAGCACAGGCAGGAGCTGTAGAGTTTTCTAAAAACTGACATATCCTATTGTTTAATTTCAGAGTCAGTCATGAAATTGCTACCACCTGTGCCAATTTTTTGGTGGTTTTCTATCTGACCTTTATAGGATACCCCACAGGAAGTGGCCAGTCACTTTCTTCTCACTATGGTTCTTCCTTCCCCATATGGGAAAAAAAAAATACTTCAACCTTCTAATAATTATTCCTGACATTTATATAGTGCTTCAACATTTGCGAAGTGAGATATATATATACCCTATATATATATATATACATGCACATATATAACATACACAAACATAATCTAATATTTATAATAACCCTGTAAGGTAGGTGCTATTGTTGACCTCTTTTTGCAGATGAGGAAATTGAGGATAAGAGAGATTCAGTGACTTTCCCAAGGTCACGCAGCTAGCAAGTTAGGTAGAATTTGAAATCAAGTCTTCCTGGCTCCAATTCCAGCAACTTTTTCTCTCCTGAATTGAAAGGTACACATGATAACTTAACAGAGGCATTCCAGTCTGTTTTGCCTCTTTTTATACCTCTCAATCCATTTCGTTTCTCAGGCCTTTACTTTCCTCATTTGTAAAATGTGCATTGGACTAGATGACATTTAAGGGACCTTTCCAGCTCTAAATCTATCATTCTTTCTCACTAGAAGTCTTCAGATGGTAGGTGGCTATTTGTTGGGCACCTCGATGTGATTCTTATTCCTATGGACTAGGCAGCCTTTGAGGGCCAGTTGCAAACATTCATGAAGTAGGAGTCATTTGGATGAAGGGTTACCTGCAGGAACGGACAGTTATTAGATAGCCCTTGAGGTACAAGGCATTTCAAGCCAAAAAGGACCTGTGCTGAAAAGGCCAGGTGCCAAATGTGTCTGAAGCCATTAAGGCTCCTTCTGCAATTGTGGAGGTAATGGTTTGGGAAGGGAGTGCCCGTTGGGTCTAATCTTCAAGCATAGCAACCAAAGTCTGATGGTGATTAAGTGGTCCATGGCTTTATTGAAATAAGTTCATGGAGATGTTCATGCTAAATAGAAATATTACAACACAGACTTTTCATTGTTTTAAATCATTTTAACTCTAGAAATTATCAACTTTTTTTTACTCATTCTCCCTGGAGGACAAACTTACTTCACAGAAACCACCTCCTGCCTGTGGATAAAATGAAGCTCAGTCTGTGGGGAATGAGGCACTCTGTTTTTCCCCCATGTCTAGAGCTGATCAAAAAAGAGAAATTTTGGCTTCAGTTTTGTAATACTAATTCCCTGGCATTCTTCATCAAGCCAAAAACCAATGAAACACCTCATCTGCAATACTTGCCACATCATAACATCTATACCTTCTCATTATACTTTGTTTTGTTTTGGTTTTTAACCATTCCTGTTTATGGTGATAGCAGCCATTTCCCTCAGGCAGAACTGTTTAAATACAATAACTGGCTTTAAAAAAAAGTTAGATGTGGCTGTGTGCATGGTTAATTGCTATAAAGCCCCCTCACCTGTATGCATGAGGAATGTCTGGAATATATCATAAAAAAAATTAATGAGTGAATTCATGTAATGTCTTTATATTTGCATGACCTCTTTTGCACAAGGATGTCTTAAGATGGATAGATGTGTTTGCTCCATGATCTATGGTTACTGAAAGTTCCACATTATCCAGTATCAGGGATAGGACCTAGAGTCAGGAGAAACTCAAGTTTTAATATCAACTCATATGCCAGATCTTTTTTTAGCTTTGGGCAGGTTATCTAATCTCTTCTTTCTTCAGGTCCTAAATCAGGAAAATGGGATTAAAATGCCAACCTACCTCACTTAGATGTTGTGACACTTGGTGGTGTTTGTTGAAAGGAAAAAAGTAAAATATGGTTATAGATTTTTCTACTTTTACTATCGGTATGTCTGGGTATGGATTCAGTAAATCCTCTACAAGAATCAGTTCATTCTAAAGAGAATGTTTGTCCCAACATAGCATATATTTATATACCAAAACTCCCTTTTCAATTAAGCTAAAATTAATCCCATTGGTATAATTCTTCTAATAATTCCCAGCTATATTTTGTTTTTTCCTCCCTTAACATGTTTCAGGTTCATGGATTTCCAGTGTCTTAAATGAGGCTTAATATCAAATACTAAGCCATTAGGTTAAGCCTGCTCTGCTATTGTTAAACAGCTCTCTTGACCTTGTTCATCAGTTAGTCAAGTTCAAGAGTAGATCTTTGAGAGTGGAAAAAGCTCTATCCAAGAGACACACCGGTGCTTTTAAAAAGCAAACAGAAAATGTTTCATAGATCCTCTTCTCTTTGTGCTTTCCCGTAACAATGCTAGTTGGCAGCAATGATTTTTTTTTCCTGAGGAGATCAGTTTGTTTGAAATACGGTGGCACTTTAAAGTGAAGGCCAGCTGGAAGGACACCAATAAAAATACCAACTCAGCTTAAAACAATTTGATTCCAACTCCAAAATGAAATATCTGCAGTACACATATAAAATAGCAGGCAGGATATTCTACTTATCAAGACTATTCCCTAATGAAAATCACAATACTAGATTCATTTGAAGCTGTCTTTCCCCTGTGAGGAAAAAGATACCATACTCCCCCACCCACCCACCCAAACCCACACACAAAGAGTAACCATTTATCTCAGTAAAGAAAATCATCACTCAGTGACTGCTCTGATTCAACACTTCTCTAAAATTACTGGCTCATTTTGACCTTTCCATAGAAAAAAATACATCCTGCATCGGCTATTTAAAGGACTAATTATTTTCTATTGAAGGGCAGGAGGGTAGTGATTAAAGGAAAAAAATTCCTTGTGTTATTTTCCAATTTAAGTCAATTCAACAAACATTGAAGTATCTACTATATGCCTGGTTCTGTTTTAGGGCCTGGGGAGATACAAAGATAAATATGAAAATGATCCACACCCTCAAGGGGTTTACAGTCTATTCATCTTCTGATGGTTCTATTTATAGGGAGTCACACAAGGCATGGGGGTGTTTCCATAGGTCAAACCTTCATGGTAAAGGGAAACAGTCAATTACCTAGTAGCATGACTGCCTTTTCTAATATCTACAGGATGGCTTTGCTATTAACTTAAATGTTAACCAATTCAAAATAGTTTATACAATTAGCATTTCTAGAAAGCCTGAGGACATTGTCTGAGGTGAAGTCTATGGAATAGAAAATAATTTTGTTTTCTTTTAAAATATAGGGTCCAGAGTCTATAGGTTTATGAAAATTGATGGGTGTATTTCAAATTCCCCCTATTTTTTGTATACCCTGTGATCTTAACATTATTATTCTCCTACATTGCATTAATAGGTTTTAGAACTGCTATAACTTTGATTTCTTCTTGGATCAATCTAACTCTGTATATGAAACTTAAAAGCTTGTAAGCTTTGGTCTAAAGATTTGGTTACATCATATTTCCATTTTTTTGTAAAGAAAGATCAAGCACTTTAATTTTTTTATTTTTATTTTCAGTTCTGAATTCTCTTCTTTCCTTAAGGCCCTCCCCAACCCACTGTGAGGACATAAAACATCATACCCATTATACATATTAACTTATGTAGAACATATTTCCACATTAGTCATGTTGCAAAAAAATGCAAGAAAAATAAAGAAAGTGAAAAAAATATGCTTTAATCTGCACTTAAAGTTCATCAATTCTCTCCCTGGAGGTGGATAGCATTTTTTGTCGTGAATCCTCTGGAACTGTCAAGGATCATTGTATTGATAGAGTAGCTAAGTCTTTCACATTTGATTATTGTTATACTATTGCTTTCCCTGTGAACAGTGTTCTCCTAATTCTGTTCACTTCACTCTGCATCAGCTCATATAAGTCTTTACATTTTTTCTGAAACCATCCCCTTCATCATTTCTCACAGCTCAATGGTATTCTATAACAATTATTTACCACAATCTGTTCAACCATTCCCCAATTGATGGGCATACTATTTCTAATACTTTGCCACCACAAAAACAGTTACTATAAAAATATATTTTACATACGTCCTTTTCCTTTTTCTTCAGTTTCTTTGGGGGCACAGACCTAGTAGTAATATTGCTGGGTCTAATGGTATACACAATTTTATAGCCCTGGGGCATAGTTCCTCCAGAATGGTTGAACCAACACATAGATCCAACCATAATGCAGTAGTGTAACTATTTTTCCAAATCCCCTCCAACAGTTGTCATTTTCTTTTTCTGTTGTCTTAGCCAATCTGATGGTTATGAGCTGTTTCAATGTGCATTATTCTAATTATTAGTGATTTAGAGCATTTTTCATGACTATAGATAGCTTTGATTTCTTCTTCTGAAAACTACTTGTTCCCCAATTGCCAATTGGGAATGGCTCTTGTTTTTTTCATAAATTTAGCCTAGTTCCCTTATATTTCAAAAGTTAGACCTTTACCAGAGAAGCCTGCTATAAAATTTTTCCCAGTTCCCTGCTTTCCTTCTGATTTTGGCCACATTCATTATAGTTCCTTAAAATCATGATGTTGGCAATTATTTCATCTTAGGGTGAGTATTGCTGATCATTGCCCATTGTGGCTCATACAGAATCAAAGACAGCTCTCCCTCCTTCACACTTTGAAATTTTTCCCCAAAATATTTACATGCCATTTAATCCAACTGACAGTGAAATTAGAACATGTTTCCTAGAATTGAAAAGAAAGTTTAAGTTCCCAGATGAAGTGCTGGTGGCATAATAAAATATAAAATCAAAGCTTAGGACAATCACTGAAATATCTAATAACAATATTATAGTGGGTTTTTCTTTCCTTATTTTATGTGAACCATGTAGGAAACTACCTATCTAAATGAAAAATATCCAGAATTGGAGATGGATCTAATTGTTTTATCTTTTTCTTAATATATTATAAAACCCCAATCTATTAATTAAGGTATAGAACTGCAGATGAGGAGACCAAAGTTTTCTCCCCTTTCTTCCACTAATCTATTATGAAACTCCTGGCCTGTTGACATGTCAGTTTTCCCATTTGTCCAAAATGGACAGTGTAATACTCATCTACTCTCACAGAGGGGCTGTGAGAATTCATCATTTTACTTAGCTTTCAGATACCCTGATGCAAAGTGTCATAAAAGGACAGAGTTTTATTATCACCAGTCATTTTTCGAGTGCTACCTCTGTGTGGAGTTTGATAAATGTTTTCAAATTGCGACTTTGCCCAAGAGAAGATGAGCTCCCTGACTGACATCCCCATGGATTACAGGACTTTAATGAGGTCATTGCTCAAAGGCCTTCCAGCTAATTTATGATGCTCTTCCATATATTTTATGCAACCTGAAAATTACACAACAGATACATGCACTTGACATGTGTTGGAGTTTAAGGAAAACTTTACCCCAATACTGCCTAAATGGATGGATTGTCAAAGTGAAGTTGTTCTTTCTTCCATAAAGTGCCTCCTGGACCAACTTCAAAGAGGAGGGGGATTTCTTATAAATATGTGGATCACACTGCACTGACCTGTGGAACCTGAGTTGTAGCTAGATAATAAAGATTTTAAAGGATTGTTTCTGACATGAGGAATGGTTGAGCTGTGGCCTCACACTTTGCAGTTTTCCTTTTGAGTTGGTTTTTGTGGAGTTTTGTTTCTGTTTGGTGCTTCGCTTTTTTTTTTCTTTTTTCTCTGTTACACTTCAAACCGTAAAGTTGCTCTATCTGTCCACAGGTATCTGACATCTTGTCAAGTGATTCTGAGCTGGAAATATTTTACGCAAAGTACTTAAATTTGTATCAATAAAGAACAGCTTGTTCCTTATTTCTCAGTCAATATTGGCATGTGTAAAAAAACCCTTTAAAGCTCTTATCAACATAATAAACTGACTCCACTCTCTCTCCTTTCCAGTTAGTCATTACCTGGATATTTTTCTTTTCGATAAGCAATCCACAATGTGTTTACTGAGGCTTGCATTGATATTCCCCCCTGGCTCTAGGGGCTCTTGCTTACTTCAAGCAGCTCCATGGTGTGTACCCACAGTGCAGTGTGCTGCAGAGCAGGCTCCTAAGTCCCTCTGGAATCCAGCATTATTTGTTCTCTCACTGTTCTAAAGGTAATTAAGGAGCATTGCATGCTTCTCAATTAATGATTTTCATTCAACAGGGGATCTTTGATGCTAATTTGTTTTAATCAGAACCGAGGCTGCTCAAAAGCTCTAAACAATTCAGTGAAGAGGAACTTGGAATTTTTAATCAAGTGGAAGAGATCTAAATGCTTCGAGGGACACATCCATCATAAGCTTTCACTTCCTGTTCATTTAACTTTGTGCTTTCAGATCGCATGAAACAATGTGTTAATCATCGGAGAAAGTTGACTGAAATTAACCCAATAATTCCATTGTTGGGAATGTTGAAAGTGTTGTCCAGAAACAACCATGCACAATAACAAAAATCTGTTTGAGGTCTTTCTAAACAACAATTTGTTCATTGCAAACCAAACAACCAAACCAAAATGGCAGCAACCAAATATCCAACAGTAGGGGAATAGTTGACTAAATCCTGGTGTGTAACTGCAATGGAAGTATGAGGAATACAATGAAACCAGAAAACACCATTGTGGAAATCATGCCAATGCAAAAAATTATCAGAAAAATAATAGTAAACCTTAACTGTAACTCTGTAAGAGTAAAATTGAATGGGAACAAATTGACAAAGAACCCTGATGGAGACAAAGAGGGGGTGGCATTTTATGTTTTGAAAATCATTTATTTAATTGTAAATAGTTGCAAAGTCAGTTTAATTAGCTGTATTGATGTTTAATATTAAGTTTATAATAAATCATTTAAAAAGAAAATTGAGATCAAATGATTCAATCCTTTTTACTTGTATGCATAGGTGTGTGTCTTCATATTGTTGTGAAAAGTATGCCAAGCACAAATGGAAGAACTGTAGTTTAACTATTCATTTTACCACCCATCTTGGTTAAGTTAGCCCTCAGTTGATGGCTACATAGATAATAATGGGTAGTAAAGGTACATTCTACATTTGCTGAAATGGTAGTTTATTATAATAGAGCGCATATATAAAGCAGCAATGAATATACCACATCATAGTTCAAGTATTATCACCATTTTATAGATGAGATACCTGAAACACAGAAATGTTAAGGAATTTGCTCAAAGTCACATAGCAACCCTATACCCACCAAGAAAAACAAATCACAGAATTTCAGAATTGGTGAGTGGGGAGGGTCTATGGAACTAGTGGTACCATTATACTTCAAGTACATTATAAGTTAAATACAGTTTTGTGGGATGGTTTAGGAAATGATCCACTGTGTCTAACACAATTTTCTTAAGAAGATACATGGAATGTCTGAGTAGGAAGAAAGTTCAGAAGCCAACTAGTCCAATTCATACCTGAAAATGGATTTCTTCTACCATATCCCAAACAGATGACCATTAGTCTCTGCTTGAAGACCTCCAGAAGGGTAACCACTATCTCCCAAGGCAACCTATAGTCCGTGCTGAGCCACTTCTAAATAGTAGTAAGTTTTTTCTTACATATCTTCAATTTTTAGCCACTGTACCTTCTCCTGCATTTTGGAATCATGCAAAAATAGGTTAATCTTTCTTCACATAAAAAAAAAAATCCTTCACATACTTGAAACTAGCTATTATGTTCCATCTCAGCCACCATCCGTTACTACCACCATCAAGTCTGTTTTTCTTTAGGCTAAACTTTGCCAGTTCCTTCAACCATCATCAGAAGTCATTGAGTGGCCTGTAACTCTGCAGGAATTTCTTATGCAGTGTCACAGACAAGAGGTCATCCCAGCTATACTGGAAAACCTCCATTATTGGGAGGAGCCCATGACTTCCCTGAGCACTTTAGTCTACTTTAGATTGGCTCTAACTGCTAGGGAGTCTTTATCCTGACATCTAGGCTCTCTTCAATATATACCCATTGTTCATAGTTATACTCAAATACTTCAAAACTATCATCCTTCCCTCCCAGATCTCCTTCACAATCTCTGCGTTGCCATTTTCTGCAGTCAGTTCTCATAGGGAATATTTTCACCACCTTTATCTCTATTTTCCAATTTGTCAATCTCCTATTTCCTAAAATACAAACCCCAGAACTGAGCAGAATACTCTAGTTGTGTCCTAACCAGAGTAATCTCACTAGATTATCATCTTTCTAGATCTGGACACTATGCCTCTCTTAATATAGCCTACAATCATATTAGTTTTAATTTTGTTGTCAATGAACTGGAGATTCCAATTGAGCTTGTGATGATCAGAAACCCCCTAATTCATGGGATCACAAGCTGACTATTGCATTAAAAACAAAACAAACAAACAAAAAACCAAGTTAAACTGGGACAGGGTCAAGGACAGGTTTATGAAGGCACTCCATCAACAACCTCCCTCCAACTTTATACTGATCCATTTGAAGCATAAGGTCTGGGACTATTTTCCCAATCCTTACTCACACTGTTAAGTAGGGTCATCAGAAGGCAGTTACTACTACTCCCCTCATGTTTCTAGGAAAGCCTTAGGAGTTTGTGGTGGTGGTGTTCTAATGCTATTGTTTGTAAACCCCCATTGGAGTATTTCTCTATTGATTATCAGTTGGCATCAATTAACCAAACAGTTATCACTTAGAATATATATTTACTAAGGTGATATAGTCAGAAAAGTTGTTCAAAACAAAACAAACAAAAAATGCTTGCAAACCAAGAGCACACTCTTACACAAGTGCATACTGAGTCAAGGGGAAAGCAGGTACCAGCTTAGAGCACTTACAGCAAATGGGATAACACAGCTCCCGAAAGTCCTTTTGTTGGAAGCCATTAAGCCCTCTCTTGCTGTCTCCTGGTCTCCATGAAAAACCCAGAAGCTGCCTTTCCTCACAGTGTTTAGTATGACCACAGCTCCCACTCCATGCACTGCCATCAGCCACTGTTATTCCATGGACCCTGATAGAGTGCTAAGGGGAGGTATAAATGTTCCAATCTTTTGAAGTTCACAAAGTCAAAAAAGGGGAGGAGACCGAGGCTCTACCTCCCAAGGAGTTCCTGTCAGGAGCATGGCTGGGCAGCCATCTCCCACTGGGTTAGCCTTATACTTAAATGCTAGGTTCTGAACTAGTTTGCTATTTTATCCCAATCCCAAAGGAGGTTTCTTCAGCCAATTCCAAGACACTTAATGTTTCCTGTTGTGGTGTCATGTGAAGCTGCATGGACTGTACTGGACTAGAAATCAGAATGCCTAGGTTCTCTTGTCCCACCCTTGTCACTAACCAGCTGTGTAACCCAAGTGAATCCCTTCATTTCTCTGGATCTTGATTTTCTTCTCAGAAATGAAAAGATTGGGCTCCATGACTTCTAAGGTCTCAACTTCATTTTGTGGAAAGATATAGGATAAGGAAAGAAGAGAATGTGAATTTATTCCTCCTCTTTGAGTCATTTAAAATGTAACACAACCAGGGAGTCTCAAGAAATGCTTATCTGCTTGAGAAACCTAATTGGTTTCCCTCAAAGTATACTATAAAGAAGTAGGGGGGAAAAAGTTTAAAACATTAAGTAAACTAAGAATGAGTAAGCTTTGGGTTGACTCAAGGATAGCAAATGAGAACATTGAATTTCAACTCTGTTTCTGTGTATTTTCCATCCCTGACTCTAGCAACGGTCAAGTGAGTTAGCCTCTTGACCTTGTATCCCTCCCATAAAGTGGTGCTTACATCATTCACAGTGGTGCTGTTCAGGGTTAATGAGCTAAGGTGTATAAAGTGCTCGGATTGGAAAGAACTGTGCAGGTGCAAGGTAGAGAGTAGTATGCTAATAGAATATAATGAGTCTTTTCAGTTTTCAAACATGCAGACCTAGTTAGGGCTTCTACCTATGAATTAAAAACTACTGAAAATTAACTTTCCAAATGGAACAGTTAATCAAGTTCAGCTGTACTAATGGGCACCACCTGGAGTCAGACAGGCTTAAAAAAAGTGAAAGCTAATGTAGATGATGTGCTGATACAAGGGCACTTGATGCTCTGCTAGAATGATTGTTAGCTTAGTCTAGGCTGACTTTGAAATTCTCTGTTGAAAACATTACAACTGAACTATTTCATAACATTCATGCCATGGGACAGAACTAAGTTCCACTTTCTAGGTCACCCAACTGATATATGACTTTCATGCATGTTGTGATTTTCATTGAACAGAATTGATTTAACCTAGTATAATGTCAAACTGGATTTAGAGTCAGGAGAGACTTGAGATTGGTTTTTCAACATGAACACTTAAGAGCTGTGTGACCACAGGCAAGTCACCCAATTGCTCTGAATCTCATCTTCCATGTCTATAAAATATCCCAAGTACCTACCATCCCAGGGTATTGAAAGAACCAGCTGGTATAATGGCTGAATCATTGCTAATGATCTTTGAAAGTCCATGGAAAATGAGAAAGATGCAACAGGAGGAAGAGCAAATGTCCTGGTTATCCAAAGGAGGTCGGTGGGATAGAATCTGAAAACTATATGTCCAGCAAAGTACTTTGACTTCTAGTTCTAAAAAATTCAAACATATTAGTAAAGAGATGGTTAGTGAATATCTAGAAAAGCCTAGAGCTTACATGGTTTGATCAAGAACACGTCCTGCAAAATTAGCCTCATTTCCTTTTTTGATGGACATTTTAGATGGAAACAGAAGGAGAATTCTATAGGCATAGCTTACATATCCTTCCTCTCGTTGACCACCACTCCCTACCAAGTCCAAGAGAGTCCTGACACACTCAAAAGAGGGGATAAGATAGAGCAAGAACAAGGGTTGTTTCTCCTTTTAAGTCCATTGAGTGGCACATTACTAAATTACTGCAAAGTCATTTCAGGAGTGAAAAAAGTAGAAACCAATAGGATATCAGAAAAGACCTAGTATAAGAGGAAGTAGAACCTGAGTTGTGCTTTAAAGGAAAATAGAAATTTGACTAGGTAGAAGTGAGGAAGTACCATATTTTAGGTACTAGGGAAAGCTACTGCAAAGGTATGGAGGCAGGATTATCAGATTGTAGATTAGGGGTTCTTAGATACCAAGTTAGAAGAGATAATAGAGGCAATTTAGTCCAACTCCGTTCTACGGATGAGGAAACTGGGGGCCCAAGAGGTTGAGAGACTTGGTCAACTTCTGATAGAGACAGGATTTGAACTCAAGTCCTTTCTTCCAAATTTAATACTCTTTCCCAGAACATAATAAGACCTGAAACATGGTGTATGGGGAACGGCTTGTAGGCCAGTCTGACTGGAACAGAGAGGAATTATACAAAACAAGACTGGGAAATGGGAGTCATTGCGAAAGGTTTTATATGTCAGGCTGAGAAGTCTGTATTTTATTGTAGAGGCAATAGGGAGCCATTTTTAATAAGGTATGGGTGAGAGAGAGAAAGATGTGATCAGTTCTTCAAATGGCTTCTTTATAGGTGCTTGAAAAAATCATCCTTAAAGATAACTGGGATTAGAGGCCATGAAGCCTTCTAAGGTTCAGTTTTTTTTCTGTTGTTGTTTTTAATTTTTTCCATCAGTGGTGTTTTTCTTTTTAATGTAGAAATAGCATAATTACCACTTCCTTACCTAATTTTCCACTGGTAGGGCATTCCCTAATTAGAGGTAATATTTGAAGTAATATTTTTTTTTCCTTTTCCAATGAGAAACCTCGTTCTTTCAGTATTAGTGTGGCTCTCTCATGTGCAGAAAATGAGTACTAATTATGCTCAGCTCCAGGCAATCTCGGGCTCAAAAACACCACCAGCCTGAGTGTGCTGACTCTGCCTTGTTAATCATGAAATTGTGCATGTGCATAGCCTATCATCTCAGACCTGATAATGTCACATCACTGGGACAGGAAAGTTGTTCTGATCTTATCTGCAGTGACTCTTGCAATTTAATGTTTCATCTTAATGAGGTCATCCTGCTAGAGCCTCTCCACCCACACCACCCACCCCCACAGCAACTGACCATGACCCTTCCCCATTCTACCATGGACATTGCTGGGCTCAGGGTTTAATCAAGGGGCTCTTTTTCCATTGCCAGTGCTCATTGTAGATCCTGTTAATCACACTCCTGCATCTCTACTTATTCTCTTCCCATCTACCCTATACCCTTTCTCTGACTGTAAACTCTCCAAGGAAGGAAACATTAATAGTAAGCACAGCTTGAGGTTTATAGAAGGTCAAATCCCATTACAGAGGACTGTCAGAGGGCATTAAAATCCTTTCCTCATACTGGAATTTTGTTATAACAAAGATTGCTTGGAGTAAATAGGCAATTGATGAGAACTTAGAAATTTCTTCATGATGGAGACTTCCCTGGTATAGGACTTAACCTGCAACACTTTTCCTCTAAAGAGGTCAAAACAATTTCACAGATTTTTTTTAATCTCATGTTTTAGTAATTGTAATTATAATACTTTGAGTTTATATTCCAATATTTAGATTCAATTACAAAAAATGGGATGTGAACTAGACCTCTGATTTCATTTCTATAGGGATGAAGAAATTTTTACCAATGAAGGTCAGCACCTTCTCTGCAGCTTAGAGATTTAGAGAGTTGCTTAGGGTACCGAGTGCTTCAGAGACTCCCTAGGGTCACACAACCAATATGTATCAAAGGCAAGACTTAAACTCAAGCCTCCTTGACTCCAAGGCCAGCTGCCTATTGACTAGACCATGTTGCCTCTCTTCACTTGCATTTATTTTCAAAAGCAGTCATTCTGTCCTCTCCTGAAATAGTCCACAGAATATTAAATATAAAAAATGTATATGATATGTTTATATAACATATAAATATATAATACATTTAGAGAGGAAGGGACCCAATAGATCACCTAGCCCAACCTCCATATTTTACAGATGGGGAAACTGAGGTCCACAAGGGCTTAAGTGACTTGCCCAAGTTCACACAGAAGTAAGTAGCAGAGCTTGATACTGAACTCAGATTCTCTGGCACCAAGTTCAGAGCTCTTTTCACTAAACCAGGCGGCCTCTGTGGCAGGATAGTCTGTTCCAGAACTGTTTCTATCTTACCTCTATCTAAAACAATGTGGTGTACAAGATACTACTAATGCCACCACCACCAATAGTTGACCTTTAGTTCTTTAAAGAAAGGCAAATTGCTTCCCAGACATTTTTTCACTTGATCCTCATGACAGGGTATGACTTAGCTTTCTTTAGGGACATAGGACTTTTCCCATATGGACAATGGCAAAGGTGTTGGTTCTGGGCTAAGATTTTGAGTGGCTGGGTACCTGATTAGTCTCATTTAGAAATCTTTATTCTTAAAACAGAATGCATACCTGCCACAGGAATACTATGTGGATGCCTGGTGTCTCAGTCTCCATTCTAAGATGTCCTTGACCAAACTTTGGACCAACAGAATAATGATAATAAAAATGGGCACTATCATATGGTTAAACAGCCATGGAACCCTTAGAACACATGGAACCCATAAGAAACGTTTTTCTTGGGGCAGCTAAGTGTCACAATGTATACAGCACCAGCCCTGAAGTCAGGAGGACCTGAGTTCAAATCCGGCCTCAGACCAAACACTTGACACACACACTAGCTGTGTGACCGAGGGCAAGTCACTTAACCCTAATTGCCTAAAGATAAAAAAAAAAATTTTAAATGTTAAAAAAAAAAAACCACTTTTCTTGTAGCTAGATGGCATAATAGATAGAGCCAGGAAGAACTGAGTTTAAATTGGTCTCCAGAGACTGTGTGAGCTGGGGCAGGTCTGTTGGTCTCAGTTTCCTCGACTATAAAATGGGAATAATAATAATAATAGTACCTACCTGATAGTGTTGTTGTGAGGATCAAAAGAGATATCTGTAAAGTTCTTAGCATAGTGTCTATCATGTGGTAGGTGCTTAACAAATGCTTGTTTCCTGCTTTGTTTCTATGAAGATCTGTACACTCATCCCTTTTCTACACTGTGATGCTATACATGTTCCAAATATTCCCTACACCCTAAAGAACTATGCCAAATATGCTCACTCCCCTGCTGCCAAAATTCTGACTTCTCATTTATTTCTCAGTAGAGCTTAATTTCCACCCAAAGGGAATTTCTTCAGCTGCATATTGTAATGCTGCTGCCTTGAAAGAGATTTTATGAAATACATCCTTTCTGCTCAGCAAATAAAATAGGACCTAGAGAATTCATGAATTATTTGGGCTTCAAACGATTCCGAATAAAGGACTGCTAGTTAGCAGAAAAAGGAATGCTAATGACCTTTAGGAACAGGCATCTTCTGAGAAAACAGTTGGAAATATGTTTCAGCAGCTGGCTTTCAAGAAAGAAAAAAAAAAGAAAAGAAAAAAGAAACAGGGTCAAACAATCTCTTTTGGTGAAACCAAGAGGAAATATCAATTATCTAATGTCATGCCATTATAGTCATTGGGAACCACACCAAGGTAACTACCTTACAGTACCCTAATGTAAAGGTGAGACCTAGATAAGGCCCGATTAATCCCTATACAAGTGCTGATCGTCTAATAATGAGCATGAGGCCAGGAAGTCTTGTGTTGAGGGACAGCTCTTCCAGGATGGGACCTAATTTGCAAGAGGAGCACTTCTTTCCGGGGTGTGCTGACTCAGAAAGTGGATGGACAGTCAGTCCAGGGCTGTTGTTACGAGATGAATGAATAACCTTCTGGATGAAAAGTTATAGATCTGATCAATGAAGGAGACATATTTCAGAAATTATCCCCAAGGATATAGTAACTGCCTTATGATTTGCTATTTCAAATATAAATCAATAGGGGCCTACCATCAGCAATATGAAATGTGCTAAAACTTTTACGCTTAGATTGTTCCAGCTATTCTGAACTCCATGTGGGCTGAATGAAGGCCTTCTATATCTGGGTGTCAAGGGAAGTTGCCCATGACTATAGCAATGTAGGGCCCTGAATGTCTAATACGTTACTAAAAATTATAAATAAAATACAACTCCAAATATTTGTCTATGTGTTTGCAAGATTTAGTATAATTAAGTCTGTAATAAACAAGAGGAAATTTAGACAACCATATTTCAGCAAAGGAACATAGATCCTATGTGAATTTCTAAGTAGGATTTCTATAAAGTAATCCAGAGTGCTTGTAGGGTTAATTAAATGTACTTTTGCTTGCCCCTATTGTACTTGTCAGTCAAGAGGCAATTATTAAGCACCTACTAAGTGCATGGCACCCTGCTAACTGCTATTTAGATGCATCCTTCACATGCGATTGTGCAAGCCTAGACAGTTTTGACAGAATTCAAGCCAACAAACATTAAGTACCCACTATGTTCAAGGTCCTACCAACACCTGTTGAAATGAGATGCCAATGACAGCAAGACTGAGAATACGGACACAAAGGTGTCTTTAAGACCATTGGAATGGACAGGAAGGGTGTGAGGAAAACAGATTGGACTTGGGTCATTATTGCCATTTCCACACATGGCATAGTAGGAATATAGGAATTTTAGGAACTTCAAGGAACAAAAAACATACCTCACCCTGGCATTGGTTTCAAACATTCACACAGAGGAAACAAAGAGGACAGTGAAGAAGCCAATTTTAATGATGCTTCCAGGCTCCATCCTGCAGTCAGCTGCATCTCTCAGACCATTGTCTGGCTGAATGATTTCATAGAATGGTAATGACTCTGAGGAAGGTCAAAGGATGAAGCATCTTGGAAACTAGACATGCCATGGGGAATGAGTGAGGGCTGGTCATTATCAGTTGATGGGGAGACAAAAGATGTATCTGGTGAGGGGGCAGGGGGAGCTCTTCCTTTGTGTGAATCCGAGGCTAGAGCTGGGATAGCATAGCAAGAGTAAGAAAAAGATTTAATTCTATGTGTGGCAAAACCCAATGTGGAGCTCTAAGCCAGAGCACCTCCAGGATCCAGTATGTCTATGGCGATGGGAGGCTTTTAAAGAAGCTGTTGGGATAGAGTACCTCTGAGGCAAGTCAGGAGGGAGATGGATCACGTTATAAGCTGAGGGAGACAAATGTTAAGAAGAATTGTTTTCACTGCTGTGGGGAGATGGGGAGAGCTGTCAAAACTTGCAAGCAAAGCAACTTCCCAGAGACATGCTTTCAGACTCTCATAAAGGGGCAACTGGAACAGAGTTCCGTAGTTGCTTCATTTATTTTTTAAAAAGGCAGTTATAACAGTGTCCACCTCATCCCATCCCCCAAAGGTGCCTCCAGTGGTACAGATGGTGTTCCCTGGTATCAATATGGCTGAGCAACTTTTCATGAGCCCTGCAAGGTTCTTGGGCTATCCATCCCCTGCTGCTGCCCTTTACCAACAATAATATTAATAATGGCTAATAGCTAACAGTTATGTAGCCCTTTAAGGTTTTCATATTATCTCATTTGACCCTCCCAACAACCTTGTGAAGTAGGTACTATTAACATCTCCATTTTATAGATGAGGAAAGTGAGATTGAGAGAGTTTGAATCATTTGTCCAGGGTCACAGCTAGTAATTATCTGAAGCAGGATTTGAATTTGAGTCTTTCTGACTCCAAGTCCTGAGCTCTAGCCACTATTCCACCTTGTTACCTAGGCTGGGGCTTTGATACCTTTGATCGGAAGAAGCTTCCCTGTCAGCAAGTGTGTTAACAGGCATTTATTAAGTACTTACTACATACCAGGCACTGGGATGAAAAAAAAAAGTAAAAATATTCTCTACCCTCAAGGAGCTCACATTCTAAAGGGTGAAAGATCATGTAAACAATTACATGTACACAAGATACATAGACTAGTTGGACTGTTGTTGGGCAAGTTTTTACTAAGCACCTAGTATGAGCCAGGTACTCTGTTAAACACTTTAAAACTTTACAAACACTCACAACAACTTGTGAGGTAGGTGCTACTATAATACTCACAACAATTCCACAGTTGAGGAAACTGAGGCAAACATAAGTGTAAACGACTTGCCCAGGGTCACACAGCCAGTACCTGAGGTCAAATGTGAACTCCGATCTTCTGGTCTCTGGGTCTCATGTTTTATCTACTGCACTAACTGACTGCCCTTAGGGGATGGGGGAGTGTTGGAGTGCTGCAGTACAAAATGCAATTTGAACTAAGTCTATCTCTGCTTACTACACACTAACTTGGCCTCTCATGTGCTACTAGTCTGCACATTTTCATGGGAATCATGGAATCTTCCCTGAATTTCTTTGCCCTACCTAACACTTTGGGTCCTCATTAATCACTGGTTTCCACTTCCATCTTTCTTGGGAGTCCTTCCCAAGTGAACTTAATGGGAAACTCAGAGAATAGCTCCTGTGACAATCACTTAAGGTTCCTCACCTTCTTGTCTTTGGCTGTTGAGTGAGGAGCACCAGTGATAAAAATGCTACTGCTCATGAAACCAAGCAGAGTCAGAAAATAAACCCTCACAGAGCCTAAAGTCAACTTCCTCTGTCATAATTCATCGAGGGTTAGGCCTCACTTCATGAAATGAATACTTCCCCCGGCTTTGCAGACTTTAAAGTTGTTTTTCTAGCCCCAGTTTTCTCCTGTGTGCCTTGATTTCCTCCTAAATAAAATGGCAATAAATACATGAATACTACCTCCTTCATGAAGTCAGTGATAGAATGGTAATGGACTAGGGGTACACAAGGACCCACATTTTTAGACAAGGCCAATATTTGAGGCAGCTAAATGGCATAGTGGATGGACTTCTAGACTTGATAATATGAGGGAAATGCCACCAGTACCACCCACCTCAGAAGGCTGTGTTGAGAAAAACACTCCATTAACCCTAAAGTTCTGTACAAATATAGATTTCCACTACACTTATTATCATATGGAAAAATAGGTGTGAAAATTCTTTTACAAGTGTAGACGGCCACCTCCATGGGAAGTCTCGATGACAATATTATTGTATCATTTCCCAAGGTTACAGGGTACATGGTTAGAAGCAAGCTGTTGAGGTATGAGAGCTGAATGACACCTTGTAGTTTCTTTATCTAGAATGGAGATCTTTATCCAGGGGTAATATATCCTAGCAGCTAGCTGGTGCAGTGGATAAAGTTCCAGGCCTGGAAATAGGAAGACCTGAGTTCAAATCCAGCCTCAGACACTTACTAGATGGGTGACTCTGAGCAAGTCACTTAACCCTGTTTGCCTCAGTTTCCTCATCTATAGAATGAGCTGGAGAAGAAATTGGCAAACCACTCCAGCATCTTTACCAAGAAAATCCCAAATGGGGTCATAAAAAGTTGGACATGACTGAAACAACTGAACAACAACAAGTATTTCCTGGCGTGGCTTCTTGTTCTGTGCCCTTGACCGTCTTTCAGCTGACAGAGGCAGAGAGGCTGTGCTGACTCGACAAATTATCTGATGATCCCTCACATACAGACTCTGGACTTCAGAGCCTTCAGCACTTGTTAAATAGTCTCAGGGACTTCTGACAATTCTCTTGGCCTGCAGGGCCAGAAAGGTTTCCTTGATGATCAAATGCAAAAGCCTAGGCTGATCATTTCTGGGTCATCAAAAAGGACTATATTAAATTAAAAAATGACTACGATGTGCTTCTTCATCTCATTCCTTTGGAAACTGGGTTGTACAAGGCCTCATGAGATCTGGCACAGTTGACGAGGCAGTCATTGAACAGCTTGTGAGAGCATACACAACATCTCAAGAAAAGCAAGGCTGCTTTAGAATCAGATCACTTCTGACACCAACTCTCAGCAAATGATTTGTCCTTTTTGAGTCTGTTTTCTCCTCTGTCAATTGAAGAGGATGAACTAGAACAGGCATTCTTAGTCTTTTTGTTGTCGTGGACCCCCTCAGTAGTCTGGTAAAGCCTAAGGACCCCTTCTTAGGATAATATGTTCAAATTAATAAAAATGAAATAAATGGGGTGACAATGGAATCAATTGTATTGAAATAAAGATTTTTTTATCCTATCCAAGTTCACAGACATTTGGAATTTATCCATCAGGTCCACGGACCCCTAGGTTAAGAACCCCTGGACTCGACAATCTCTAAGGTCCCTTCCAACTCAATTGTCCGATGAGACTGGGGTGGGGAGGGTGGTTTATATATACCATAATCTACTTTGTTGAGACCCAAACTACAATTTAGGCTTACTTGTAGTTTTCTTGCATTAGCAGGATAGCAGAGATTCTTCTTCTGTCCATGGTGCTGCCATAAGAGCAAAAGGCATTACACATGTAGGATCCTGGGGTCATAGACTCAGACCTGGAAGGAAACTTACAGAATTGTAGGATCATAAATATAGAGCTGAAAGGAGCCCATTTTATCCAACCCCTTTGTTTTACAGATGAGGAAACTGAGGTCTACAAAGGTTAAGTGATTTACCCAAGGTCACACATGGCAGAAACAAGGATACCACAAAAGAACCAATTTTAATTATGAGTCAGGATTTGAACCCAAATCTTATAAAGCCAAGTCCAGTATTGTTTTTATATACCATGCAGTAAATCAATATTTTAGTTTCAGAAAATCTAGAATAATAGAGAGAATTCAGAGAAATAATCTACTTGATATTTTATTTTTCCCAATTATAGGTAAAAACAATTTCATATCCTTTAAAAAATTGAACTCCAAATTCTCTCCCACCCTCCCTTCCTTTCCTCTTTATTGAGAAGGCAAGCAATTTGACATACATTATACATGTGCAGTCATGCAAAAATATTTCCATATTAGTTGTGTTGTGAAAGAAAACACAGACCAAAACAACACCCCCCCCCAAAAAAAAAGAATGGTCAAAAAAAGTATGTTTCAGAATTGTCTTGGATCATTGTACTGCTGAGAATAGCTGTCATTCACAGTTGATCATCCTACGATATTGCTGTCACTGTGTACAATATTCTTCTGATTCTGCTCACTTCACTTTGCACTTTCCAAGTTTTTCTGAAACCACCCTGCATGTCATTTCTTATAGTACAATGGTATTCCATCACAATTATATGCCACAACTTATTCAGCCATTCCCCAACTAATGGACATTACCTCAATTTCCAATTCTTTGTCACCACTAACAGAGCTGCTATAAATATTTTTGTACATATAGGTCCTTTCCCTTTTTTTTAATCTCTTTGGGATACAGACCTAGTACTGGTATTTCTGGGTCAAAGGGTATATACATGGTTTTATAGCCCTTTGGACATAGTTCTAAATTGCTCTTCAGAATAGTTGGATCAGTTCAAAATAGTCCACCAACAGTGCATTAGTGTCTCGATTTTCCCACATTCCCTATAACATTTGTCATTTCTTTTTTCTATCATATTAGCCAATCTGATGGGTATGAGATGGTACCTCAGAGTTATTTTAATTTGCATTTCTCCAATCAATAGAGATTTACAACATCTTTTTTCATACAGCCATAGAAAGTTTTGATTACTTTGTCTGAAAACTGCTTGTTCATATTATTTAACCATTTATCAATTGAGGAATGACTCTTATTTTATAAATTTGACTGAATTCTCTATATATATGAGAAGTGATGCCTTTATTAGAGAACCTTGCTGTAAAAGTTTTAGTTATGATTACTATTTTCTCTTTCTCCTTTCACCTTGCTAGTCCTCAAAAATTGCTTCTCACTACTGCCTCCCCTACTCCACCCTCCTTCCCATCAGCCCCACAACCTTCTCTTATCCCTTTCCTCTCCTACTTTCCTGTAAGGTAAGATAGATTTTTATACTCAGCTGACTGTGGGTTATTCCTTCTTTGAGCCAATTCCTGTGAGAGTAAGGTTCAAGCATTCTCCTCATCTCCCTCATCTTTCCCTCCACTGTAAAAGCTCTTTCCTCTTTTATATAAGATAATTTACCCCCATTCCACCCCTCCCTTTCTTCTCTTCCCAATGCATTCCTCTTTCTCACCCCCTAGTTTTTTTTAGATGTCATCCCATCCCATTCAATTCACACCTGAGATATCTATCTATGTATGCTCCTTCTAACTATACCAATAATGATAAAGTTCTTAGGAGTTATAAGTATCATCTTCTCATGTAGGAATGAAAACAGTTTAACCTTATTGAATCCTTGGTGATTTCTCTTTTCTGTTAACCTTTATATGTTTCTATTGAGATTTGTATTTGAAAATAAAATTTTCTATTCTGTTCTGGCTGTTTCATTAGGAATGCTTGAAAGTCTTCTATTTCATTAAGTGCCTGAAGGATTATACTCAGTTTTGCTGGGTAGGTAATTCTTGATTATAATAGTTCATTTGTCCTCCAGAATATCTTATTTCAAGCCCTGCAGTCCTTTAATGAAGAAGCTGCTAAATCTTGTGTTAGCTTAACTACAGCTTTTGATATTTGAATTGTTGGGTTTTGTTTTTGTTTTTGTTTTTGTTTTTGTTTTTGTGGCTGCTTGCAATATTTTCTCCTTGATATGAAAGCTCTGGAATTTGGCTCCAATATTCTGGAGAGTTTTCATTTTGGGATATCTTTCAGGGGGTGATCTGTGGATTCTTTAAATTTCTATTTTACCCTCTGGTTCCAGAATATCAGGGCAGTTTTCTTTAGTAACTCCTTAAAAGATTATATCTAGGGTCTTCTTTGATCATGACTTTCAGGTAGTTCAATAATTCTTAAGTTGTCTCTCCTTGATTTATTTTCCAGGTTAATTGCTTTTCCAATGAGATATTCCACAAAATTCTTCTATTTTTTCATTCTTTTGATTTTGTTTTTATCATTTCTTGATGTCTTATGGAGTCTTTAGCTTGCCCGATTCTAATTTTTAAGGAATTATTTTCTTCAGTGAGTTTTTGTACCTTCTTTTCCATTTGGCCAATTCTATTTTTTAAAGAATTATTTTTGGGGCAGCTAAGTGATGCAGTGGATAGAGCACTGGCCATGAAGTCAGGAGGACCTGAGTTCAAATCCAGCCTTAGACCAAACACTTAACACTTACTAGCTGTGTGACCCTGGGCAAGTCACTTAACCCCAATTGCTTAAAAATTAAAAAAAAAAGAATTATTTTCTTCAGTGAATTTTTGCCCATCTTTTTCCATGTGACCAATTCTATTTTTTAAAGTGTTCTTCTGTCCAATGGATGTTTGTGCCTTTATTTTTTTTTTTTTACTATTTGACCTATTTTGCTTTTTAAGGTTTTATTTTCTTCAGTATTTTTGTGCCTCCTTTACCAAGCAGTTGACTCATAATTTTCTTGCATCACTCTCATTTCTCTTCCCACATTTTCCTCTGCCTCTCTTATTTGATTTTTAAAATCCTTTTTGAGCTTTTCCAGGAATTCTTTTTTGGGGTTTGAGACCAATTCACATTTTTCTTTGAGGCTTTGTATATAGCAGATTTTACTTTGTTTTCTCCTCCTGAGTTTGTGTTTTGATCTTCCTTGTAACTATAGTAACTTTCTCTAGTCATGTTCTTTTGTTGTTGTGGTGGTGGTGGTGGTGGTGGTGGTGGTTGTTGTTGTCTCATTTTTCCAGCCTATTTTTTTACTTTTAACTTTATGTTAAAGTTGGGCACTGCTCCCAGGGTGGAGAGGACACTGTCCCAAGCTTCAGATTTTTTTGTAGTTGCTTTTAGAGATAATTCTGGGGGTCTGTAAGTTTTCAGTTCTTCCAAGGTGGTATGATCTAAGAAGAGATGTGTTTACTACTCTCCGGACCTGTGTCTGGACAAGCTCTCTTTTCTGCCCTGGAACTGTGAACAGGATCCTGTTCCTCTGCTGCCACAAACTCTGGTGTGCTAGTGTTCTTCCTCACCTTGGGTTTTTGACCCAGGCCTGTGACCTGGATCTGCATATGGGCAATGAAACAGAATCCTGGACCCAGTGCCAGTAGAGGGACCTCTGTAATCTCCTTCTGACCATTTGTCTGACCCCCTTGTTTGTGTGCTGTGAACTTCTGCAGAATTGCTTCTACAGAATCAGTTGCCCTCAGATCCTGCTTCTGGCTTGTGCTGGGCATGATCCACTGCTGACTGCACTGTACAGGGGATCGGGGGCTCCTTGTTAACCTGTCAAAAGAGGGCTTGCTGCTGACTTACGTAATTACTGCCTGCACTGGACTGTACTCCACTCTCACCCAGTGTGACAGACCTTTCCTCCAGACCTTCTTAGTTATATTAGGCTGAAAAATTATTTCACCCTGTCCTTTTGTGGGATTTGGAAGAGCTCAGGAAAGTCCCTGCCTTTTCTCCACCATTTTAGCTCCAGCCATCAGATAAATCATCTAGGCCAACAATTTCATTTTGTAGGAAACTGAAGTCCAGAGGGGAGCAGTGACTTAATGCTCTTTAGTCTTACAAGGAACATAAGAGGTATCCTTTCTGAAATATGACCACTCTCTACAACTTCCTTGGAAAATGGTCATCCAACCTCAGTTTGAAATTTTTCAATGATGAGAAATTCACAATACCCAAAGGCAGTCCATTCTATTTTCAGGCTTGAACAATGTTACACACATACTCAAAGTATGATTTCTTTTTTGTTTCAGTTTTAGTTTTGTTTCCTTTTTTAATTAATTTATTTTGATTTATCAACCATCACTTCCATAAACTTTTGAGTTTCAAATTTTTCTCCCCCTCCCTCCCCACCTCCCTCCCCAAGATGGTGTACAATCTGATATAGGCTATACATATACATTCCTATTGAACATATCTTCACATTAGTAATGTTGTAAGTAAGAATTAGAACCAATAAGATGAACCACCAGAAAGAGGAAACAAAACACAACAGAAGAAAAAAATAGCAAATGGTGTGCTTCGATCTGCATTCAAACTCCATAGTTCTTTCTTTGGATGTAGATAGCATTTTCCATCATGAGGCCTTTGGAGATGTCTTAGTTCCTTATATTTCTGAGAAGGGTGAAGTCTATCAATATTAGTCATCGCACAACGTGGCTGTTACTGTGTACAACATTCTCCTGGTTCTGCTCACTTCACTCAGCATCAGTCCATAAAAGTCTTTCCAGGTTTTTCTGAAGTCTGCCTGTTCATCATTTCTTATAGCACAATAGTATTCCATTACATTCATATACCACAACTTGTTCAGCCATTCCCCAATTGATGGGCATCCTCTCAATTTCCAATTCTTTGCCACCACAAAAAAAGCTGCTATAAATATTTTTGTACATGTGGGTCCTTTTCCCATTTGTATGATCTCTTTGGGATATAACCCTAGAAGGGCTATTGCTGGGTCAAAGGGTTCAAAGTATGATTTCTGATGTGCATAGATGATTTGCACAGCCATTGATGATTTGAGGTATAAGATAAGAAGATTCAGAATGGTTCTTTATGAAAAAGTTAGAGGCTTTTCATTTTGATTATTAATGTTTATGGAATTTTTATCATATTGCACAGAGCTTGCCTGAATTAAAAATGGCTACTTCCTTCTTTATTTCCCCTCCTTCCCATTCTTGTTGGAATATGGCCAAAGCAGCCAGTATCTCTATGCCACTGTAGCTGTCAAAGGCTTCCCCACTGAATCAAAATGTCTAGGCCTGCCCTTCCTGGATAGTACATACAGTGACCTTTTTCTATATGATTCTTAAACATAATTATCACCTTTATTCATTTAGAATCTATTGAATATCTACTACATGCAAGTCCTTGGGCTTGATGGTATGTGTCTCAACCCAAAGGATCTAATGAACAAATTCGTACTGAGGATAAGTAGCTGGAAATGTTTGTGTTCCCAAGAGAATGTGCTTTTTAATATCCAAAAATACTTTAATCCCAAATAAATGGGTCCTAAATGGTAAAATTTCAGCAATTTCTGATCACTGGGTGGAAAAGATGTTCTGAATAAGGTGAGAGCAAAGCCTTTAAATATTCCTCATATCATGAAAAGGTAGAATGAATGAGGCTAGTGTGGCTGTTCAGTCATTCATTCTACAAATACTGTACTTACCAACACTGAGAGGGGAAGCATGATATGCATGATACAGAGGGCCTCCAACCACACAAAACTTAATGTTCAGTGAGGGTGGGGGGAGATAACCTACTTTGTATTATAGCTATTTGTGTCATGTGATGAGAGATACAAAGTGCTTAGGAGAGTTCCAAGAAGGGACAGAATTTCTGACTGGGAAGAATGAAGCCTGGGAAGGCTTCATGGAAGATATGTCATTTAGGCTGGGCCTTAAAGGATGAAAAGGATTTCAATAGGCGAAACTTAGTTATACTCTGAAGCTTTGCAAAAAGAACAGACAAAAGCTATGACTAAAGGAGATTCATTTGGCAGTGGTGTGCAGGGAAAAATTGAGTGAGGAAGAGATCAAAGGTGGAGACAGGAAAACTTATTATAATACAAAATAGTTCAGTCCCTTATCTGTCAGGATCAGTGAATGTGATATTTTGGTTAATCAAACATTCAAAGCATTTTGAGGGAGAAGAATATTTTTTTTGCAAGACTTAAATGAACTGATGCTGAGTGAAGTGAGCAGAACCAAGAGAACATTGTACATAGTAACAGCAACATGGTGCGATGACCAACTTTGATAGACTTAGCTGTTCTCAGCAATGCAAATGATCTAAGACAATTCCAAAAGACTCATGATGGAAAATGCTATCCACATTCAGAGAAAGAATTATGGAGTCTGAATGCAGATTAAAGCACACTATTTTCTCTTTTTTTTCTTTCTCATAATTTTTCCCTTTTGTTCTGACACTTCTTTCACAACATAACTAATGTGGAAACATGCTTAATATGATTGTAAATGTATAGCCTATGTCAGATCGCTTGCCGTCTTGGGGAGGGGGAAGGAAAGGGAGGGAGAAAATAATTTGGAACTCAAAATCTTATAAAAGTGAATGTAATTGGAAAAAATAAAATACTATTAAGTGGGGGAAAGAGATACAACAGAAAAAAAGAAAAGAAAATGTGCAAATTAGCTTTAATAAAGATTTTGGACAAGAAGAAAAAAGAATTTTTTCCCCTTTCTTCTCTGTTCTGAATCTAATTTGGTCAAATTAGCACAATTCTGTTTATTGAAAATAGGTATTAGACCCCAGTCTCCAAGCATCTCTCCATCTTTCCTATGACACATTCCAGCCTCATAGGGTAATCTAAAGACACACATATAATGAGGCAGTGAGTATATATCTGGTGGGTAGTGATGCTCATGATTTGTAGAAGTAGTTAAATCATTCAGCTTCATCTCTGAAAAAGAATGCCATGAAGACAAGAAGAATAAACCATTCTTCACATAGACTTATATGTTCGCAACTTCCTGGAGGTTTCCCCATTAAGTCTGATTGATATTGTGGAAAATTAAGTATCAAGTTTAAGAACCAGTGCTTGGGATTGTAGTCCAAAATAAAGCTTCTGAAATAGGTCAGATAGGAGTACACTACCCCTTGGAAGGAAACCTCATGCCAATTCAAGACAGAAGTAAAATTCAGACCCTGTCTTGTGAGTAAGGGTCTTGCTCCAACTTTGAATGAAGTATCATGAGAAGATCAGTGGGCATGGTTAGAGCCTAGAGAAGAGAAGACTAAGGGGCCACATGATTGTACATGTATAACCTATATTAGATTTCTTGCTGTCCTTGGGGAGGGGAGAAGAAAGGGAGAACTCAAAATCTTACAAAAGTCAATAAAATTTTGTTCTGTTTTGATTTATTTCTTTCTCACACACACCTTTCTTATCTTTTTTGGGATATAACAGGATTTTCTAACTCATGTCAAAGTTTCTGTTTGTCATAACATGAGATCCTTTATTTCTCCTAGTAAACAAGGTGACTTAACATGCCCTTATCTAATTTGATAAACAAATGGATTAGTCCGTATCTTTATACTCCTGTCTGCCAGCAGATACACAGCATATTCTGCATTGCTTCCAGAAGAGCTGACATTTTTTGAACCAAATCTAGCATAGAAGGAAACTGGAATAGCTGATTTCTGATTTTTTTCGAAGATAAGATGAAATTCCAGCCTTCAGAAAGTCCTGTCATTGATCTGTGTCTTTTATCTTCCATGAAAGCAACCCCCTTGAAAATCACCATGGTCTGGGTTTAGCAAAACAGCAGACTGATTTTTACCTCTATGTAAAGCTTTCCCTCAACTACTTCTCCCTCTCCCTGGATTAAGGAACCTGGATTAATAATACCCAGAAAAAAAACTGGTTACTGAACACATAGAATCCACTGGGTACCTGGTAGGTTCTGTGGAGAGCCAAGTCAGAAATACTCCACTCTAAGGAGAATGAAACTTACTAAAATGAGGCCACTGAACAGCAGTGAAGTGTAGCATTCAATGAAATTAAAAACACATATATAAGAAGCACTAAAAATGGGAAAATATTCAATTATTAAAAGCCAATTATAGGAGCATCGCACTAATGAGATCCCTGGAACACTCAACTGCACATAGCTACTGCTGTCAGGCCAGGTGCCAAGGGGATTCGCTGGCTTCTCAAATTTTCATCAAAGTCTGAATTTAAAAGGACGCACCCTTTCTTTCCAGATCTACCTAGAATTTCTCAACTACTTGTTCCCCTGGCTCCATTGTAAGGGACTGGTTCAACTACACTTTTTGTTTTCAGTTATGTGGCCCTTTTCCCACTCAGTGAAGTGAACACGTTTTCTTATCACCTCCTCAAGATATACTCTCTATTGGGTCTCCCGATTCTCTCAAAATAGTCCCCACTGCCCTTGCTCTTTTAAAGATGTCCAGATTGTCCTTCCTCATCCCCTGTACTTCATTTTTGAGGCATCCTTCAAGGTTCATTTCATGTCCCACCTCCTCCACAAAGTCTTCCCTAAAAAGCCAGCCATAGTAATCTCTCCCTTCTCTAATTCCTTTTATGTTTCTGTTTCCTGCACAGTATATTTTAAAAGAGCATTGAACCTGGAGTCACAAGATCTAAGCTTGAATCCTTTTTCCCACTTACTGTATTTGGTCAAGTCATGTAACTTCTATGGGCCTTGGTTCCCTCATCTATCAAATGAGGGGATTGGACTATATGGCTTGTAAGGTCCCTTCTAGCTATATATCTATGACACTGTGACCCTTCTATATAATATTATCCTAAGTCATTCTCTGAAGCATGATCAAACACTTTGTTCTGTCAGGAAAAGTGCTATTATTCCATGAAAATGCTGCCCATTTAATTGTTTAATAGGAATCCCCAACTAGACAGGAGGTTCCTTCTGAGGAGGAAGTCTTCATATAGTTGTTGTGTTCTCCATAGTAGCAAGCACACATTAGAGGCTCAGTGGTCACTCCTAACAGATTCCTGGAATGGTCCTAACATCATACAGCATTTTCCTGTAAGTCTCACACCACTCCTGAATTGTAATGACTGGAGAGAAGCCAGCAATGGGCTGAAGTCCAACATGGTAGTGAAAAGCAATCACAGAGAGAAGGTCAATTCTCCTGAATTCTGTGATTAGAAGAGAGGGACCAAACTTCCATTTAGAATGCCAAACAAATGGTAAACAAAACACAACACTCCATAAAGGGTGTCCTTGTTTGTGATACCTTGGGAACAAAATTAGGGCAGAAAGGGTGATGACTCAGTCAAGTGAAAGGTAGAGAGGCAGAATTCCTTTCTATTTAGAAAGACGCTGAGTGTCTAAGTGACCATAGACAGTCCATAGATACCCAAGGGTGCGGGCAAGTTGTTTCACCTTAGTGAGGCTTAGTTTTCCAATTTGTAAAACTAGGAATAGTTCTGTTTCCACTACCTACATTAAAAAGCTGTTGTGAGCCAAGCACTTTGTATGCTATAGAGCTCAAAAGAAATAGAGGAAGGTAATTACTACTTACAAAATATGAACCATATAATCCTAGACTAGGAAGGGCCAGTAAAGGTCTTTGAGTCTTATCATTACCTGAAATGTGAATCCAGATAGTAAGAATACAAAACAAACAGAAATCCAGTACTGCAGCTAAGGGAAGAGATCATATCTAGAGTTGGAAATTTGGTAGTCTTCTTCACAGAAATGATCATTAAAGTCCTAAGAGTAGATAAGGTCACCAAGGGAGAGAGAAAAGAAAGCTGAGGACATATTCTTGGGGGATACTCATGAGCTAAAAAGAGAAAAAAGAAGCAATGAAAAAATTTGCCTCAAGGAATATTGGGTTCCACCTTCCTAACAGTCTTCAAGCAGAGACTAGATGAATGCTTGGTTTTGTAAAAAAAAAATGTATATCCTTTATTTTTATATAACCTAAATTCTCCAATGCATTCTTCCAACCACCAACCCACACCCATACCTCCCACACCCATATAGACTTCCCCTCCCAGGGAACCTTATAACAAAGAATGAAACAGAATGGGGAAAACAACCCAGCAAAATGAGTATTTTTTTTGCTCTTCTTTTTTTTTTAATTTTCACATTAGTCATGTTGTAAAGAAGAATTAGAATCAATAGAAGGAACCACAAGAAAGAAGAAACAAAACAAAACAGAAGAAAAAAAGAGCAAATAGTATGCTTCCATCTGCATTCAAACTCCATAGTTCTTTCTCTGGATGTGGTTGGCATTTTCCAGCATGAGACTTTTGGAGATGTCTTAGATCCTTGCATTGCTGAGAAGAGCTAAGTCCATCAAAGTCAGTCATCGCACAAGGCTGTTACTGTGTACAATATTCTCCTGGTTCTGCTTATTTCACTCAGCATCAGTTCATACAAGTCTTTCCAGGTTTTTCTGAAGTCTGCCTGCTCATCATTTCTTATAGCACAATCAAATTCCATTACACTCATATAACATGACTTGTTTAACCATTCTCCAATTGATAGGCATCCCCTCAATTTCCAATTCTTTCCCACTACAGAAAGAGCTGCTATAAATATTTTTGTACATGTGGGTCCTTTTTCCCACTTTTATGATCTCTGTGTGATACATCCCTAAAAGTGCTATTGCTGCATCAAAAGGTATGCATATTTTATAGCCCTTTGGGCATAGATCCAAATTGCTCTCCAGAATAGTTGGATCATTTCACAACTCCACCAACAATGCATTAATGTAGTTTTTTTTTAAGTTTAATTTGATATACACTCTTTTACACTCTCTCCTAACTCTACAGGGAAGTACAGGTAAGTGCTTTCTCATATGTCTACTGTGAGGCCATACTTGGTCATTTTAATTTCACAGCATTCAGTTTCTATTATTTTGATGTTGTTCTTCCATTTACATTGTTGTAGTACTCACTGTTGTATACAAATTGTGTGTAAGTTATAAGCTTTAATAGTTTAAAATGTTCTAGGACTTTTGGGAAAAACCTATATACAATTTTCTTTGTTCTGGTTATTTCAGTTTTCATTAGTTTACATAAGTCTTCTCATGCTTCTTTGAATTCATTGCATTTATTATTTCTTATAGAACAGTAAAGATGACCACTTGCTAAGGACATTCCTTAATCAGATTTCTTGGAATACAGGTTGAAGCAGACGACTTCTGAAGTCACCTTCTTTAAAACAACCAGAAGGTTTATTGATGCCTTTGATTTTTTTACATCAGTAATTTCCAGATATAATCCTTTACCAATCACACACAATAAATGAGCCTTACAAAAAAAGGCAGTTCAGCAAAACTAACATAGTGACAATATCACATGCGTGCAGAAAATACTATAAAGTAAAAAGCATTCCTACTTGTCTTGTTTTGGAACTCAGATTGGTCAGTGCACTTAGTGAGCATTCAATTTTATTTTAGTGTTCTTTCCCTTTGTGTTATTGTACTCATCATGTTCTCCTGGTTCTGCATACTTCATTCTAAATCAGTTGATGTGTCTTCCAACATTTCTTTTTTAATTGATTTTTCTTTGCAAATAGAAATCAAATTTCTTTTTCTCCCACTATCCAACTCATTGAGAAAAAGAAAAAAAAAGAAATTTCTTGTAACAAATATACATAGTGAAGCAAAACAAATTCTTTCATTGGACAGTTTAAATATATATTTATGTATGTGTGTGTGTATATATATATATATATATATATATATATATATTTACAATTCTGCATCCTGAATCTATCACCTCTCTGTCAAGAGGTATAGTTTATTTCATTACTGGTCTTCTGGAATCACAGATTTGCATTGTCATTGCATCCTCCAAATTGTTCATTTTTATACTATTGATGTGAATAAATTCTTCATCTTGTTCTGCTCATTTTACTCTGCAGTAGTTCATACAAGTCTTTTCATGTCTCCTTGAAATCATCAATTTCCTCATTCTGTATAACAGCATAGATTCATGTTAGATTCATATAACACAATTTGTTCAACCATTCCTCAATTGATGGACATCCCCTTCATTTCATTTTTTGATACCACAAAAGAACTGCTATAAACATATTTTTACATATAGGAATTTTCTTTGATCTCCTTCTAGCAATGATATAACTGGATCAGTTTCTTTTAGCATGCTATTCCATTATATTCCTATATCAAAATATATCTGGCCAATTCATAGTTAATGAACTCCTTTTTTTCCATTTTTTGTTTTGTTTTATTTTGGTTTTGCTACAATAAAAAGCACTTCTGTGAATACTCTAAGATACATGGGCTTTTGTATTTGAGTTACTTGAAATATGCCCATTAGTGGTGTATCTAGTTCAAAGGGTACAAATAATTTAACGACATATAAATTGATTTCCAAATTGGTTAGACCAATTCACAATGCTACCAATAGTGTTTTGATGTACCTGTATTCCTGTACCTCCTCCAACATTGAATATTTCTATCTTTTGTCATTTTTGCCAATTTTCTGGGTATGATATAAGACAATCTTATTTTAATTTGTATTTATCTTATTTAGGGATTTGGAACAATATTTCAGATGGTGGTTTATAGTCTACAATCTTTTTAAAACTATTACCATTTTTTAAAACCTTATCTATTGGGAATTACTCTTGTTCATATATATAAATATATATGCATATGGATGTATATATGTGTATATACATGCATATGCATATACATGTACATATATATACATATGTCTAAAGTAAAGTACATATACATGCATATATACATATATGAGTATATGTGTATTGTGTGAACACACATATACATACATATATACACATATCAATAGACTATTTCCCTTCTTATGCTAAATGCATTCGTTGTGTTCATGGAAAATTTGATATAGTCAAACTTGGCTTCTTTATTTTTTTTTCTATATTTCATTAATAATTTTCCCTGTAGTCATAGTTGTAAGAAGTATCTCTTTCCACTCTCTTTATTTGTTCATGATGTGACCTTTTACATTTAGACCACATTTCCATTTAGAATTTATTGTGATATATGGTATAAGCTGTTAGTCTAAACCTATTTTCTGTACAAACTGCTCTCTAGTTTTCCAGCAGTTCTTGTTGAATAGGAAGTCTGTCCTTCAGTAGCTTATATTCTTAGATTTATTGAACACTGGGCTACTGAGTAGTTATTACTGATTTTTGATTATCTCCTCTGTTCCACTGCTCTGATTTTCCATTTTTTTAATCAAGTGACAAAATATTTTTATGATTACTATTTTAAAATATAGTTTGAGGTCTGGAAATTACATTCCTCTTTCATTCCAATCTTTTTTTCCCATTAGTTTCCTTAAGATTCTAGAATTTTTATTCCGCCAAATTACTTTTATTATTATTTTGCCTAGTTCAATAAAGCAATGCATTAGAAGTTTGAGGAACATAACACTAACTCTGATCTGAGGTGACTTTTAACTGCTACAAGGGTGACTGTAGCTGGTGAACTGCTTCAGCTTGGGAGTTCAGAGTTGCAGTGGACTAGGCTAATTGAGTGTTCAATTTAAAACTAGTGCCAGTCCAATGAGCTTCTGGCAGCTGGGGGCTACCTGAATATCTAAGAAAGGGCAACTAGTCCAGGTCAGAAATGGAGCAGGATAGCAGATCATATACTGAACACTACTGGATTCTGGCCTCTGAATACCTACTGCACCTCCAGTCTAGGCAAGATAACCCAGTCTCAAAAAGAAAAAATAACTTCTATGTTTCATAGAATCTTAATATCTAGAATAGAAAGAGATCTAGATTCCACTATTAGATCTGTATCCCAAAGAGATTTTAAAAAGGGAGGAAAGGATCTATGTCTACAAGGGGATTTATGGCAGCTCTTTTTGTGATGGCAAGTCATTGGAGATGGAGGGGATGCCCATCAATTAGGCAAAGGCTGGACAAGTTGTGGCATATGATTGGAATGGGATACTATTATGCTGTAAGAAATGATGAGCAGGATGATTTCAGAAAAATCTGGAAAGACTTACATGAACTGATGCAGAGTGAAGCAAGCAGAACCATGAGAATGTTGTACATAGTAACAGCAATATTGTAAGATGAACAACTGTGAATGACTTAGCTATTCTCAGCAATACAATGATCCAAGACAATCCCAAAGGACTCACAATTAAAAATACTATCTTCCTACAGAGAAAGAACTGATAGAATCTGAATGAAGACCAAAAAATACTATTTTTCACTTCTTTATTTTTTTTTGTTTGAATTTTCTTCCACAAAATAACTAATATGGAAATATGTTTTGCATGATTGAACATATATAACCTATCAGATTGCTTACCATCTTGGGGAAGGTGGAGGGAAGGGAGAAAGAGAATTCAGAACTCAAATAGTTTTGTAAAAATGAATGTCAAAAGTCCTCTTACATGTAATTGGGGGGAAATTATATATATACATATATATGAGTTTGAGAGATACCCTCATTTTGCAAAAAGAGAACAGGCCAAGAGATATTAAATATCTACGAGACCCAGGATACAAACTCAGGTACTGTGACCCAAATCAGCAACATGATTTAGTGACTAGTGCTAGATAAATCATTCAGACACCTGGATACATATATTTCCTCAGATAGTTATGGGAGGTGTGACTATGGGTAAACCATTTAGCATCCCAGAATCTCAAACTCATTATGCATAAAATTGGCTTAATAATACTAAATCTATCTACCTCATAGCATTTTTATGAAGCAATGGTTTAACAAACAATAAAATATTATGTAGATGGCAGAGTAGAGAACACACTAAGCTGAGCTCTCCCAATATTCCCCTCCAAACAACTGTAAAATGATGCATCAAATTGAATTCTGGAGTGGTCAAGCTAACAAAAGTGAGTGAGATATCCTTCAAGCCTAAGACAGCTTAGGAAGTTGGAAAGAGAGATCTGTGACATGACAGTGGTTGCTGACCTGAAGCACATGTGGATGAAACATCAGTGAGGGGACGAGGTAGTGGCAACAGAAGCAAAAGCAGCTTCAGGATCTGTAAAGACAGAGAAAGCAAGGGGACTTGGCAAGTGGTCAGAAAGCTCACATAAGGAATGATTGTGCTAGCACTGGACTTAGGACCAGATGCCATTTGATGATTCGATTGCCTCTACCCATTTCTGGGTCATAGTTCAAAGAACAAAGGAGAGAATACTTGGTAAAGAGAGAAGGGGAGCCCTAAGGGATAGTATCAATTTCAGTCAGAAGAAATCAGGGATACTGAGGAACAGTATCATTTCCTGTCACAAGGGAGCAGGGAAACTGAGGAGCAAAATTAATTGCAATCCCAAGGTATCAGGGACCCTTTCTGGGTAAGAAGTAAGGACGAGAAGAACAATGACCACACCCCTTCCCAGATCACACCACATTGGAAGCATTGAAAACTTCCAAACCCCTAGAACTAGCTCTGAAAACAGCAGTGTGAAAAAGCATGAAGCTTGGGACAGTGACCTTCTCCTGCCTAATGCTAGGGACAGAGCCCAGCTTTAATATAAAGTTCAAATTCAAAAAATAGGGTGGAAAACAACAATAAAAAAGAACCTGACCACAAAAAGTTACTATAGTAACAGGGAAGATCAAGACACAAATTCAGAAGACAATGAAATCAAAACAGCTGCAAGCAAAGCCTCAAAGATAAAATGTGAATTTGACACAAGCCCAACAAGAGTTATTGTAAGAACTAAAATGATTTCCAAAATCAAATAGGACTAGTAGAAGAAAATTTAGATAAAGAAAGGAAAGTAAGGCAAAGCAAAAAAAAATAAAGACAACACTTTCATAAAAGAGGCAAAAAATTAAGAAAACAATACCTTAAAAGATGGAATTGGTCAAATGGAAAAAGTACAAAAATTCACTGATGAAAATAACTCCTTGAAAAGGAGAGTTAGCCAAATTGAAAAAGAGATAAAAAGTTGCACTGAAGAAAATAATTAGAGTTGGACAAGTGGAACCTAACAACTTTATGAAACATTGTGAAACAATTTAAAAATCAAAAGAATGAAAAAAAATAGAAGAAAATAAAAGAAACTGTGAAATATCTCACCATAAAATATACTGACCTGGAAAATAAAGCAAAAAGAGATAAATGAAGAATTATTGGACTACCTAACAGCCAAGATTAAAGAAAGAGCCTGGAAATCATGTTTCAAGAAATTGTCAAGGAAATCTGTCCTGACATCCTAGAACCAGAGGGTAAAATAGAAATTGAGAAAATCCAACAATCAACACCTAAAAGAGCTCCCAAAACAAATATTCCTAGGAATACTAGAGTCAAATTCCAGAGTTCCCAGGTCAAGGAGAAAATACTTCAAATATTCAGAAAGACTCAAATATCATGGAGTCAGTCAGGATCACACAAGATTTAGCAGATACTACAATAAAGGAGCAGAAATCTAGGAATATGACATTCCAGAAGGCAAAAGAGGTGGGATTGTAAACAACAATAACCTACCCCCCCCAAAAAATTAGCAAAATTCTTCAAAGGAAAAATGGGCTCATTAATTAAATAAAAATCTTTCAAGTATTACTGATGAGAAGGCCAGAGCTGATTAGAAAATTTGACTTTCAAATACATGATGCAAGAGAAGCAAAAAAAGGTAAATGTGAACAAAAAATCATAAATGATTCAATAAGATTAAACTATTTACCTTTCTATGTAGGAAGATGATACATGCAACTTCTAAGAAATTTAGCATTATTAGGACAGCTAAAAAATTCTATATAGGAAGAAAGCAAGGAATGTTGAGGTGTTGGGATGATATAAAAATGGATACATGAGAAAGAAGGATGCCCTGGGAGAACAGAGAAGGGAGAAGAACAATGGATAAAATTATCTCACATAAAAGAGCTTTAAAGAAGAACTTCTACATTGGAGAGGGAAACAATGGTGGGAGATAAGCAATGTTTGAACTTTACTCATATATAAATTGGTTCAAAGAGGGGAAATGCATGTACATACTCAATTGGTAATAGAATACCTAACGAAGAAGTAGGAGAGGAAGGGGATAAGGGAAATCTGGGGATAAGGGGTGATAGAAGATGGTGGTGTTAAGAGGCAAAACAGATTTTAGAAGAGGGACAGGATAAAGAGAGAGAGAGAGGATAAACAGAAGAAAATAGATGGAGGAGAATGTACAATTAATAGTCATAACTCTGAATGTGAATGGGAAACAGAAGTGAATAGCAGAATGGATTAGAAAGCAGAATCCAACAAGAAACACACTCAAGACATAGAAACACACAGAGAGAGTTAAAATAAGGGGCTGGAGCAGAATCTATTATGCTTCAGCTGAATGAAAAGAGGTAAGGATAGTAATCATGAACTCAGACAAAGCAAAAACAAAAATAGACCCAATTAAAAGAGATAAGTAGGGAAACTGCATCTTGCTAAAAGAAACCATAGACAATGAAGTAATATCAATACTAAACATATATGCACCAAATGGTATAGCATCCAAATTCTTAAAGGAATTATAACCAAATATAATTGGAATCTTATAGAAGGAAATAAACTGTATAACTATGCTAATGGGAGACCTCAACTTCCCCTTCTCAGAACCAGAGAAATCTAATTACAAAATTGATAAGAAAGAAGTCAAAGAAATAGAATTTTTTTAAAAGTTTGATATGACAGATGCCTGGAAAAGCACTGAATGAGAATAGAAAGTAGTATACCTTTTTCTCAGCTGTAACATAGTACCTTTACAAAAATTAACTATATATTAGGACATAAACATTTCACACCCTAATACATAAAAGCAGAAATATTAAATGCACCCTTTTCAGACCATATGCAAAAAAAGTTACATTAAATAAAGAGCCATAAAGGTATAGATTAAACATCAATTGGAATCTAAATAATCTAATAATAAAGAAAGAGTGGGTCAAGGAACAAATCATAGAAACAATCAATAATTTCATTAAAGAGAATGACAACAAGGAGATGACATTCCAAAAGTGATGTGACGTAGCCAAAACAATACTGAGATGAAAATTTATATCTCTAAATGCATACATTAATAAAAGAGAGAGAAACTAAATCAATGAATTAGGCATAAAATTAAAAAAAACCTGGAAAAAGAACAAATTAAAAATCCTCAATTAAACATTAAAATGGAAGTCCTAAAAAATCAAAGGAAAGATTAATAAAATTGACAGAAAAAAATTAAACTAATAAAACTAGGAGCTTGTTTTGTGTGGGAAAAGTAATAGATAAGCCATTGGTTAATTTGATTTAAAAAAAAAGAAAAATCAAATTACTAGTATCAAAAGCTAAAACAGTGAATGCATCATCAATGAAAATGAAATTAAAGCAATTAGGAATTATTTTTCTCAATTATATGTCTATAAAATGGACAATCTAAGTGAAATGGATTAATATTTACAAAAATATAAACTGTCCAGATTAACAGAAGAGGAAATAAAACTCTTAAATGAGTCTATCTTTAAAAAAAAAAAAAAGAAATTGAACAAAATATCATTGAGCTCCTTATGAAAAATCCCCAGTTCCAGATGAATTTACAAGTGAATTCTATCAAAATTTTAAGGAAAAATCAGTCTCAATACTATATAAACTATTTGAAAATATTGGTAAAGGAGTCCAACCAAATTCCTTTTTAAGACACAAATATGATTTCGGTACCTAAGCCGGGGAGAGCAAAAACAGAGGAAGAAAACTATAGACTAATTTTCTTAATGAATATTGATGCAAAAAAAAAATTTAAAGAAACACTAGCAAGGAGATTGCAAAAATATATGACCAAGATCATATACTATAACCAGGTTGGATTTGTACCAGGAATGCAGGGCTGGTTCAATATTAGAAGAACTATAAACATAATTGACTACATCAATAACAAAACATCAAAAATCATATGATTATATCAATAGATGCAGAAAAGCCTTGATGAAATAAAACATCCATTCCTACTTAAAATACAAAATTCATCTTAAAGAACAAAAAGTCAATAATATCAAGGGAATCAATGAAAAAATATAAAGGAATACAGCCTACCAGTTCCAGATTTCAAACTAGATTACAAAGCAGTAATCATCAAAACAATCTGGTACTGGCTAAGAAATAGAGTGGTGATAAAGTACGCACAAAACAGAGAGTAGCAAATCATAGCAATCTAGTATTTGATAAATTCAAAGATCCAAGCTTTGGAGGTAAGAACTCAACATCTGACAAAAATTGCTGGGAAAACTGGAAAGCAGCTTGGCAGAAACTAGGCATAGACCAATATCTCACACCATATACCAAGATAACATCAAAATAGATAATTTAGAAAACAAAGGATGCTATTATAAGTAAATTAGGGTAACATGGAAAAATGTATCTGTCAGATCTATGGATAAGGTAAGAGTTTATAATCAAACAAAAGATAGAGAGGATTATGAGAAGTAAAATAATTTTGATTAGATGAAATTAAAAAGCATTTGCACAAACAAAACAAATGGAGCCAAAACTAAAGGGAAAACGGGAAACTGGGGAGGAAATTTTACAGGAAATTTCTCTGATAAAGGCCTCATTTCTTCAATATGTAGGGAACTGAGCCAAATTCCTTAAAATAAGAATCATTCCCCAGCTGCTAATGATTTGAACAGGCAGTTTTCAGAAGAAGAAATCTAAGATATCAATAGTCACATAATAATGCTCTAAATCACTACTGATAAGAGAAATGCAAATTAAAACTATTCTGAGATACCACCTCACACCTATCAGATTGTCTACTATGACAGAAAAGGCAAATGACAAAAGCTAGAGGGAATGTGGAAAAATTGGGTCAGTAATACATTGTTGGTGGAGTAGTGAACTAGTCCAAGCATTCCGGAGAAGAATTTGGAACCATGCCCAAATAAATATAAAACTGTGCATACTCTTTGATCCAGCAATACCACCACTAGGTCTGTATCCTAAAGAGATCAAAGAAAAAGAAAAAAAGGATATATTTGTACAAAAAATATTTATAGCAGCTCCTTTTTGGTGGTGGCTAAGAATTGAACATTGAGGGGATGCCCATCAGTTGAGGAATGATTGAACAAGTTGTGGTATGTGATTTGATGGAATACTACTGTGCTATAAGAAATGATGAACAGGCAGATTTCAGAAAAAACCTGGCAAGACTTATATGAAATCACGGAAAGTGAAGTGAGCAGAACCAGGAGAACATTGTACACAGTAATAGCAATATTATAAGGATGATCAACTCTGAAAGACTTAGCTACTCTGATTAAGACAATGATCCAAGACAATTCCAAAGGACTTATAATGAAAAATACTATCCACCTCCAGAGAGAAAACTGATGAACTTTGAATGCAGATTGAAGCATACTTTACTTTATTTTTCTTGTTTTATTTTTTGTCTGTGTTTTCTTTTGCAACATGGCTAATACGGAAATATGTTTTGCATGACTTCACATGTATAGTCAATATTAAATTGCTTGCCTTCTAAAAGAAAGGGCAAGAGGGAGGGAAGGAGAGAATTTGGAACTCAAAATTTTTTTTTAAATGTTAACTTTTACATGTAATTGGGAGATATTTAATGAAATAAAAATACATATTTTAAAAAGTACTATGGAAATGTTCATTATTATTTCTAAACTGAAACAGTTCTGGTGTCTCTCCTCAGGCCCACACCACTCAGCCATCCCCTTAGAATCTAAAATACTCTCACAGATTCCAGACCAGGTTACCCATATCCTTGAACAACCCATAGCTTTGGGCCATTAGTCCCTTGAGAGTAATGATTGTTTCATTTTTGTCTTTGTATTCCCAGAGACTAGAACAATTCCTATAACAAGTAGAATATTTAATAAATTATAGTCTATTGATTGATTGATTGATTGATCAATGGGGATTAGGGGAATTTGGGAGGATTTGGGATTAGATTGCTTTATGGTGCTCAAGTACTAATTCCCCAACTACCCTCTGGTAGTTTTATTAATCTCTAAAGGTTGCTCTAGAGCTTATAGGGCTCTTGGTTGGTTTTGAATATTTAAGGATAACGAATCAATAAAGGGCCATCACCTAGCTGTGTCTGTGTTTCATGTGGGCATGATTTTTAAGGAAGACCCTTGATGGAACTATGTCCTCTTCAGTGGGATATAGGGTTATTGTTATTATCTGTATCTGGGAGACAAAGTGAATCCCAGAGAGAGGGAATGCCAACTGGAAGTCTGACTCCTTAATAAATGTTTCTTGACTGACTAGTCACTTCCTTGGCTCAAGAAATTTCAGTGACTGTCTACTGAAACTAGAATCAAATACAAATTCCTTTGTTATGCATTTAAGCCCTTTAAACTCTAACTCCAACCTCCTTCCATACCCTTTTCTCATTATTGCCCTTAATTAATTCTACTTTCCATTCAAAATTCCGCTTCCTGCCCCTGTGCCTTTGTCCACGCTGACCACCATGATGGAATGCTCTCATTTCAGCTCCACCTTTTAGAATTCCTACCTTCATTCAAGGGTCAGCTGAAGCACAACTTCCTACACTAAGCCATTCCAGATTCCCCCCACCCAGTTGTCAGTGCACTCCTTTCATCTCCACAGAAGTTACTTTACATCTATTTATTTGTGTACATGTTGTGACCTCCCTTCTAAGAGAATGTAAGTTCTTTTATGGGGCACAATGTTATAAATTTTTGCTTTGGTGTCCCTAGTATAGCATAGTACCTGGGGCATAGTAAATGTTTAATATATGCTGGTTGAATTGAATTAAACTGATTTAAATGCCCAGAGAAACATCTGAACCCACTTTTTTATCTCCCTCCTTCAAAACAGAAGTCAAAATATTCTCAAAGTTCCTAAATTGCCCCTATGAAACAAGAATCCCATTCAAGAAGCCAATGTCTTTTTCTCAGGTGACCTCTAATTTAAGAGGTTTTCCAATCAATCCCTGTCCTTATCAAGAGTTTAAAATAGGCTTCGAGAGACTATCTTTCTGTTCACCTCATGTGAAGGGTTTGAAAGAGACGTAGATTGTTAGAATAACCTTTTGGTGAGAGACAAGCAGATTTGGGGAGGTTCAGGACAGCATGGCTTAACAACAACAAATGCCCTCATGGAACCATAAAGTGGGGATGTTAATACAAATATTACTTATCTCAAAAATGATTGGTGTGGAGAAAGGTTGGTATAATATCAAACACACTATATCAATGTGAGCCCTAGTTATTGCCACCATCATAATTATGTGGATGGAATAAATGAAACCCACAAAAGATCTAGCCCCCTCCTTCATATCTATCATTCTCTATGGGACTAAAAGGAAGTCTAGGACTGGATAAAATGTAAGCTCATTAGATGCTCATTAGAAACCATTTAGTGACCAGTCCACTAGTAATTTGGATATAAATCAATCAACAAGTTGCAGAGGGGCAGCTAGGTGGTGCAATGGACAGAGTGCTGGACCTGGAGTCAGGAAGACTCATCTTTGTGAGTTCAAATCTGGCCTTAGACACTTAACTAGCTGTGTGACCCTGGGCAAGTCACTTAACCCTATTTGCCTCAAGTTTCCTCACCTATAAAATGAGCTAGAGAAGGATGGCAAACCATTCAAGTATCTTTGCCAAGAGAACCCAAAAATGGACTGTGGAGAGTTGGACACAACTGAAAAATGCTTAACAACAACAACAAATGCCCTCATGGAACTTATACTTTATAGAGAGAATAGTGTATATACTGTGACAACTCAAATAACTTCTTACATTGAGGAGACTTATGTTAAATGAACTTAATGCATTTGTATTCAGAGACTCTGAGTTAAAATCTCAGTTCTGCTATTTATTACTTGTGTAAATATTACTTTTGTAAAGGCAAGTGATTTCCCTGCCTCTGGCCCTCAGTTTCCATGGTCTATTAAATGAGGAGTTGTACTTTTTAATTGTTGGGAAACCTTAAGAAGCAAAAACATTTTTAGTTTAATTTGTCACATGCTCTCTCCATTTTTTTTTCTGTAAACACAAGAAAGCTAGGTGGAACTGAGAGAGGAATTGGGCAAAAGTCTTCATCTGAAGCTGGAAAAAAAACAACTTATTTCCTGTGATTCATTGGGTTGTTTTTTGGATTACGTGGAACTATTGTCACCATGCATATTTTCAAAAAAGAGTTTTGGATTTCTTTGTGTCTGGGTATGTCACTGAACTGAGGTTCATATTGCAGTGACCTGTGATGAAGAGGGGAGGTATGCTGGCTGACTTTGGGGCTGTTGGACTTTGGTTGGAAACGCTTGGCATAAAAAGAACTTCCAGACTCGCCTCCTCACCTCCTCCCCAGTCCCCATCCCTTTTAGCTGTAGAAATAAATCTTCCTCACTGGCAGAACAGCTGGCCTGTGTTTATTGGACAATGGAACTGCAGGGGATCTTTATGTTATCATTTTGCTCACTGTACTTCTCAAATGTTCCCCTTATCCTTGGCACCTTCCAGCTCACACTTCAGTAATGACTTGCCACTGACCTCCTCTCAGCCATTCCTCCACCAATTTTAACTAACTGATCCAGCACTTTTTTTCATTGGGAATTGTTTTTCCCTCATTTTTAAATCCTCTGGGGACTTTAATCAGGTGGCAAGCTTCGCATACTTGGAAACTTTTGAGTTTTCATAATATTTCTTAAAGTATGCTTACTCCTATGAAGAATACACACACACACACACACACACACACACACACATACACACACACCATCACCACTTGAATCTTCCTAGGTAATTCAGAAATAAAGACTCTTACTCTGGGAATTTTTCTGTGGCTTGACTTTCTTTCTTGGAATTAAACATATATCTCTCCATTATGTACCCCCACTTTAGTTAAAATGACCTATTTCTTAACTCCATCCCAGTCTTCCTTCACACCTCCTAAACGGCTCTGGCTTTCATTGACTTTCAACCTAACTAGAGCTGGTGTTAGTGTATTTATCATTTTTATAATCATAGCCATTGTTTTCACTTAAAATAGATTTTTGTGGATATTTTTCGTTTTTTAAGTCACCTAGATTTCCCTGGTATTGTCTTTTCTCCTTCCCCCCCTCCCTGTCAAAGAACTATCTCTTAAAATAAAGAATTTGCTATTACTTGTTCTTAATCAGTTTTAAAATCGCATAACTGGGGCAGGGAGGAGGATACTAAGCCCTGAATCTAGGCAGCATGAAAATTGTGTGCAAACTCTCTAATGATAAGAAACTTTTTAAAGTGACATTAAAAATGTCTACTATTACTAATGCCATGGAACTCAATCTGGGCAAGGACCACTGGATTTTGAATCAAGAGATTTGAGTTACAATCCCAAATTCAATACTTAATAATTGGGCAACTTTGGGTAAATCACTTCAATTCTAAAAGTCTCAGTTTTCTGTCTATAAAGTGGGGATATTAATGCAAATATTACTTATCTCAAACATAACTAGTATGGAGAAAGTGTTATATAATATCAAACATATATCAAAAATATATATATAATTAATATCAAAAATATATCAATTTAAGCTCTAGTTATTGCCACCATCATAACTATTAGAATGGAAGAAATGAAACCCACAAAAGATCTAGCTCCCTCTTTCACATCTGTCATAGTCTCTAACAAGTAGTAAACTTAGAATCCTTCCGTTTCTTCTTTTCCCCTTTCCCTTCTCTCTCATTCCCTCCCAAGAAGTTACAGTTGAGCCATGAACTGTGGAAGAAGTGAATGACCAAAAAAAATAGGAGAATTGGAGGGATAAGAATCAGAGACTCTAGATGATGGAAAAGCTGTATGATGAGCCTCTGGTTAATTGCATTTCTATAATGATTCTAAAGAAATTATCTCACCAATTATTGGATCAGCAACACCTCTTTATTTGGCACTCAAAATTCTTCTTTAAGTAAGTTCTCAGTTAAAAAGGTAGTAATAGCTAGTATGTAAGTAGCTTGTTTTTTTTTTTAAGTTTGCAAAGGGCTTTGCATCTATTATCTCATTTGATCTTCATAATGATCCTATAAGGTAAATTATTACCCTCATTTTAATTAGGACACTAGGACATTAAGTGATTTTTAAGAGTTACCCAGCTTGTAAGTATCTAATTTAGGATTTGAACTCAGATCTTCCTGACTTCATGTCCAGCCCTCGATATCCACTATACTACCATCTAGTAGTCTAAGAGCGTCTCAAGGGTTCTCTTGAAGACTGAGGAACGGCAGGATGAAGAATGTCTGCTTAAAACACTGATCCCTAACTATAATATTATTCAGAACAGGGAAGATCTGCCTTGGACCTCGTCCAGAGGCATTAGTTATTGAATTACCCAAAGGGCCTTGTTATAAGACAATGTCAACCAGTAAGGCAGAGTTTTGGCATGACCCCTTGAGGACAGTGTAATAATGAAGGGAAGGTATATAACTGAAAATGCTGAAATATCTATGTGTATACACAAAGTGAGAAAAAAAGTTGCATTATTGAGTTTTCCCAGACTCTAGCTCGTATGTAATCCTAGCCACTTTAAGATACCAAGTTGGCCAAACTAATTATCTACCAGCAGCTGGTATCCATCCTTCCTCCTACTCAAATTTCCCAACTACTTACTGTCATACCACATCCCACAGGTATGGCAGAAGAGATGCCTCTAGCTGATGCCAGGTCCATTGCTTTGCATAACCGTAATGCTGACAGAACTCACTGCCAGCTCTGTGGCTTCCACTATCCATGGTGCTGACAAGCTTCTCTAATAACAATGCTAGCACCCACAGGACCTAGTCCAGCTATATTTGCACACAGTGGTACTTAGTAAATTATGCTGATAGACCTATTGTATTACCTTTATTCATGATAACTATACTTCACAGACTCCTGGATTATTAGAGCTGGAAATAACCTCCAAAATTGGCTATTCCAACCATTCATCACCCTATCCACCTCCACCACCACTATTTTATAAACGAAAATAAGACCTAGAAATGTAAAGTAGATTGACCAAAGTTACACAGCCTATTAATAGCAGAGCCAGTACTCCAACCTAAGTCTTCTGACTCACAATCCAATGAGAGGCATTTTTTTTTTTAGTGGATAGAGTGTTGGACTTGGAGTCAGGAAGCTCTGGGTTTGAATCCTACATAAACTGCAGTGTAGAACAAAAGAAAGAGCACTGACTCCAGAGTCAGAGGAAATAAGTTCAAATCCCAAACTTTGGTGCTTGGGCCTCTGTGACCCAGAAAAATCACTGAACTTCTGTGGAGCTCAGTTTCCTCATCAGTAAAATGAGGGGGTTGAGCTGGATGACATTTGGGGTCTCATTAAATCTAAACCTCTAACCCTATGATCCTAAGCCATGTGAATTTGGGCAAATAATTTCACCTCTCTCTGTATCAGTTTCCTTATCTGAAAAGTAGAAAACATAATACCTTTGACCTTATCTCAAAGAGTTGTTTCAAAGATCAGATGACCTAATGTATATAAAGCATTTAGGACACCTTAAACCACTTATTGTGTTATTCTTTCCCCTGTACCAAATTCTTCTGAGGCAATTTACCCTTTTTCTAATTCCATTAATTCTCTTGTAATAATTTCCAGGGGAAAAAGGAAGGAAATACAGGAGGGAATGTGGCAGGTTAACATGCATAAGATAACCCATTAATCACGGAGCCCCTTGTTAGAAAATGGAAATATTGCTTAGCAAACATTAGAAAATTCATAGCTAGTAATAAAATTTTATTATTCTTAGGGTTAGAATTTCTCTTATAACATGGTTGATTCCTACAGAATTGTATCCTTTTCAGTGCAGAGATACACAATTTCCTGATTGTTGTAACTTGTGTGATGATGCAGTGTTCAGAATTGGACTCAGTGCTTCCTTTTATTGGGTCTCAATGCTTAAACCTGCCATATATGATCTATTTATTGCAATAGACCTAGTGAATAATTTCAGACGAGTATGGGACATGCGCCAGTGAACTGCTTAAAGGGTGAAACCAGACTTGTAGCTTTATCATTAATAGAGTTTCAACTAAGCTTTTTGGATGTAGTATCTCTAAACCTAATTTTTTTTAAGAATGACCTGACAAACCCTGTCATTCTCCATTGAAAAATCATAAGAGCACTAATATAGCCAGTGTTCCCCAAAACTTGAGATGGGGAATCAAGGTTCTGGGATAAGTTTGCACATTTTAGTTCAGAGGTTTCAGAACCTATCGATCTGCAGGTGTGACCTGAATTATCAACAGATATGTAGAGATTTGAAATCAAAAGGGACGTGAAATTTCATATAATACAATTGACTTGAGGCATTTGTTTTCCTAACTCCCTTCCTTAAACTTAGTTTGCTGGTGGATTTTCCCCCAGATCTTTCACCATGAGGTATTCCTGGGTAAGAACTGTTTTTTGTTATTATATCCTGATATAGAGAGCTACCCTCAAAGCCAAGGAAATCTGGGTTCTACCTCGGACACTTGCTGTCTGTGTAACTCTGGGAAATTCACTTAACGTCTCAATATTCAAAAAAGGTGTGGTGGCAAAGAATTGAAAATTACAAGGATGCTGGTCAATTGGGAAATGGTTGAACAAGTTGTGGTATATGGTTGTGATACTACTATACTATAAAAAGTGACTATCTCAATGATCTTGGGAAAATGTGGATAGACATGCATGAAATAATGTAGAGTGAAGTGAGCAGAACCAAGAGAATATTGTATACAATAACAGCAATATCATTTTAAGAAAAACTTTGAATGACTAAGTCATTTTGACTATTGTAAATACCCAAATTAACTACAAAGGTTATATGAAGGAAGATGCTATCTGCATCCAGAGAAAGAATTGATAAATAGAAGTATATATAGAATAGTTATATGTGTGTATACATATACATACATATATGGGTATGTATATATGCATTATATGTGTGTCATGTGCATGTGCATATATATGTATGTATGTATATGCACATTTGTGTCTAATAGTAGCCATCTGGGGGGAAAGAAGAAAAAAAAGAAAGTTACATGATAACTTTATTATATATTTAAAAGGAATAGCAAGTTGTATATAATAGATTTGCAGTTTCACGTGCAATCATTTTTTTTTCTATTCTACTATGTTATGGAAATGCTTGTTTTATTTCTTAAATTCAAAATAAAACAAATTTTTAAAAATGTTCAGAAAAGGTGCCATCTTGAACCTTTAGAAGAAGCTTATTCACATAGGAGCTCTCTATACTAATGAAATCATTGACCAGTACCTTTTCTATCTCAATGTTGTTAGAAAGCCATAAATTCCCAAATTTTAAAATAACAATAGCAAAAGGCAAAAGAATACCTGTCAATAGTTGACTTTTGTCTTTGTATCCCCAACATACAATTCCTGAATACAGTAGGTGCTTAATAAATACATATTGATTGATTCAGATCTAAGGGAAGGAACTTCGGCCAATCATCTATTCTAACCTTTGAGTGAGAATTCTGAGTCAGCTAGGTAGTGGCAGTGGACAGAGTACTGGACCTAGAGTCAGGAAGCCCTGTGATCAAATTTCATCTCTGATTCAGAATAGTTTTCTAGTTTGTCAAGAACTTTTTTAGTTTTTCACTCTGTCATCTACATGAGTTCTCCCTCCTATCTTTGTGCCCTGTGCAAACTTGATAACCTTGGCCCAGGGCTGTTTTCCTGGCCTTGCCACTAACTTTCTGTATGACCCAAATGAGTTGCATCATTCCTCTTGGCCTCAGTCTCTTCACCTGGTAAACGGAGTTAATATATTGTGAGGATCAAAGCAGATAACTCTGAAAGTGCAAAGTGATACTTAAAGACAAATCATCTATTTGTTTATTGAACTATTAATCCTGGTTAGAATTTCTGTTTCAGAAAGAGATGTGGATCTAGAGCAGCATTTCTTCAGCCTATAAAAAGTTCCTTCCTAGTCAGTATATCTGGTTGGAAAAGATAAAAACCATCCTCATCTCTCCTTCCTGTTTACCACATGTCCCATTTTCTAAAGAAGATATCTGTAGATCATGCTCCAATTTGTTGGGGGAGGACATCCATCATGGGGAAACATATCATTCATTATTAGACCTGTCAGCTGCAGCAGACACAGAGCAGGCACCCAACCATAAGGACTAAAACAACATTGGCTACATTTTTTCTGAATCCTGTCCCCAAGGAGTAGCGAAGTTACCCTTCTGATGTGTGATGTGTTAGAATGGAAGAAAAAAAGAACCAAAGAAAAAAGTGAGTTTGAGGTCTTTTCTGCCTTATTTGAGAAAACGAGTAAATTCTGTGCTGAGTGTATCTTTAGGGCACGGTCCCCAAAGGTAAAAGAGATAACCAGCCTAGATAATGGGCAGAATGGAGTGGGCTCTGGACACAAGAAAGAGTGAGTCCTTTTCCTCTCTTCCTACCATACATACAACCTCACCCCCATCCACTCACTCTTAAGATCCAACATTATAATTTATATATCATTCATATAATTTATAATGATTTTATAACCTTGCTTGGCAACATAAAATTTAATTAATTATCATTATACTCGAGCCTGCATTATTCATGAATGATGGTAATAGAAGAAGCCCCTGGCCAAGAATTGTCTAATCAGGGGACAGTCAGCCTCAAGGCTAGGGCCAGGTATAGACCCTTCACAAACCAAGAACCTAAACCCAATGCCTCATATGTATTTATAGGCCGCAGGACTCAGGAGCTTCAGCATGCTAGACATGGGACCAAGAGATGTTGGTTGTAACTTGGCCTTTAATATTTGCTAGCTAAATTACCCTGGGTAAATCACTTAAGCTCTTTCAGTCTCTGATTCCTCATCTGATGTGGGGAAACAAGGGTGATAATAACAGAGCCCATTTTACAGGGTTCTTTGGAGAAGCAAATGAGATCATGATAAGTGATTTGCAAATTTGCTCCCAATATCTCCAGTCTCCAGTCTCCAGTCTATCTTTCAAATAGAGGCCAAATTGATACTCCTAAAATCCCATTGGCTCCCTATTACCCCAACTATAAGCTAGAAAGTTAAAGTCCTTCATAATCTTGGTTTCTAAACTGATTTCACTCCACAGATCCTCATGAATCCTTCATTCTTCATTCTTCACTCTTCATAACAGCCCAAGTAAAATATTAAACCTCCTGCTTCTCTGACAAATGTTCTCCTTCCTCACTTCTGGGTCTTAGAATACGTGGTTTCCTCCTTGGAAGGCTTAGTTCAAGTCCTGTTTAATGTACAGGCCTTCTCTGCCTATAATAAACGCTCCTTGAAAATGCTAGGTGAGCCAGTGCATCACGTGCTGGACCTGGAGTCAGAAAGACTAGTTCAAATCCAGCCTCAGATACTTACTTATCTGTGTGTATCTTAATCTCTGTTTATCTCAATTTTCTCATCTGTAAAATGGGGATAATAACAGCACTTATTCATTCCCCCAAGGTTGTTGTGAAGATAAAATGAGTCATATCAATAAAGCACTTTGTAAATCTTAAAGTGCTATGTAAATGTTAACTTATTATTATATAAAAGTTAGCAATTATTATCATATTAGGTCCACAGCAAATGTTTATTGAATTGAATTAAATACCTTCTGTTGAAAGGACACATTCTATCATGTTAGAAAGAAAATGAGAGAATATCCTATTGTGATAGCTACGAATTAAATAGGTAATTTTTGTCAAATAGCATTTCTCCCCCTCATCATTAGAAAAGTAATCTGGTTGGGGGGAGGGGGCGGATTTTGTTCAGTTCATGAAATTAAATTTCCTGACTTGCATTATACAATTGGTCTGTCCTTAAAAAGGTGGGGGGGGGGCACGCAGGAAGGAGGATAATAGTTGGTATGAGATTTAGTTATCTCAAGAAAGCAATACAGCAAATATCAATTGAGCACCTACTGTATGCAAAGCCTTTGTATTGCATATATAAAACCAGTCTTAGGTGGAGATGGGATTTCAGGGACAGAACCCCTTCATCAACCCCAGTTCATTGCCATCCCTCATTTCTATCCCACTCAACTATATTCCCCCAATATCCAGATTTCCCTGTATCTTCCATTGTGCCCCTCCCCCCCCCCAATATCTGCTCTATAATTAACAAATGTCCTTTCATTATACACTGCCTCCTCTCTCTTGCTCCTTACATCTTCTGGCATTTACTAAGACCTGGCCCTCTCCTGATGACATGGTATCCTTGACCAGGGCTTCTTAAACTTTTTCCACTCATGACCCCTTTTGGCATTTCAGCAGCATTCTTTGCCATTGAATGGCCTGAAGGCATGCCCTATACAAAGTATGCATGCTTTGTATTCAGATCCAAGGCTGCAGTGAAATTGTATGATGCAACACAGGCAAGCACTGCCAGAAACACCTCACATTCATTATGCATTTGATTTTTTATTAATTTTTGATCATTGCATGTTCAGAAACTTTTTACTACTGCCAGATTTTTCATGACCGCATATGGGGTCACAATCCACAGTTTAAGAAGTGCTGTCTTGACTACTCTTTCCAGTACTGGTTGTATAATTACTCACACCCCTGTAGGTATTGATAATGTGGGAGAATTAAAACACTCCTTGCTATTCAGAAGTTCAAATTTACAAAGATTTTATATGCAATATATACATATATAATGACAACATACAAATACAACCTGCCCTCCATAAATAAATTGAATCTAGTACCTGTCTTTTTTGTGATTGTCATTGTTTGCTTCCTTAAAGCAAGCTCCCTACAAGGAAAAATATAGTGTTCTCAATCGATAAGAATAAAAGTTCCCAAAATAACATCCTGATCCCCCAGTGGTACCCTTTCTCAGAGGACCCATGGGAGACCTTGAAGTGAAGAAAGAATATATGTCAAAAAAGCAGAGAAGTGAAGTGTTGTGTTGATGCCAAGAGAGAAACCCATATGACAAATGGTTCACCGAGTTGGAGAATGTGTTTGTGTCAGGCATTCAGGTTCATGGGTTTCTTGGCATTTCTCTTTTCTCCACCATAGAAATGTGTTCTTGTTCCTGCTCCCGGCCTAGCTATGTGCCCCTTATTTCTCATTTCCACTGTCACAGGCAGGTGACCAGTCTATGACAAAGCTCTCAGAGAGAACAAGAGAGAGGCAGAAATCATCAAAGAGAGAGTTAATAGCCCAAGTCACAGCTCTGAGAGGCTACCTAGAGAGGGAGTGTGGAGCCCTGCACGAGTCTGAATCCCCCTTTGAGGGTTTAGTGTAGTTTTACAAAACACTGCCCCCTAAAAAAAGCAATATGGTGTCAGTGTTAATTGCCTTTCTGAGAAACAAACAAACAGAGAGCCTATTTTTCAGCAGAGGAAAAACACTCCCTTGTACCTGGCATCCAGACTGGCTCGACATCCTGTTCTGCTATAGTTATAAAAATAACAGGAAACAAAGTGCTTTGAGGAGGTGTTTCACAAACACCACTGAGCATGATTGTACACATCCGTACCTCCTCATGACCCAGAAACCCCCCCCCCCCACTCTCTCCCCACCCCCATAGCAGGTACAGACAAACAGCCTGGCTACATACAGTGCATGGGATTCATTTGTTTTTGTAAACCAACTGTCTTGTTGCAGAAATCTGAGAGAGATTTAGGTAGTGATGGAAAAATGGGAGGAAAATGAACTTGGCTCAGGTGCTTTAAATAGGTGTGGTATCTGTTGACTGCAGATATATAAACTGTATTCTTGTGAGTTGGGATTTTTTTCCTCTCAAGTAGACAGAGATTAATTACAAAAAGGTAGGGGAAGAAGCCCATTCATGAATTTGGGGCTCTGAGCTAGTGAAGACAATGACAAATTAGAAGTGTCTATACCAGTGATGCAAGTGAGTTGATGACTCTAACAGATGGACTTTTAAATGCCTACACTTTCGAGCACTATTTCTCCTTCCACACATACCCCTCCCATCCCAGAAAAAAACTCATCCACCAGATTTTATCCATTCAAGTGTCTGGATGTGAAACAATATAGTCCACCATCTGCATTTCAAAGTCTCCACAGATGATGGCTCAGGGATTGGAAGCAGAGTCTGAATAAATATCTTATGGAATTCATTTTTAATCATTGCTCTTGGAGTCTGTCTCATCAGTCAAAGCCACAACTGTTACTGACATACAGCTTTCATAAAATCGGTACTAAAGTGTAGCCAGGAGACCCCATCCCTTTGAATTCACTTCAGTCTTTTAAGCAACTCAAGCAAATGGGAAACCTTGACCTTGGGAAAAGAAACTGATGAGTCTAATAAAAGGACTTCAATGACCTCATAAAAAGTGTAACTTTGGGACATTTGCATGTTCATGTCTTGGTTAAAGAGAAGTCGCTTCACTGATTGATGAACTATACTTTGCATTTATGAGTTCCTGCCTGTTTCCAAGGGATTTTGATAATCCCAAAGTATTAGTTCTCATTGATTGAGAGAAATCCCAGAAAAAGAGGAAAGAGAGATGTTGGGTAAAGTACGAGGGGGAAATGGCAGATTCCTCCATTTCCTACGGAAAGGTAACTTCCTAGCTGTTTTAACTCCAACAAGTGACCCCTAAGGCAAACCCAGTACTTTTGGTTATGTATGAGTCTTATTTCACTGTTGTATATAGTAACATGGGAAAAGAAATGGATTAGAAGCCAGGTTACCTAGAGTCTAATCACAGCTTGGTCACTTGTTAGCCATGCAACCTTGGACAAATCACTTGACCTCTCTAGGTCCCAGTTTCCTAATCTGCAAAAAGAGCAGATTAGACTAGACGATCTCAAAGATCCCCTACCACTCTGAATCCTTTAATTGTATGATCCTATGAACTTTCTATCTCTGAGGTTTGTCATAATGGCTTAACTCCTTTCTTTAAGGTAACATTTTTATATGCTCAGTGTGATGAATATAAAAAAAATAAAAAACAAAAAACCTAACCCTCACACTCCAACTGGCAGCTTTCCCCAAAGCTTCATAAAGGGTCTAAAAAAATTCCTCTCTAAGACAGATTTTCCCTCTGGATTGCCCATCAGAAAATATGTTAATGAGGCACAGAGAAGCCTGTCCCCTACCAGAGACTCATGAAGAATTGTATTTTGTTGCTGTTTTTGATCTGTCTCATAACCATGGACCAGTCAGTCATTACTCACTCATCAAAACAGACAGTTAGAAAGAAGAGAGGCATTAGGCTGTCTCTCTGTCTTGTACCGTGACTAAGCTCTTGTCTACTCCATCTTTGACAATATACTTGAAATTAATCAAAGGCAAAATGTCCTGTTTGATCACATTCCTCCATGAACACTGAGCACTTGCATGAGATGAGGCATTAACTTCAGAGCTGAGCGGCCAAAGTCCTTTTTTAAAGGGCAAAATGTTACCTGGAGCTAATTTAAGTGACAGAAGAAATCCTAAGGAAAAAATATAGACCCCATCACTCATGTGGCAGGGGGAGCTGAAATTACTAGAAACAGCTTCAGGTTTTCTTATAAAAGAAGAATGTAGCTGGAAGACTAGAAGAAAAAAAAAAAAACACAAAAACCAGGGTTGACCCTCTCTGCATCATTCAAAGTGTTAACCCCTCTGGTGATAGCATGATGTAGTGACAACAATATTCCAGACAGAGAATTAGAATGAGAGGTAGTATGATATCCTGGATAGAACACTGGACTTGGAGCCAAGAAGACCTGGGTTCAAATCCTTTCTTAAACATTTTCTAGCTCTGTGATTCTGGGCAAGCCTCTTTGTGTTTCAGTTTCCTCAACTGAAAAATGAGGGGGTTGATCTCCACCACCTTTAAGGTCCTTTCTAAAGCTAAGTCCATGAGGCTATGAAGAAAACTTGAGTTCAGGTCTGATTAGTTGCGTGATGTTGTACAGATCATATCTAATCACAGCTCACTCACCTGTAAAATGAGGATAATAGTATTGTCCTCCCTACCTCGCCAAGCTATCATGAGGATCAATTTAGCTAACACATATGAAATGCTTCATGACTGCAAAAGAGGTGTACGAGGAGGAGTAGAAGGAAGAGAAAGAGCATATTAAACCAACTTTTTACACTATATACCAAGATAAAGTCAAAATGAGTACAAGAATTAGACATAAAGGGTAATACCATAAGCAAATTAGGAGGGTATAGAATAGTTTACCTGTCAGAAAGAATTTAGGACCAAACAAAGTATAAAGAGTATTACATAAAGTAAAATAGATAATTTTGGCTGTATTAAATTTAAAAGGTTTTGCACAAACAAAACCAATGCAACCAAAATTAGGATAGCAGAAAATGGGGGGAAATGTTTACAAGTATCTCTGATAAAGACCTCATTTTTCAAATATATAGAGAACTGAGTCAAATGTTTAAGAATTCAAGTCATTTCCCAGTTGGTAAATGGTCACAGGATATGAATAGGCAGCTTTCAGATGAAGAAATTAAAGCTGTCTATAGTTACATGAAAAAATGCTCTAAATCATCATTGATTAGAGAGATACAATTTAAAATAACTCTGAAGTACCACATCACACCTGTCAGATTAGCTAACATGACAGAACAGGAAAATGGTAAATGTTGGAGAAGATGTGGGAAAATTGAAACACTAATGCATTGTTGGTGGAATTGTGAACTGATCCAACCATTCTGGAAAGCCTTTTGGAACTATGCCCAAAGGGCTATAAAACTGTGCATACCCTTTGATCTAGCAATACAACTTCTAGTTCTGTATCCCTAAGAGATCATTTAAAAAAGAAAAGAACCCACATGTACAAAAATATTTATAGGAGCTCTTTTTGTGATGGCAAAGATTGGAAATTGAGGGGATGTTCATCAATTGAGGAACGACTGAATAAGTTGTGGTATATGAACATAACGGAATACTATTGTTCCATAAGAAATGGTGAGCAGGCAGATTTCAGAAAAACCTGGAGAGATTTGCATTAACTGATGCTGAGTAAATTGGACAGAACCAAGAGCATACTGTACACAGTAACAGCAACATCATGTGATGACTAACTTTGTTCTCAGCAATGCAATGATCTAAGACAATTCCAAAAGACTCATGATGGAAAATGCTATCCACATCCAGAAAAAATACTATGGAGACTGAATGCAAATCAAAACATACTATTTTCTCTCTCTCTTACTCTTTTTTTTTCTTTCCCGTGGTTTTTCACTTTTGCGCTGATTCTTCTTTCACAACATGACTAATATGGAAATATGTTTAATGTTATTGTCTATGTATAGCCTATATCAGATTGCATGCAATCTTAGGGAGGGGGGAGGTAAAGAAGGTGGGGGAAATATTTAGAACTCAAAATCTTATAAAAGCGCATGTTGAAAACAAAAAATAAATAAATGTAAAAAATTTTCATTTGCAGATTTAGTGCTATATTAATCAAACAATCATAGAGATTCTTCATATAGACAAAATAATAACATTCATTAGAACCCAACAAATATCAAGAAAAATTCATTTTTAAAAAAGTAGGAATAGCACTTTGAGATCTTATACTATAAATCAGTGATTATTAAAACTATTTCATATCATTTATTTTTCTTTTAAAATTTATTTTATTTTTATTTTCAGTTCCAAATTTTCTCACTCTCTCCATGCCTTCCTCGACCCATTGAAAATGCAAAAAATACAATACTCATTATACATATGAAGTCATGCAAAACACATTCCCATACAGCCATGTTTGGTGAGGGAAGAAAGGGGGAGAGACAAAAAAAATATGCTTCAATCTATATTCAGTGTCCTTCACTTCTCTATCTGGAAGTTTCATGATGAATCCTTTGGAATTTTCCTGGATCATTGTGTTGTTCAGAGTTGCTAAATCTTTCACAGTTGGTTATCATTACAATATTGCCATACTGTTTAAAAAATAGAAGGGTTAGATGAATAAAACAAACTGGATAATGAAATATTAGAAATAGCTAAACTAAAAATAAAACAAAACAGTATTTGATAAACCTGAAAATGTAAAGTAACTTCAGCAGAAATTAGCATTAGACCAACATATACCATACACAATACACTGAAAATGGATACATGACCAGAATATTAAAGATTATCCCATAATATAAAATTAGAAGAGAACCAGATCAGGTAATTTGCCCTGTTATGGTTGTATAGTGAGCTATTTTTATTTATTTTTTGTTACATTTTGAGTTTCAAGCTGTCTCCCTAACTCCCTCCCAATCTCACATTAGAGGCCAACATTTATCTATCTTTCTATCTATCTATCTATTTATCTATCTATCTATCTATCTATCTATCTATATACATATATACATACACACACACAGACACACACAGACACACACACACACACACACACACATATATATATATATGAAAACATGAAATAAATACTTCCACATATAAGGTCTTCCTCTGGAGGTGGATAGCATTTTCCTTCCTAATTCCTTTGTAGTTGATTTGAGTGATCATGTTATTCAAAACAGCTTAGTCATTCACAGTTACTCTTCAAAAAATATTGCCGTTACTACATACAATGTTCTCTTGGTTCTTCTCATTTCTCTCTGTATTATTCCACGCAAGTGTTTCCACATTTTTTTCTAAAATCAATGTGCTCATCACTTTTGCAGCACAGTAGTATTCCATCACAATCATATACCACAATTTATTCAGCCATTCCCCATTGATGAGCATTCCCTCCCTTTCTAGTTGTTTGCTACCACAAAGAGAGCTGCTCTAAATATTTTAGAACATATAGGTTCTTTGCCTTTTCCCCTGGTTACCTTGAGAAACAGACCTATTACTAGTATTGCTGGGTCAAAGTATATATACAGTTTTATAACTCTTTGGCCATAATTCCAGATTGTTTTCCAGAATGGTTGGATCAGTTCACATTTCCACCAACGTGTATTAAGTGTCAATTTTTCCATATCCCCTATAGCATTTGTCATTTTACATTTCTATCATTTTAGACAATCTGATAGGTGTGACAGCATCTCAGAGTTGTTTTAATTTGCATTTCTCTAATCAATAATTATTTAGAACATTTTTTTCATATAACTACATATACCTTTGATTTCTTCTCCCCAAAACTGCCTGTGTATATCCTTTGATCATTTATCAATTGAGGAATGACTCATATCCTTACAAATTTGACTCAGTTCTCTATTTATTTGAGATATGAGGTCTTTATCCAAAAAGCTGGCTATTAAAATTTCACTCAGTTTTCTGCTTTCCTTTTAATCTTTGCTACATTGGTTTTATTTATGCAAAAACATTTTTAACTTAAAGTAATAAAAGAAGTTCATTTTATATTTCACAATGCTCTTTATTGTTTATTCATAAATTCTTCTCTTATCCATAAATCTTATAGGTAATATGTTCCATGTTCTTCTAATTTACTTATGTTTATGTCTAGGTCATGTATCTATTTTGACCTTATCTTGGTAAATGGTTTAAGATATTGGTCTATACCTATTTTCTGCCAGACTGTTTTCCAGTTTTCCCAGCAATTTTAACCAAATAGTGAGTTCTTATCCCAAAAGCTTTGATCTTTTCTATATATAGATAATGAGCCCTTAACCACATAAGGGATTGAGGTGTTCACACAAGAAAACAAAGGTAATTTTGATTATATACAATTTAAAAGCTTTTGTACAATCTAAATAAATGTAATCAATATAAAAAGGGAAGCAATCAAATAGGGAAAAATATCTTTCTAATACCTCTGATAAAACAAGGTAATTACCTCGTGGAAGGATGGAAATACTAATGCATTGCTGGTAGACCTGTGAATTTATCTACCCATTCTGGAAAGTAATTTGAAATTTTCTTAAGAAAGTGACTAAAATACCCTTTAACCCAGAGATCCCATCATTCTACATGTACTTCAAAGAGATCAAAGACAAAAAACAAAGGCCTAATATACACTAAAATATGGTGGACTCTTAATGGCCCCAGAAGGGTACATATAAATGCACAAAGTATGAGAAATAAGCAATATCAATAATGTATTCTAATGCAAAGAGGAAGAAGTATTACTGAGATTTGGTGAAATGGGACAAGTGACTGAATTGTGGGTTTGAAAGGTTGTAACTTGTTCAAAAAGAATTAAATAAATAAAAGATGCTTTAGGTAGAAAAGTGAGGACATTTTTGAGAGTAGCAATGAACTGGGGAAAGAGATGACCCTCAAGTGGAGAATAAGTAAAAAAGTTGTGGTATATGAGTTTAATCGAATATTACTGTGTTGTAATAATGATTAATATGATGAATGCAGAGAAGTATGGGAAGAATTATGTGAACTGATGTGAAGTAAAAATAAGAAAAAAATACTATGTGCAATTTTTTTCTGCAATGTAAATGGAAACAATAACAATTTAAAATGAATGCTGTGTGATTTAAAGTTATGCTAATAAAATGACTAAAATGCCTGTAACTCTTGATCAAGAAATTTCACTGTTAGGGATATACCCCAAGGAGATAATTGACAAAAAAATATGTCATATACTAAAATATGTATAGTAGAACTTTTATAGTAGCAAATGATGGGAAACAAAATGGATTCTAATTATTTCAGGAATGGCTAAACAAAGTGTGGTACATTGATGTAATGGAATAATATTCTGCTAAAGAAATGTTGATCATGGTGAATATAGAGATGCATGGAAAGACCTTATGCAAAGTGGAGAAGGGCCCCTCTCCCCCCGCCCAACGGAAAAAAAAAACAATATACACCATCTACAAAAATTTAAATAGAAAGAACAATAAGCCAAAAAAAAATGAACTTTATACTGTCCTTCCTTGTCTCTGCCAACTGACTTCCTTCAAGTCTTGGCTAAAATCTCATCTTCTCCAGAAGTCTTTCCCAACTCCTGTTAATTCTAGTGCCTTTACTCTCTTATTTCCTGTTCATGATGCATGTAGCTTTTTTGTACACATTTGTTTGCTTGTTATCTCTCCTTTTAGAATATGAGCTCCTTGGGGGCAGAAAATGTCCTTTGCCTCTTTTTGTATCTCCTGCAGTGCTTAGTACATAGTAGGAGCTTAAGAAATGTTTCTTAAGTTATCTTGGACCCTCACTGCTTGGACCCTCCTACTTTACCCCTCTCATCAACTCACTATCCCATACTCCACAGTGGCTCTCCCAAACTTTTTTTTTATTTTTTTAAATTTATTTTTAGTTTTCAATATTCACTTCCATAAGATTTTGAGTTTTAAATTTTCTCCCCCTCCCTCCCCAAGACAGCATGCAATCTGATATAGGCTCTACATATACATTCCTATTAAACATGTTTTCACATTAGTCATGTTGTAAAGAAGAATTAGACCCAATAGGAAGAACAACAAGAAAGAAGAAACAAAACAAAACAGAAAAAAAAGAGCAAATAGTATACTTCGATCTGCATTCAAACTCCGTAGTTCTTTCTCTGGACATGGGTAGCATTTTCCATTGTGAGACTTCTGGAGATGTCTTAGATCCTTGCATTGCTGAGAAGAGTTAAGTCTATCAAAGTTAGTCATCGCACAATGTGGCTGTTGCTATGTACAATGTTCTCCTGGTTCTGCTTGTTTCACTCAGCATCAGTCCATACAAGTCTTTCCAGGTTTTTCTGAAGTCCCCTTGCTCATCATTTCTTACAGCACAATAGTATTCCATTATATTCATACACCACTTGTTCAGCCATTCCCCAATTGATGGGTATCCCCCCACTTTCCAGTTCTTTGCCACTACAGAAAGAGCTGCTATAAGTATTTTTGTACATGTAGGTCTTTTTCCCATTTTTATGATCTCTTTGGGATACATCCCTAGATGTTCTCCCAAACTTTTTCATCCCTCCTCAAACCTCCCATGGCTCTCCTTCTCCCAACCCCCCCACCCCTGCCACTCACTTAGCTGAGAACTTTGCCTCATATTTTACAAAAAAAAAAAAAAATCAAGGCCATTCACCACGAACTCTCTCTTCTCCCTTGATCCTCCTCTCCTATCACTCAGGTCATGTCTCCCCGTTTACCCCGTGACACATGATGAAGTGCCCTGACTTCTTACCAAGCCTAAGTCCTTTACTTGTTTGTGATCCCATTGCATTCCATCTCCTCTAACAGACAGCACCCCCATCACCCTGCCATCATCCCTACTGTACTCTCACATCTTCAATCTCTCCCTCTCTACTCATTCATTTCCTATTGCCTACGAACACATCTTTATCTCCTCTATCCTGAAAAAAAAAAACTGAACTCATTATACTTCCCTCTAAACCCTTTCCTCTCCTATCTTCTCCACTACTGTGGATGGAAACACCATCTTTCCAGTCCCTCAGTCTGGCATTCTAGGAATCATCCTGGATTCCTCACTATCTCTCTCCACCCATACCCAAGCTGCTGCCAAGGCCTGCAATATCTCTGAAAGAGTATCTCCCTTGTCTCCTCTGAGACACAGCCACCCCTCTAGTGTAGGCCCTCATCGCCTCACACATCTCACACACCTCACACCAGTGGGCCTCAAATCTCTCCTCACTCCAATTCATCTGTTCAGCTACCAAAGTGATTTTCCTAAATCATGTCACACACACACTCCCTCCCCCTACTCAATAAACTCTAGTGGTTCCCTATGGCCTCCAGGATCAAATACAAAATTTTTTTTGTCTTTCAGCCCCTTCATAACCTAGACCCCTCCTACTTTTCTAGTCTTCTTATACCTTATTCCCAGATAAGTACTCTGATCTACTGACACTGCCATATTGGTCATTCCACAAATAATACACTTCATCTCTCAACTCCAGGTGTTCTCCCTAGCTGCCTCCCATGCCTGGAATGCTCTACTCCTACAGTACTACTACTGACCTCCCTGGCTTCCATTAAGTCCCAACTAAAATCCTACTTTCTACAGGAAGCCTTCCCTAACCCCTCTTAATTCCAGTGTCTTCCCTCTGTTGGCTAGTTCCTATTTATCCTGTATATAGCTTGCTTTGTATATATTTGTTTACATGTTTTCTCTCCCCACTAGGATATAATCTCCTTAAGCATATGGTCTCTTCTGGTTTTCTTTTCCTTTGTATACCAAGTGCCTAGCACAGTGTCTCTGTGCCTTGAATATAGCAGGTACTTAATATTGAATTAAATTTGATTGCATTGATTGGATTCCTATACTAAGAAGCCTCTAATTCCCTTCTAATTCTGAGCTCCCAGGATAATTTTTCAAGACCAGACAGTTTCTAACTTTCTGGGTGTATCATATTTCAAAACAAGTGATTAAAACCCATGGATGGGCCAATTAGGCCATCTCATCTGTGCTGTCCAATAAATAAGCCTAATCATTTGTCATAAAAATCAAATTACTCTCTGGGTAAGTATACACAGGGACTCCTTGCTCTTCTAAATTCAACCATTAAAAATGAAGCTGGAATACTCTCAACCAGATTTTGTTGTGATATATTCATGCAAACCCCAGAACTACCACTCTGGGCAGAGATAACATACTTGGGCCAGGGACCTATTCAAACTTGTGAATTCTGTCAAGACTCTCAAACCTGTCACTCACATTTATCTTCCTTAATAAAAAAAAAAAAAAGCTTTGCTTCTCCGTGCTTCCCTAAATTGTATGTAATGTGACTATGGTTCAAGATCTGAAAAGAAATTAATATTTTACCCAAGGTTGGTTAGTTGTTGATGGAGTAGGGAAGAAGAAGGAAGAGAAAAGAGCCTGGAATTCAGAAAAATAGAAACATTTTCCAGCAATGTTTTCATGACCACCCTTGCTTCCAGAATGGCAAGAATGGAGTGTTTAAGACATGGCTTTTTGTTGCTAGACTCAAAAATATTAAAAAGCTGTGGGGTAGTGCAAATGTCACAAAAGAAATCAGGCTTTTCTTCTTCCCTGCAAGATCAAATGTTTATAATAGGGTGTCATGAGCTAAGTCTCATGGCAAAGAACATAAATAAGATGATCTTACTTTGTTTTCCATGGAGAAGTAAAAGAAGGGAAAATCTTCTTTGTTGGGGGCAGGATTGGGGAGTGCAGGTAGCCTTTATCCATCAAACATTGCTCATCTTATTTTCTTTGCTTTGCTGAAAACCCAATTAAAACTTGCCTGTGGGTGTGTAGGGCTACCAATAACAGGTTCCACGTCACTGGACTTTGGCTACTGTCCTGCTCTATACGAATAGCTGTGTGGGACTTCAGAAATGGCCTAGTGTTAATAAGGACCATAGGGGATGGAGCTGTACAGAATGCTAGGGCTCTGATCTGGTGTTTTCATTCATTTATCTTGCTTCTTCTCTGACATGTTCGCTGTCAGCAGCATAGCTAAATACTGAGGCATTCAAAGGTGGTTAACTTCTGCTGAGGCTGAGAAAATAGCTTTTGGAGTCCCTTATCACCAAACCAATCTGGTAAGCTCCGGAAACTAAAATAATATGTTGGAGGCAAATTCTCCTCTGTTGTTTGATGGTCTGAGAAGTTATTTTTTTCAATTTAGTTTAATTTAAGAACTCTTCTCTTCCCCCCTCCAAATTGAGTTTTTATTTCCCCTGTTCATTATTCCAAACTCCTCTTGGACACAAAGTTCACAAGAATCTGGCATTTATATTTCTGCTGCTTTTAACCTGAAACTCCCTTGTAACCCTTCCCAAAGTGCTCTCTGGCCTATGTGCTCTCCTGGGGACAGCTCCTTCAGAACAAGAGTCAGGCATACAGGATATCTCCCCCTACTCTCCTTTCTTGGTTCATTAGGAGCCAATAAAATAATGGTCCTTGGGAACAATTCTCAAACTCATTGTTCACTGAGTTTCCTCAAAGAATAATGGAATTACAAGAGTAATAGACTGAGATATTAGCACAAAATCAACACATTTGCAGAATGCCTGATACATGCTGGGTACTGTGCCAGGTTCTAAGGGCAGTATAAATACCTGCTTGTCCTCTAGAGATTATAATCTATCATGGGAACCAAGACACCCACAAATAGATAGATATAGATGTTTTATGGTCTGGTACATATATACATGTACATATATACACATATGTATATATGTACACATATCTACATATAATATATATATATTTTTTTAATTAGTGGCAGCTATGGCATAGCGGATAGAGAGGTGTCCAAGGGCAGGGAGACCTAGGTTCAAGTCATGCCTCTGATGCACATTGGCTATGTGACTTTGAGTAAGTCACATAATTTCTCAGTGACCCAAGCAACTCACTAAGACTATAAATTAAGGCTGCTCTCCATTGGTAAGGGTGTGTCCTCAGCGAGAGTTCCCTATACCAGTTAAATCATCTACACATATGTAAAACTAAATGGATACCAAAGAATTAAATATTCAAGAAATGTCACAAAGTTTGTGATTAGGAGAAATAAAAGTGATCTGATAGTGCCAAGGAGGGAGCACCATGGGCTAGATAGAACAGGATGAGAAGGATTCATGGAGATGAAAGACTCAAGATGGGTTATTTTTGGACAAATGGAGACAAGTCTATGTTGGATTATGATTACTACTATCTAGGAATTAAAGAGAATAGGGAATTGAAATGTTTCCAGAAAATAGAACAACTCCTTGGTTACCTGTTCCAGTGACCTAAATTAACCCCAAAGTGACTAGAAGAGAGGGACCCAAAAATGGCAGGAGGAACCTAACGGTCTATACTGAGAGTATATCAGGAAAGGAAATGGCAGTTGATAAATGCTGGAGTGGCAAGGAGGGAAAAGGGGATGACCAAGGTTCCTCATGTTTCTTGAGAACTATAAGATTTTATCAAAGGCATTCATTTCAGGAGATGTTGGAAATTATGGTTAATAACCCCTGGGACTTAGAAATTAATTTCAAATATCATCGGGGAGGCAGAAGGAGGAAAAGTAAGGAGGAAGAAAATTCTATGTATTAGTAAGTGAATGCAAGATTAGTCGAGATGATTTCCATGGTCCCTCTCAACTCTGAGATTACATGATTCTGATGTTTGATTCATTGCAATTCATTTATATTAAAACAACTTTGTTTAAAAGAAAATGGAGCATTTTGTGCTTAAGTAAAACAGATGCAGAATCCTCTTGAGCAAAAACAGTAATTCTTTATTATATGAACCACTGAGTGAAACTTAAAATCCCTGGTGTACAAATTGTTAAGGAGTAAAATATAAACAAAATGAACATTTTGATAGTTGAGGTTTTTTTTTCTTTTTATTGTAGAAGCTTCTCTGCCTTCAGTGAGGAGGAGGGGTTTCCTATCTCCAAGTCAGCAACTTCTCCATCCCAGTTTTTAGGAATAGTTCAGAGCTCTGAGCTCCACGCATTTTCCCTGCTCTTCATTCAACCGCCATATTGAGAACAAATCTGAATGTGATGCTTTTCATTCTGAACTTAATATTATGAAGCCAAATGCCTATTTGGACAGCTTGCTGATGTCATAGCTTTGGGGACTCCTTGGTCTCTGGTTGATCAGATAGATCTCTGGGCAGTTCAGTTGTTAGGTGAATATAGTTAGGTGAATAAAACTCTTTGGAACTTGTTTTGGAAATTCCTTTCTCAGAGAAAACTATGATAGATTGGTGCCCAGTTCTATGCATTCCCTAGGCAACACTACTCTATAGGCATTGAGGGAATAGGCAGCCCATAAGGTTACCTACCAGACAGAGCACTGGGAATGCTTCATAGGTACTGATGGGTAAGAACCTGTCTATGTATTTCTCATAACATAAGCAGGGCTTAACCTGGCAAGGGTATGAGCCATGTCTAAACAACACCAGCAGAAGTGTGAGTTCATTTTAGGAAATCCTAAGGTTCTGATTGTAAATTATTTTGGTCTTGCTGCTTTGTTGAATCCTCACCTCCTGGCTGAAATGATTTTTTGAGATGCTACACACTAGCTGTGTAACCTTGAACAAGTCAACAGGTTTGCTAATACCTATCTCTAAGTACAAAGATTGGACTAAATAATCTTTAAGGTTCTCTCCAACTCTGTGACTGTAAAAGCCATGGTTCTGACAAGCTGGGTTCAGAAGGCATCAACTGGAAAGGTGAAAGGACTCAAAATGATATCATATGAAAATCAGCTAAAGGACCAGGGGATCTGTAATATGGGGAAGAGAAGGCTTGAGGAGACATAATAGCTGTCTTCAACAGGCAAAAGAAAGATCACACTGAAGGTCTTCCAGAGACGACCTAGTTCAATCTCCTTCATTTTACAGATGAGGAAACTGAGTTCCAGAATGGCTTAATTACTTGTTCCGGGGGCACAAAGGTAGTTAGCAGCAGAGGTGGAATTTGATTCTAAGTCCTTTGACTCCATGTCCATTTTTCCCCCACTGCATGACACTGCTACCAATTGGACTGAATTGAAATCTAATTGATCCCAGACAACAAGGTACAGGAAGGCAAATTTCAGATCCACATAAAGAAGGACTTTCTAAACATGCGAGCTGTCTCAAAATGAAATGGGTGGCTTCATGAGATAGTGAGTCCCTTAGACATCATCAAGTGGAGGCTGAAAAATGAATGGCTAGAGATGCTGTTGCATGTCATGGAAGTATCTGTTGAGTTAAATGGAACTGATTTGAAATGAGCTAAATGTTGCATAAAGGATTCACAGCATAGGTAGGAGTGGGACTGGATGACCTATAACCTTCTACTTTAAACTGTGTATTTATTTCTAAAATAAAGTTTTACAGATATCTTTTGATTTTTGTATCAGAAATTCTCCTATTATTCCTTCCATTCTCGTAGCATCACCCTATGTAAAAAATAATACTTTTAAAGGAAAAAAAGAAAAAAAGAAAGGAAAAAGCATCAATTAGCCAAACCAATCAGTATATTAAAAAGCCTGAGAAATATATGCAAGTCATCATGCCCATTGTCCATCTACCTTGCCAAAGAAGTGGGGTGGGGTGTCTCCTCATTTCTTTGGAGCCATGGTTGCTCTTTATAACTTTACAACATTCACTTTTTTTCTTCAAATTTTTTAATTTATTTCATTGGATATTTTTCTTCAAATGCATGTAACAAATTTAAAATTCATTTTTAAAGCTATGAGTTCCAAGTTTTCTCCCTCCTTCTCACCCTTCCCCTCTCCTTGAGAAGACAAGCAATTTAATTTTGGTCATATATGTGAAGTCATGCAAAACATGTTTCCATATTAATCATGTCACAAAAGAAAACAAACAAAATAAGAAAAATAAAGTTTTTTAAAGCAAGTTTCAATCTGTATTCAGAGTTTGTAAGTTCTCTCTGGAAGTAGATAGCATTTTTCATCATGGATCTTTTGAAATTTTCTTGGATTATTACACTGACTGGAGTAGCTAAGTCTTTCCCACTTGATCATCCTTACAATATTGCTGTTAATGTGTACAATGTTCTTCTGCTTCTAACATTCACTTTTGATAAGTTTGGAGGTTTTTCTTTCTATTTACATTGTGATTGTGTATATTTTTTTTCTTGACTCTGTTTACTTCTGTATCAGATCACGTAAATCTTTCCATGCTTCTCTGTATATATCATACCAAACTGTATAATTTTAGGATCCTATAACTCTTCTACTATTCTAGGTATTATAGTGAATACAAAAGGTGGCCTCTGTTCTTAAATAGTTTAACTTAAGAGATGCATGTTGTTTGGTAGGTAATGGGAAGCTGCTAGGATACATCATATTGTGAAGGACACAAGTTTATTGTGAAGGACAGTTTGTTAATAATAGAACAGAAGTTTAAGAAAGCATAATGGAAGGATAGGGAAGAGTAAATTGAGAATCTAGAGAGATGGGGATGAGATAGGAATGAGAGAACAAGAACTGGTGGCCAGGGAAGTAAGCTTCACCTAGGCAATCTAAAACTCAGAATCACCAGGATTCTGAGTGAACCAACAGGACAGTAAGTTGTCATCCCTTTCACAATAACAAAGATAATGTTGATTTGGTTATCAATGCCTGAGCAAGAGGGAGGAGGGGAGAGGGCTAAATAAGTTATAACAATAAAATATATTTCTAGTCCTTGGTCCCAACTAATGATCAAGGTAGAGATAGGGGTAGTTCTAGGGCCAAGCTCCTTAAAGAGAAAAGGAGCATGGTGTCGCAGGACTCATTCCTTAATTGAGTAGATAATTTCACTTGGACCATGAGGAAGGACTCAGAGAGGTTGTAACGTCTGTAGTGGTGGTGGTGTAAATTGGGAGGGTTGGCAGTGCCAATGTCCACTCCCTGAACTAGGCTTTCTGTCTATGCATATAAATGCATTTATTAAACACACATGTATGTATCTATATATGTGCATATATATACACATGTACTCATTTGGAAGGTGTGTACTCAATGCATATATTTAGATCTTAGGCATCTGCTGCAGATGGACAATGTTCTGCACACAGAATTAAATAGATCAAGCAAAGTTCAAATTTCTGAAATTGAAACCACAGTAGATCATCCCAAGGTGTCCACTGCTACAAAATCCCATTCATTGTGAGGCAAAAACTCTATGTGACTTAGAAGTTCAGAAAAGAGCAGGATCATTAAAGTTTGGATTAATCAGGGAAAGCTTCATGAACAAGGTATCACTTGAACTGTGTCTTGAGAGATTTCTAAAGGATTTGGATGGGGAACATATTCTGGATAGGGGTTAAAATCCTCCCATTTGTATCAGTATCTTGAAAGGGTTAGTTGGGGGAAGGGAGGGAGGCACTTCTCCAAAGGGTTAGAGGCTCTTAAGTACAGCTTGTTAGTTTTTAGGACCCCTGAAAGGTCTTATACTCTTTGGACCTGCACACAGACACACACACACACACACACACACACACACACACACACACACATATAAAACTTTCCTCCTTCTAGGCTCCTAAATTTTATATATGTAGCATATTTCTGATAGCTTTGGTCCTAATCATGCCATCCCTTCACTATATGGTAGAAACCTGTCATCTTATCCTCTTCCAAAAAACCAGCATCCAAGATATAGAAATCTTTTTGTTAAGGGATAGAGAGGAGTCATGTATCATCCCATCTTACATAAGCAGCAGCATACCAAGTGAAATTAGAAATAGGTTGTTTATATATGTAAAAAAAGAGAAGGCAACACATTAGGGAATCATGCTATTTTTTCAAAGCATGCACCTTGTTCGATTACACTTTTTTCCTAGTCTTAGCTTTCCATTTTCTTCCACTGTCTCTACACTTATATCATGCTTGACCTTGGAGTTATGTTCCCATCTGCAAAATTATATGGATACCATTTCTGGTCCTGGAAGCCAGAATAAGGATTTCAACATTTTCCTTCACTCTTGAAACTTCATTCCTTGGGGCTTATTTTCATATCTTCGTCTCCTTAGCAATTGGGGGAAGGAGAGAGAAAAAGAGGGAGAGGGAGAGAGAGAGAGAGAGAGAGAGAGGTTGTCTTCTACAGTAAAAGACAGGTCATTATTTCTCTTTCCTATTATAACAAACTCAAACAATGTTTTATCGCACTGGACAAATGCCCCTTTGCCTTTGGGGATCCTGAGACCTTGACTTTGGGATGTTTACAGAGCATAACATCCCTCCTCCCCTCCTCCTCCTCTTCTCCACTGCATCCACCCCCAAATTGGGCCCTTATTATACTGGTACCTATCAAAACCTTGATCTATGAAACTGGTTCCTATTGCTGTCCACCTTGATGACCTTTCCTGGGACTTGACAACTTGTCTTGAAATTCAGAGTAGTTTTCTCTCTTGCCAGAAATGCTCATCTTCTCTTCCTTGGTAATTGTGTGTTTATTAAACCTGTGACTCAGCTTGGATTGCAGGCAAACAAGCTAGGAAAACCAGGAGGGGCACTGTGGGATTAGAGGGATCTTAGAGAAAGCTACTTTCTAGCTCTTTGTCAAATCATATTTGGGAAAGTGAAGCCAAGCAAACACTTTGGTAAGCTGTTGTCTTATACTATAATCACCTAGAGGACAGTGATCTGGGCTATGAAGTTCCCTCTACACTGGGAGGCCCCTGCCACATGCAATTAAGCACTGAGCAAATGTTTGTTGATGCTAATGACATCCTTAATGTGACTTGACAGAGAAGGCCTTAAGGTTTCCCGTCATTTTGATTCTTTGGTTTCATCCCCTCCTCAGTTTAATTTTCCACCTCAAACTCCTTAGGTGAGATGGCTTTTAGTCACTGACTTTGTCTCCTGAAACCTGTTAACTCTGAGGGAGGATAGAGATTGAACAAAATTCCCAGGAGAAGCAGGTAACACCTAACAAACATCGTAACCTAAGAGTTCATCTGGTCCAGATGTTCTTAACCTGGGCTCTATTAACTTGTTTTTTTTTAATATTTTAATAACTATATCAATAGAATTGACTTCCTTTTTAATCCTATGTATTTTACTTTATGCATTTCAAAACATTATTCTGAGAAAGGGTTGGAAGGCTTCTTCAGACTGCCAAAAGAGTCCATAAAAGAGTCTATAACACAAAAAGAACCCCCAGTTGAGTCCAACTCCTTCATTTTACAGATGACAAAACTGAGGCCTCTTAAAGAATGAAGTGACTTGCCCAACCTCACACAGGTAATAGGAGTCAAAGATAGGATATGAACCTGGGTCCTTAATTACACTGCTCTATCCTCAGGAAGCGATGGAATTTATAAGATCACATGGAAATGAATAATTATTTTTCAACTGGAGAAAAGTTCTTTATTTACACATATAAATTTATACACCCTCAGCTGGGTCCTATAACTAAAACAACTATCTAATACATAAGTTATATCACTGTATCAAGGATCTATGATTTCATCAGTGTAGGACACCTTCTACCTAGGCATCTTATAACCCATTTATAACTTAGTAATAAAGTCTTGGGGAGTTACCTGAGGCTCAGAGAGTTTACGCGACTTACCCAAGGGTCAGTAATTGGCTAGTGACTGCTACAAGTTGCAGTTGAACACAGCCCTTCCAGAGTCCAAATCCAGCATGCTAGCCTCTACACACTATTGTCTCTAATGAATCAATTAGCCTCCTATAAATACTCAGTGATGAACAGGTTCATGGATCACACAGAGAAGTCATTATAATTCAGCAAAAAGAGCATGTAAAAAATAGGGTAAGTCCATTAAGTAGAAAAGACATCAAATGACACGGAATAACCTACAACTCAAGACCCCTCTTCTATGCTTTCAACATAATGTTCCTGTAATTTGGGTTCTAAATAAACTCTAGCAAGTAGGTCAGTATCATCTTAGAGCTAGCACCCTCATTTCTGGCCTGCCTTTGGCCCCTCCTCCTCCTGCCCAGTTCTGCTTTGTTGACCTTTTTGAAGGGGACGTGGCCCATGTGAATGGCGGCTTGACATTTTCTGGGAGATAAAGCTGGGAGCTATTTTTTAAACTGGGCACTTTAGCTGATAAGCGTCATCTTCCTCATTCGTATTTCAAACCTCCTGCCAGAGGTTCTGGGCGATAGATATGTTTTTGAGTAAATAGAATACTAAATATAAGCAACATATCAGAAGTTCAAGGAAATGAGGCTCTTTCTTCACTGTCCAATAAAAAGGTCACTAGACAATGAAAGAGAAATGGAATGCTGGGAGATAGAAAGTTTTAATAATGTTCTCATCAGAGAGATCAGTCAAGCTTTTCTTCTACCTCCTGCTCCTGAGAAGATAAAGTCCTTATATGTAAAAGTCTCTCAGCTTCATCAGAGTCAAGGGAAATATACCTATTACCATCCCAAATGACCTGGGGTTCTGGGGGCCTCCATCCATCACGGCTGCCTCTTCTGAGCCATAAACCTGAAGAGATGAAGGGAGATACCCCAGCTCTTTGGGTTTTTATGACACCATTTTTTAACAAAACAGGACCCATTCTTCACCAGCCAGGGAAATGTTTTCTTTAAACCTCAGGGACATTCACTTCTGGGTGCCCTGTAGCCTCTGGTGGAGTTCTCAGGGTAGAACCAGAGTGATAGATTTCCTCTCCCTGCCTCAGTATGACTCAGAGGTGACAGAGCGTACTAAAATAAGTTAATAGAATGGTAAACCTCCTCTATCATCTCCCAGGCTGCTTCCCTTCACTCCCATCTTTGTTTACTGCCTCTGTTCAGGCTGCCAGAGAAGCGGGTGATATTTGGGGAGATGATGATCCTTCACTTGCTTGTGGGTCAGCAGGTGATTTGGGGGGGTGGGGGAAAGAAAGAAAGAAGCAGCAGGAGTAGGCATTCTGTTATCTCTGCAGGTCTCCTCTTCCTTGAGCTATCATTAGAATCCTGCCTCATAAGCTTGAATTTCCAGGTTCCGGCCTGGGTTCCCAGAAGGAGTTGACAAAAGAAGTAGTTAATTTAAAAAAAATAATAATAAATTCAACAGTGGTGCCAAATGAGGTTGATTGTGAATTAGTTCTTGTGGTGCAGATGCTGCTGTTAAAGGGTTTTGTTTGTTCAAATAAACAAATCACTTTTTCCCATAATAGTTCCCAGCTCTATGGTAGTTTAATTCCTCTTGTTTTTGTATGCGTTTCTAGAAACAATGGACTATAATATTGTTTCTTGGGAATTTAGTTTCTGTCACCAATTTAACTGCCACTGGCTCAAAACAAAGTATTTAAAAATTCTCCTTTCACCATCCTGCTACTTCTAATTTTAGTTAATATCATAATTAGTAAGGTAATCAAGAAATTGGTCCTCATTGACATTTACTAATTACTAATTACATTGCTAATACAACAGGGCAGCTAGGTGGCACTTGGAGCACTGGCCCAGAGTCAGGACGACTCACCTTCCTGAATTCAAATCCAACCTCAGATACTTACTAGCTGTGAGACCCTGGGAAAGTAACTTAACCCTGTTTGCCTCAGTTTCCTCATCTATAAAATGAGCTAGAGAAGTAAATGGCAAACCACTCCAGTATCTCTGCCAAGAAAACTCCAAATGAGGTCATGCAGAGTCAGATATGACTGAAAAATAACAACAAAATACAACATGATTCAATGAATGGAAAGAGTTCTGAATTTGGAGTCAGAGCATCTGAGTTCAAATCCTGCCTCTGCCACTTACTATGTTTTTTAACTTGGGCAAATTCCTTTACCTTTGGGGAGGGGGGGAGCTTCAGTTTCTTCATTTGTAAAATGAGAGGGTTGGGCTAGATGAGCTCTGAGACTCCTCTCAGCTTTCCATCTCTACTGTCTTAGCTGGATTGGGATTGCCCATTTCTAACATTCCTAAGATATTCAAGTTAAACAGATCATCCAGGATGAAGCTTTGTTAACACCACAAAATTCTTCGTTTCAGGTTTACTGTGAGTTCAATCATGGTAACATAACTGTCCTGGTGACTGGTAAGAGGATGGAATATAGAGTCAGGGCACTGTGGCTGAGAGGACTTCAGAGTCCACAAGAGGTGGGCTCATATCCCACTTCTGTCACATGCTGGCTAGGTGTCTCTGGGCAGGTTATTTAGCCTTAGTGCTCCTGAGAACCCTAAAACTATGACTTGCAGAGAATGTGACAACCGGCATTGTTTGAGGGCATTTTTTTCCCAGGGCCATTTCTTATGTTGTGCGTCCTTTGTTTCCTAAGAGGACAGATGTCTTAACTTGCACATGAATTGGATTTAAGTGAGGCAAAGCTGCACAAAGTCATCAGCCTCATTGTCTTTTCCAGTCATCAAAGTCTAGTGGCAAGACAAATCAAAAGTCAGGATAATTGGGGATGGTCTGGGATGCAGTGGATGACCTTGGCATCTGCGATGTCTGAGCAAGCTCTAAGCACTCCACAACACCTGTTTAGCTGTCTTATGGCTCTTGGAACTAATTGTTCTCATCTGCTCATTCCTTGGGCGAAGTCTTCAAGCAAACTCAGAGGTCCAGCCTAGATTCGTATCTGTTATTCCTTGTGTGACTTTTGACTCTCCCAAAGAGTGAGTCATTTCTTCACATAACAAAAGAAGGAATTGGACAAGATGAACTCTAGGGTTCTTTCCAGTTCTAACTCTGTGACATATGAGCCTTGAGGGTGGGTAGATTTTTTTTAGGTTTATAGTTTACCTTAGTGACATTTTTGAGGTCATAAGCTACAGGGTTTGTGATAGAATGTCACAGACCTTTCCCAAGGAAAGAGTAAATCAGCATTTAATCTACACTGTGGACTCCTTAAAATTAGTGTGAGGTTTCATATAAGCACTATCTATGATATTTTAAGTGTTTCCTCTACAATGCAAATATTCTTATAGTCCTTAGTTTGTACATGAGACAAAATCATTTTACAAAAAAAAAATCATAGACTCATACCTCCCTGCACTATTTGGGTTAAAGGCTATGGAAAATGAATTTGAAAATCAAATGTTAAAGTACCTTCTATCATTCATGGCTTACAGAGAAATAATTTCCAGAGTGGTTAATCTATAAGAGTTAATAATTATAGCTGGAAGCAACTGGGTGACTCAGTGTATAGAACTCTGGGCCTGGAGTCAGGAAGACCTGAGTTTGAATCTAGCCTCAGATATTTAATGGCTGTATGACCCTGGGCAAGTCACTTAATCTCTGTTTGCCTTAATTCAATGGAGAAGGAAATGACAAACCTCTCCAGGATCTTTGCCAAGAAACTCCATGCACAGTATTATTGTGCAATGGTCCATGGGGTCACAAAGTCATACAGGTCTCAAAGACTGAATAACAATAATAATAGCTAACAAGTACATAGTGCTTACTACGTGCCAGGCACTGTGCTAAGTGTTTTATAACCATTGTCTCATTTTATCCTCATAACCCTGGGATATAAGTGCTGTTATTATCTCCATTATTATATCCTCTATATGAGAGAACTGAGGCAAATTGCAATTAAGTAACTTGCTCAGAGTCACCCAGCTAGTAGGTGTCTGAGACCTCATATGAATTCATATCTTCTTCATTCTGGGCCTGGAGTCTTTTATTTTAAAGAAAAGGATGCTAATTACACATTAATTCACAAATTATTCATTTCCATCAAAGTGAACAGAAATATCTTCAGCATCAGTAAATCCTGGGACTGCCCTTTTTGCTCTCTTTTTGATTCATTCAATGTACTAATTTACATCTTATAAAGGGCTTGCCTGGCACAGAGTCATATTATTTACCTATTAAAACCTCATCACATGTGACTATATTATCATCAATTGAATTGGGAAGAGTGAGGGATCACATATCCTCTCATATATGCATACATGTGTGTACGTAATTATATACACCCAAATATAGGTCCTTATAAATGGAAAAAGGATTTAAATTTATTTAAACTGTAGAACTTGTGAATGAATAATATATTATATGTGAAAATACAACTAATGATACATAACCTACAAGCTATGCTGTCATCTTCCCAAGATGATTGTTTTGTACCAACCTATCCACATTCTCTTACTCAGCCCACCTCACGAGCTACTGTGGGCATTTTCAAGGAGATTAACCATAATTAGGTATGAATTTGGCCATGAAGTAGACCATAGATAACTGAACCCCCAAGGAATCAAGCTCATGACCTCAGGCTCATTAGCAAAATTCACAAAGCATTACTTAAACTAGCAACAAATTTTTGCAATTGAAGTATAAAGAGAAATAAAATTTCAGAACTTTCTAATTGTCCTTCCTCCCTGAAGGTATTAGCTGACATGTGGGTTCTAGCCCCAAGATTCATTACAACTTAATTTAAGCAGCCAAAACAATCTTGGTCTCTAGTTTATCCAGACTACTCTGCTGTGCAGCTACTTGCCCTTGAAAAGAGTATCATGTCAAAATTTATGTTTACAGATCTTCAGATTTTGCAGTAACTTTCAACAATTATTCTTTACTGAACTGACAAAATCAATGGAGCTATAAAATAACAAAAGCTAATAATAGTTAGCATTTGTATAGTGCTTTAAGGTTTCCAAAGTGCTTTGCAAATTTTATCTCATCTTATCTTTACAATGACCCTGAACAGTAATTCAGTTTGGCTGGGATATGAAGTACTTTGGTGATCTCATCAGCTCCGTGGGTTAAATGATCATGACTATGAAGATGAGTCTATATCTGTCTATATCCAGTTCTAGTATCTAGTATCTAGTATCATAATGCCAATGACCTGCTAAACATCTCCACCTAATTGTACTATCAATGTCTCAGATTCAGCACATCCAGAACAAAACATTGTTTTCTTCCCTAAATCTAGCCCTCCTTCAAATTCAGCACCTTCTTCCTAGTCCCTTGGTTTATAAACTTCTAATCCTTGACTCTGTTCTCCCTCACTGTCCCTCTTCTATGTAACCAATTGCCAAGTCTTGTTAATTTTACAACATCTCACATCCTTCTTTCTTCCCTCCATTCATAGCCCCTATCCTAGTTCTTCACTATCTCTTTCCTGGACTATTGCAACAATCTCCCAATTGGTCTCTATGCACATGGTACCTCCTTTCTCCTAACCATTCTCCACATAACTGCCCCTCAAAAAGTATCCCTACAGTATAGGGTTGACTACATCAGAAAGAGAGAGAGTGAGAGAGAGAGAGAGAGAGAGAGAGAGAGAGAGAGAGAGATACTCCTTGCTCAAAATCTATCAGTTGCTATAAGTAAAAAAAATTAAACTCCTCAGCTTGGTTTTTAGAATCTTCTATAATCTGTCTACCTACCTTTCCAGACTTATTTCATATCACTCTTCTTCATGAACTTCAATTTTCCAGCCAAACTAGACACTAGCTTTTTGTGAACTCAACATTCTCATTTTTTTTCTCTCTCTCTCTCTCCCTCCCCCTTCAATGCCAAGAAAACAGGAAGTCTCTCAGAATTCTTATATTCCATCAAAGCTTCATTCACATACCATTTGCCCCATGAAATCTTCTCTAATTCTACTATTTATTAGTATTCTCTGCTCCTTCAAATTACCTCATGTCTACTTGTGCATGCCCATGGGCATGTAAAGGACCAAGGACCAGAATATAGGATCGTAGATCTGGACTCAAGCAACCCAACCCCCACATTTTGTAGATGACATAATTGAGGGTGACAGAGAGGCTGGATTTGAACCCATGTCCTCTGAATCTAAATCCAGCGTTCTCTCCATTGTGCCATGAAGGGATTGTCTCATTTTGGCTTTTGCATCTCTAGTGCATGGCTAATAAAAGGGCCTGGCTAATAAAAGCTGGTAAATAAGAACTTATTTGATAGAAATGGTGTAGTGCTAGGTGCTATATAGTATCAACAAAATGCAGTTCCTCCCACCAAATGAATCAAGGAGAGGGGAGGAAAATGGAAGACATACAAGCAAAGAAAGGAGAGGAAGGGAGAGAAGAGAAAAAGAGGGGAGGGTCTTATTGCCTTCAACAGCCCAAGTCAATAACAGTCACATTGGCCGGGTTCCCTCTCTGACCCATCGTTCTGAAGGGCTTGACCTAAATCAAGAGGTCATGTAGACAATGATGTCAGTGCTGCTCAGCTTTTGAGACTGTTTGCTGGTGATTATACAAACAAGTACAATCTTTCTATTGTAACAAAGCCATGGAGATCTGAAGGGTCCTAAGTGGCAAGGACTTATGGGAAATCAGGATGGGTCTTTTGCCAATAAGTAGGTGATCCTAATAACGAGAATTAGAAAGAAAAAGGGACCAAAATAAATTGAATAGACCCTAAGCCATCATTCTGTGTCCTTTGTGTTGTTTATCTGGGAAATTTTTTGTTTGCTGATGGGGAATACTGGTTGTTCTCTTAGCTGTATGACACAACAAATTGTAAAATAAAAGAAGACAACCCAACCCATACAAAATCTCCAGGCCAAGTGATCTTCTGGAACTGAATACTTTTTTTTAACTGTCTGTTAGCGTATGGTTAACTATGAAAATCATTTAACATTTTCTTTTATAAGGTTTTATTTTCTTGTGTTACTTTTCCCCAAACTGGAATAAGGAAACAAGGGCCTATAGCGTTGTTGTTTTTTTTTCTATTATGGTTTTCTCTGTTGTTCCCATGGTAAGCAGAATAAACGGATTTCCTTGTAACATAGCTTAATAGGGTTTGTTGCAACCTGAAAGCTAGCAAATGCCTTTTGACCTAGCAATCTTCTTGTGCTACAGGTTACAGGTGGCCATTAACTACCACCAGAGAGACAAAGAACAGTAAAATGAGCATTCAACTAAGAAGTTGAAGACCTTGAGTCCCAGCTCCACCCGTTCCCAGGAAAAGCAACCTTGGATATTCTACTCTTTCTTCTGGGCCACATTTTCTTTATCTTAAAAATGGGGATGGTAACACTCACGCTACAGAACTTCACAGGATTATTAGGGGGAAAGTATTTCACTAACTGTGAAATGAAGAACCAAGAATAACATAAATAACCATAAAGATGTCAAGAAAAACAAGATTAAAAGATGTCATAACTCAAACCAATGCAATGACCAAACTTGACTACATGAGACCATGATGAGCTCCTTGAGAGCAGGAACCGTCATTGGTCATTCTTTTTTATTCCCAGTGCTTAATACAGTATCTGGTCCACAGTATGTGCTTAATGAATGGGTATTGACTGACATTCCTCTCTCTCTAGGGAAGGAGGTGGTGGACTACAGGATAAGAATCAGGCATGTATACCCCATCAGACATATTTAGTGTGTCTCTTTTAATTAACTATACCCTTTTGCTACAAGGGAAGATTCTATTGAGGTCAGGAAGTTATTGGAAAAATGGCAGCAATATTTGAAAAAGCATACATAAATTATTTTTAAAACTATAAAATGCAAATTGAGCTAATTTTTAATTAACAAAATATGTGTCACAAATACATTTTTCTCTTCACATGTTTCTTATGTTCCTCATCTAAGCTTAGTTTTCGATTAATTCCCTTATTAACGCAAAAAAAATTTGAAGTTCTTTTTCTATCTCCTATCATTAGGAGGACAAAAGTAATTTTCCTTCAGCAATCACAAATACTCTTCAAAGACTATTTTGACCTTGAGAAGAAGGATAGTTCCCATAGGTATTTTTGACAGTAGTCTTGAAAAATTCTCTTCATGCTCACCAAGACACATTCTCTTTTGGGAAGTCAAGGCATACTGAGAAATGGTGTCAGTATTCTAGTCAATCATGTATTCTCAGATGGTGTATGGGATTTTAGACTGATGGAGCCACAGGGAGAGTTTCAGGATTAAAAAAAAAAACCCTAAGGAAAAGCTTTAGGTACCTTTTCTCATCAGCCAGAAGAACCCTCAACAGCCAGGTCCATAATTCATTTCTCAAACAGTACGTTCAGGGGATAACATCCTCTAAAAACAGTCACCCTGTCTGATAAATTTTTGAAGGTGCTATTGTTCTCTTTGGTTTAAGGATGAGGTCACAAGATTAGTAAGTTTCAAAGGTGAGATCTGAACCAGGTCTTTCCTGAATTCAAAGACAATGCTCTTTCTGCTGTACCGTGTTGTTTCTTGAGAGGGGGACAAAGATAGTGGGTATCAACTTCAGAAAGTAGTGATTCCTCCCCATGTTAAACCTGTGCCAATGTCACCTTTATTCAACCTTTATGGAATCTTGGGGGGGAAAGTGGTTGGTGAATTTCTGTCCAAGCTTGCTATAGATGGTCTTAAATTGGAACATGGAGGTTCCTTCCAATTCTCTTCTATTAATTCATCTATACTTTGATAAAATGGGGATAATAATCACTCCCTCCAGTCAAGACTATTATGAGGATAAAATGAGGTAATATATGCTAAGAGCTTTGCAAACCTTAAAGAGAGAGACCTGTAGATGCTACCTACTATTGTTACATATTCCATTTACAATTATATCTCATTAGCATGGTTTCCTGAAGAAGGAAATGGCAAACCACTCTAGAATCTTCACCAAGAAAACCCCAAATGGAGTCACAGAAAGTTGGACACACCTAAAATGACTGAACAACCACAAAGAGTAGTTTTCAATGATTGGGAGAAGGCTGGAGCCACTTTTTACCTGCTCAGAAGAGCTGATTGTTAAATATTTAACATGAGCATTTACACTTTGAAAATAGGCAAATGCTACAAATTGGGGCTTGAATTATTGTTTTGTTGATTACCTAAATCAGGGGTGGGAAACCTTCTGCCTCCATGCCACATGTGGCCTTCTAGGTCCTTGGGTGCAGCCTTTTGACTGAGTCTAAGTTTTACAGAACAAGTCCTTTTATTAAGGGGATTTGTTCAGTGAAATTTGGATTTAGTCAAAGGGCCACACTTGAGGACCTAGAAGGGTCACACTTGGCCTCGAGGCTGTAGGTTCCCTACCCCTGACCTAGATGTAAGAAGTTACATCCTGGGAAATGTTAATAGTGTAGATTGAACTTAAAAGTGCATCATGGGGGCAGCTAAGTGATGTAGTGGACAGAGAATCAACCCTGGAGTCAAAAGTATCTGAGTTCAAATCCAGCCTCAAATACTTACTAGCTGTGTAACCCTGGGGAAGTCACTTAACCTAAGTTGTCTCCAAAAACAACAACAACAACAAGTGTGTCATGGGTACATTTTATGCCCCAGAAAACGGGTTGATAAACATTTACCAGTACATACCCTAAACGTAAGTGATAGGTAATAAAGATGGAATTGTCAGAAAAGTATCATAGGGGCAGCTAGGTGGCACAGTGGATAGAGCACCGGCCTTGAAGTCAGGAGGACCTGAGTTCAAATCCGGCCTCAGACCAAGCACTTGACACTTATTAGCTGTGTGACCCTGGGCAAGTCACTTAACCCCAATTGCCCCAAAACAAAAACAAAAACAAAACAAAAAAAAAAACAAAACAGAAAAGTATCATGGATCAGTGGGAAGCATACTGGATTTGGAGTTGGAGGAGCAAGATTTGAATCACAGCCTTGCCATTCACTCACCTGTGTTATCTTGGGCAAATCCCATTATTTCTCTAGGCTTCAGTTTCTTCATCTGTAAAATAAGGAAGTTGGAATCAGCTGTTCCTAAATAAATTTCTAGCTCTAAATTCTAAGATCCTATAATGTGAGAATAGGCACATGGATATTCTTTGGCTGCTGAAGTTAGAAACATCAATATGAAGTTGAATCTTACATATTAGAGCTATAGGTAACCAATTCCTTTGCATGGAAACACAGCTGTCTCTCTGGTGTCCGTGATTACTAGCTTTTCTGTCTTACTCTTGTAACTTTTATTAGAATAAAATGAATAGGGGAGGGTGCAAAGGGAGGGAAGAGGACAGCAAGGGAATAAGAGAATTTTTTTTTGTGCAAAATGACTTAGATCTTAATCTTTCTTTATTTGTATTATCTGATGGATGGTAGTATCAGATGTTTGAAATGAAATGAAATGTCGATTTTTTCTTGTTTTTTTTTTAAGATGAACATTTGATTCTAACATCTGTTGAAACATTCACTGCAATTTACTTCTAATCCAGCTGCAAATCGGGAAGGAGAAAAAAAAGCTACTGAAATGTAAAAGAACAATTCAGCAGGGAGAAATCTAGAGATGTAGCAAATTAAAAGCTAAACTAGGCACATCCATGTTATAATGACAAAGGCTAAACCCACTTGTTCAAATCTGAAATTAGATGCTAAGGCCTCCAAAAATCCAGAGTTCTTTGATTTAAAAGGAAATCTAGGATGAGGTAGAGTACACTATATTTCTTACCCGATTGAACATTAAGATAATAACCAATTTCTTTTCTCTTTTCTTTCCTTCAGCATTTCCCCACCAGTGGCTGATTTTTTTTCCTACTCTTCAGGCCAATGTTCCACTTGGCATTTTGCTCTACAGGGTCATAATAACAAGATGGCAGAAATTTAATGAAGCAAGTTTTGTGCCTATTTAGTACTTTTCAATCCCAGAATACAGGCTAACCCTTAAGAAGTGAGCCTGATGTGAATAAGGACCCCCAACAAAAATCACAGGGTCACAAATCTAGAGCTGGGAGCAACCTTGGTTCAGTCCAATCCCTTTCATTTTATAGGCGAGGAAACCAAGCCTTATAGAGCTTAATTGATTTACCTAGGGTCTCAAATCAGTTGTCTTACTATTAGGTATACTTTGTAGATTCTATAAGGGCTTTCTTTAACTGTGGGATAGACCTAGACATCATCCATTATATTGAGCTTCCAAGGTTAGGTGAACCTCTTAGTAGACATACCCCTATATCATACATGTGCCAAGTCAACCTATATTGAAAAACTCTTTATTCTGGTCGTACAGTAAATAAGAGCCAGACACACACCAGCCATCCAAATGAAGGGAGCTAGAGTTGGCAAACCCCCAAGCTTTACTTTAAAATGTCAGCCTCCTTCTTGTTTCAGATTATAAGGCACTACTCGTTTATGGATCAATGGAGAGCTGTCTCCTCCCTCTGAAAGAAGTACCTTTTATGTGCTTTTTAACTTGGGTATTTAATCATCCTCCGTGTTGATGAGAGCTGAAGAAGGGTGCAGAGAGAGAGGATGCATACATCTAATGAAAAATTAATGGATTCCCACATCAGACCACCCAGGCAGCATTTCCCCTGGAATAAATGAAAAAAGAAAGATGTTTCTAATTGAGGCTTGAATCCTCCATCTAGATCTCCATGCTAAAGCATTTAGCAAAAAAATTTCCCCTCAAATGTTCATTCTTGAGGAGGGAATTTTGCAAGGACAACAGGAGGTTTTACTTAACTCCAACCACTACCATTAGCTCTTCTCAGATAGCTTAGAATTCTTTTGCTTCATGATGCAGCCTAGAGCTCTTTTAAAAAAAAATGGCACCAGATAAGTTCAATAAATAATGGCTGTTATTGGACAACTGGTCTTTATTGCTTCTTTGAAAATGTAATTTTAAATCACATTAGGCAAATACCCCAAGGAAGTCAAAGACAGAAAGAATAGCTTCATATATACCTAGATATTCATAGCAGTACTTTTTTGAAGTAGGACAGAAATGGAAACAAGGCAGGAACCCTTGCCTTTATGCCTTTGGGCAAGTCACTCAGTTTCCTTATCTGTAAAAATTATTTGAGTAAAGTAGATGACCTATAAAGTCCCTTCCATCTCTAAATCTAGGATCTGATGGTTAGGGGATGTCTGCATAATTGTGGTATATGAATGTAATGGAATATTATTTTGCAGTAAGAAATGATGAATATGGAGAATTTAGAGAAAAATGAGAAAATGTGTTTACTGATCAGAGCAAGGTAAGAAGAACCAAAGTAACATATAAATTGATTTCAATAATGGAAACAAAAGAATATTTAAAGGAAGCAAAATTCTGAGCAACTGTAATAACTAATCTTGGCTCCAAGGAACCAATATTGAAACATGTCTTCTACATGAAGCCTTTTTGGATTTCCCTAGTTGCTAATTACTTTCCTCCCTGCAAATACATCTTGGATTTATTTTATATCTGTTTTATGTGTACTAGTTAATACACACATCATTTCCATTATTCCAATTATTTCCATCCATTTCAATAGAATATAACGGCCTTTGGGCAAGGATTGTTTCATTTTTGTCTTTGTATTGCCAGTGCTTAGCACAGCTCCTGGCACCTAACAAGTGATTAATAAATACTGGCTGATTAATTGGTTTTAAAAGGTATCACTAAAACTTTCTTTTCTAATTGTACAAAAGACTCCAAGGAAATATATTTGCACAGTTAGGATGATGTGGTTGTAAATATTTGGTTTTGTTGATGCCAAGAAATGCTTGGAATCATTCTCTCTTATAGAGCCACAGAAAACAAGGGTTAGACCAGCTTTTACAGATCATCTAGTCAGGTCTTTGTTCTGAAGTTTATGCTCAAGTCGTCTTTACTTAAGTTATTTTCTTCTATTAGAGTATTGATTAGAAGTTGCATGTACAGTTTTCCCTTGATGTCCTGACTGTTACAATGGATTAAATGTATTTCAAATAGATGGGCTGCAAGATGGATTTTTAAAGATGCAGGCTAACAGGGCAGGAAGTCCATATGGTATGGAATAATGACACACACTTCTGAAAACTTAAAAGACTGTCAACTTCTATGCTTGCCAGTAATAGCCACTTTTAAAGATAATTGCCACCCATGTGTCATTTATGAAAAGTGCTCAGGAAGTGGGCTTAGCCTATAGCAAGAAGGATTTAGATTAGCTGGGAAGAACTGTCAGATATTAATGTCTAACCTTCGCATTTTCTTCCGTAGAAGGAACTATGGGAAAAGGATGCCCCTTGATCTGGGATGGCAAGGGCAAAGAGTACCCAACCAATCCAGTCCTGAGTGTAATCATCTTCCCTTTCTTATGTTCTTTAGTTCCCTTCTGATTTTTTGAAACCAGAAGTGGTCAGTTTTAGCAACAATGGATAGCAGGTCAAAGGCATTTTTGTCAGCAATAACAACAATGATACTGCTAATAATAGTGGCTGGCTTTTATATAGTGTGTTAAGGTGAACAAGATGCTTGTTTCCTAAGCTCCCATCAGAGTGTTCAATTGTGACTAGTAAGAGAGAAATATTTATTAGGAACCTACTATGGACAAAAATGTCTTATGCTAGGAACTTTGGGAAATGCACCAATGAATTAGACATCATTCCTGTAATCCAGGAGCTTACTATCTACTTAGGAAGTAAAAATATGCACACAAAAAAATAACTAACAATACAAAGCCATGTAGAAAAGAAGTGCAAATGGTTAATTCTGATAATGAAAGATATAGGAGAGAAATGATACCATATACTTTAGACCAAAAAGGAAGGTTCTATAGAACTGAGAGCTAGGAGGTACCCTTCTAGATCATCTAAGTCAATTCTCTTATTTTACAGATGAGGTAACTCAAGTGAAGAAAAGTGGTCACATGGGAAAAGGAAATAGTTGAGTTGAGATTTGAACTGAGGTCCTCTGACCACCCTATTTCACAGATAGGAATTTGTAATTTGTAATCAGTGGGCAGAAAAATCTTGTGATTTCTTTCTCCATAACAACTGTCACATGTATCCCTTCCTCATACAGCCACCACCCTAGCTCACCCTCACTATTTATTACCTAGAAAGCCTCCTAGGTGGTCACCCCACCTCAAATCTCTCTCCACTCCAGCCTACCCTCTATTTAGCTACAAATGATTTTATTCAAGTAGGTCAGTCTTACAATGTCATACCTCACCCTACCCCAACCCAACAAACTCTAGCAATGCTCCATTACATCTAAGGTCAAATAGAAATACCTGTGCGACATTTAAAACTTTTCACAACCAGCCCAAATGCTACCTTTTCAGTATTCTTACACTTGATTCCCCTTCTCCTACTTTGTGATTCAGTCACGCTGATCTACTTTCCATCCTAACTCGCATGAAGCTCCATGCTTTTGCTGTTCTCCAGGCCTAAAATGCACTCCCTTTTCACCTCTATCTCTTAGAATTTCTGCCCCTGGTTTCTTTCAAAAATTTATCCCAAGAACCATATTCTTCCTGAAACCTTTCCTGGTCTCCTCAGCTGCTGGTACTCTCTCTCACAAAACAAACTTTGTATTTTTTGTGTGTTTTGTATATATTTTGTGTATTTGTATATATTCTGCTTCTATTTATATGTGCATGTATTGTCTCCCCATTTAGAATTAAGGTCCTTGAGGGCCGGGACTGTTTGGTTTTGTATCTCAAAAGCTTAGAAGAGTGTCTGGCTCATAATAAGCACTCAATAGATGCTTGTTGGTTGGCTGATTGATTGATGAAATGTGGGTGACTCCAAACAGATATAGTCTAATTAAACCTAAAAGTCTGCTGTGCTACATTGCAGTATGATCCTTTGGATGAATGTACTTGAGTGCTTCAGACACTGTAGCTTCCAAGTATGGTTAACTGGCCAAAAGAATGGTTATGTTTGATGAGGCTGCAAAGCATCTCACTTCTTCTGCCCTAGTGTCAACGGGATCTTTGTTAACTATTTAACCAAACACCTTATAAACACAATTTATGCTGACCCAGAGAACAGCCTAGTATGATAAATAGTAGAAATATAATTCTTATTTTATAGATGAGAAACTGAGGCTCAGGGTGGCTAAGTAACTTACCAATGTTCACATAGTATGTGATAAAGTCACAACTTCACCCTGATTTTCTGACTCCAAATAGTAATAATAATAATAATAGTTACTATTTATATATAACCCACTATGTGCCAGGCACTGAGCTAAGCACTTTACAATTATTATCTCATTTAATCCTCACAACAACCCTGAAAAGTAGATCCTCTTATTAGCCTCATTTTAGAGAGAAGATAACTGAGGCCAACAGAAGTTAAGTGATTTGCCCACAGTCATACAGCAAGTATCAAAGTCACAACATGACCCTCATTTTCCGACTCCAGGTCCTAGTTTTCCTCCCACTACACCACACCTTAAAATCATTTTACCTTATGGATCTTGAGACTTTATTCTGAACTTTGCACTTGAGGGCAAATAGAGATCCCTATTTGAGAATGGAAACTAATTCCCTGGGGTTGGGGGGGGAGGGTAGAAAACGGAAGATGGGAAGACAAAGGGAAATCAAAATTTTTCCAGAATAGTCTCAACTTATTCTAATTTTGAAATTTCAGTCACTCACCAAGAGAACTTACTGAGTTATTAATGTCTGCCATGCACCATCTTTCACACTGCCATTTTTATTTACATTACTCCTCCATGCCCACCACTTCTAGAGGACAACCCCCCAGCACCCACAGAAGTGTTTGCAAGTCATCATGACATGGTTTGCTATTATACCACCAAAGAGATAGAAATAACTGGTTTTTCCCCCGTCCCCATTACTGTTCAGGCAGTAAGTTGAATTGATGTGACAATCCCATATATCTATAAGGGAAGCAGCATGATTAAATATAAAACATAACTCCCTCAGTCCTGATTTCTAGACTATAAGCACAGGGCGGTATTTAGAATAGTCTTTGCAAATTCCCCGGATATCATTAAAGCTTCCTGCTGCAACTAAAGAGCCATCAATGTGCAAGAGAATTATAGTAACACTCCTGTAAGAAGATTTCTTAGTTATTATGCCCATTTCTGATAATAATTCTCATTAGACTTTGTTGTCTTTTTTAATAAAAATGACACTCTCCTTATGTTTAAAGGTTGGAATCTTATCCTAATGTTTGACCCACAATATCCTTTGAGAGTTATAAAAATTAGATTATATAACCTCATATTACTGTCTAATGAACATCATGATGCTTGGGCCCAATGAGAGGAAGATAAGACATAGGAATTTATGTTTTAATAATCCTGCTTAGATTAGGGCATGTCGCTGTGGGCAGGCCTCTGATGGGTGCAGCAGAGACTGTAGCTTTGCCAGAGAGCCGTGGCAATATATCTTCAGGTCATAAATTGTTTCTTTTTAAGATTCCCTTCATTCTGCTAGGGCAAGACTGTAGTTTAGTCTAAGGTCTCCTGGATGAAACCATTTGGGAAAAATGCTGCTTGGGCATATGTAACAGCAATGAAGAACATTTACTAAGGTTCCTTCTATTGGCAAGGCACACAACTTAATTATTTAATGACGACTAAGTGCAAAACATCCCTATAAGGACCTCTGCCTTGTAGTATAGAATACCTATCTTCCACCTCCTACTTGGGGCCTTTCCTAATTCTCTTAATTATTAGCCATCTCTCCTTCTTGAAATTACTTTGCACTGCTTTATATACACTTATGTACTGTTATATCTCTTCTCTCAACAAACCATGAAGATTGCTACTATTTTTTTTCTCTGTATAGTCTGTTTCTGATTGGTGATGTGGCTGAGAACTGACCTTCCAGTCAGGAAGAGCTGGGTTGAAATTCACATCTGTCAAATACTGGCTGGGTTACTCTGGGCAAGTCACTTAAACATTCTTTACTCTGTCCAGCTCTCTAGTTGAAGATATAAATAGATACAAGGTGTTTCAATGTTTGGAGTTTCCCTACACTGATGAAATAAAGGGGCTAGAAAACAAACAAGAAATTCCTAGTCCCTAGCTCAGTACATTTCCCATAGTAGGTCCTTAATAGTGTTCACTAGATTTATTTGTTGAAAGATTCCTCTACACAGAATTTTCTAAAAACTCTAAACAACTGTGGCTGTAGGATTCAACTCTTCCAGTCAACCAGAAGAATTTGTTAGGAAGCTACTAGAAACACAATTATAGACGATCAGGATGCCAGGAGAGATATAGAGAATGCGGGTGTTATAAAAAATGGAAAAGATTTTCTTATGCTAATTCTGCCTATTAAATGAAAGTTTGTATTGGGTCTGGCATCTCTACATTATGCCAATTAGACTGAAATCAACAAATCTTTATTAAACGCCCACTATATCATAGACATACACGGGGGAAAGATTGGACCTGTAATTTCACCAATAGAGAGAATTCCAGGATGAAGAAATTCATTCTGCCAATGCATGTTGGCACTTCCTCTACAACTTCTAGACTTAGGAGATGTCTAGAACACCACCTTACCGCTTAGGAGCTTACCCAGAGTCATACAGCCAGTTTGTCAGAGGCAATAGTGGCCCAAAGTAGCCCTCACAGATAGTTTGTATTAAATTCAGGACTTGAATCCCAGCTCCTCCAGATTCTAGGGGCAGCCCTCTATCCACTCCACCAACTTGGAATGGGGATCTATATAAACTAGGTGGAGAATTATGAGACCAAAGAAGAGATGTAGAACAAAATGCTTTGGGATAATCTAAGGTGGAGACAATGTTTTCAGCTGGATAAATTGGGGAAGACTTAATGAAAGAACTGACCCCTGAGCTGAGCCTTGAATGAAGAGAAGGATTATCTAAGGAATTCTAAGCTGAAAATGTTATTAGCATCACCTTTTATAACAATACGTCTTTTGAGGGTTTTTGCACCAATACAATTTGAGTGATTTCATAGGGTTGTAAGATCATAAGGGAAAGAGGTGGACCAGGAATTCTTTAGTTTAGCTACTGGGGAGGCACAGGGTTTAAGGGAGAAAATCTCAAGAAAAGGTGGCATTTTTGTGGAGACTTCAAAAAAGATATGTGTCTCAACATTTGATGGGATTTTATTTATACCTTCTGGGCCTGTGTGTGATGGAGGTGCATAAGGTCTTCCATCAATCAACATGCTATTTAAGAGAGCCCGCTACACACCCTGCTGAAGGAGGAAAAAAATACACACACACACACACACACACACACACACACACACACTCACACATATAAATGTATCAGACTCAGAGCTCCCAATCTCTTTAAGGGCCATAAGTAAATGATCAATACTTACAAGATAGTACACAATAAATCACAAATGATATATAGAGACAGGAGTTATAGGAGTCTGAAGCTGCCTTACACTTGGATAAATGCAATATTATTTGACCAGCAAGTGAATTGGAAACACATTTTATTAGCTGACAAACCCTTTGGAAGGTAAATATCTCTTCTAATTAATTAATTTTTTTAACTTTTTTTTTTTTGGAATGCTGAGTTCTATCATGTGAGGCACCAGAGACTGATGGCATTTCAGAATAACAGCAGCAAAGAATAAGCCTTTTTTTTTTTGGTCCCACTGATTGTTAGCAGAATTCTCTTTCCTTAATTATGGAAACATGTCCCCAAAATAAATGACTGAAGAAGTGTCTTTGCACGGTCTCAACTTAGTAAGAGAGATTCTGCCAGGTCTTGAAATGGGAGCATTTGGGGATCATCAGCCTTTCTCTGTAGCTGTGGTCATGACTGATGGCTATATAAGCTCTACAAAATCGTTAAGTAAGCACTTTTCAACTTAGCCTTCTGCATCTATTTCTTCTCTTTCACAGAAACACAAAATCTTAGAATTGAAAGAGACCTCAGGGCAACCTGGTCTAACCTATCCTTGATCCCATCTATAATATTTCTAACAAATGGGCAGCCAGAAATCCAATGTTCCAGTCTCTACTTAAAGACCTCCAACAGGAGATGACCTTGCTGGGCTACTTGTCAGGCAGCTCTAATTGTTAGGAGGCTGCTTTGCTTTGGTTTTGTATTTCTCTTTACTTTTTTATTTCAATGCCTAGAATTTACTCCCTCTTAACCCCAGTTTCTAAGAGCCCCTAGTTTCTGTCAAAACTCAGTTCCAGTTGTGTGACCCTAGGCAAGTTACTTAACTCCGATTGCCTTGCCAAAAACAAAAAAACAAACAAAAAAACTCAGTTCAAGTGCCATCTTTTTCAAGAGACCTTTCCCATCACCCACTTGCTGGTATTTACCCTCTCCCTCAATAAATAAATAAGCAAACAGGGAGCGAGAGAGAGAGAGAGACAGAGAGAGAGAGAGAGACAGAGAGAGAAAGAGAAAGGGAGACAGAGACACAGACAGAGACACAGAGAGAGACAATGAGACAGACAGAGAGAAATGAATGAACAAATAAATAAATGGGTGACTGGATTAATAAATGAACGAATGAATAAGTAAATTGCCTTGTATTTATTTTGCATACTTATATACTTGATAGAATATAAGTATCCTGAAGACAAGGACTGTTCACTTCTGTTTCTGTATCTCCAGGATCGAGCACGATGCCTAACACAAAGCAGGCATTTGATAAATGCTTGTTGACTGATTCATTGATACTGACCCCAAAACTGACTCTCTCCAGCTTTCACCCATCTCCCCAAGTTCTGCTTCCTGGGACCAACCTGAGCAAGTTCAATTCTTCTTCTGCCTGAAGTCTCTTTTCTGATCCTTTTATGCAATTCTTATTCCCCTCATTATACTGGTTGCCCTCTTAGATTGCCAATAAACATCCTAAAATGTCAAGTCCAGAACCGACTACAGTATTCCAGATGTGATGTTACCATGACTGATTATCACAGAACACTCACCTCCCCCCATGAATTCAATCACTGCCTTAATGTATCATGTAATAGTATTTGCTTTTTTGGCTCCCATATTACACTGTTGACTCATTGAGTTTCAGTCTACTAAGACCCGGGATCTTGACGCAAACTTGTCTAGCCTCGTGTCCCCAAACCTTTACATTGAAATTAGTTTTTTGAACCCAAGTGCTTTCCATTTATCCCTGCTAAATTTCATCTTATTAGATTTGGCCCATTGTTCTAGCCTGTGAACAGTGATTTCTTTAGAGCCTACCATCCAACCTTCTAGCTTTATGACACCTGAAAATTTGACAAGCATTCCTTTTATGCCTCCATCAAAATAATTAACAAAAACATTGAAAAGCACAGGGCTAAGAACAGATCCCAGGGACCTTTCAACAAGTTTACATCAAACCCAATGATGACTACTCTTCGGATTAAGTCCAGTTCATAATTCTCATAACTATACTCTCATCTATTATACATGTCCTTACTTTATCCACAAGGAGAGCATGAGGGACTTGGTCAAAAGCTTTATGAAATCTACTATAAGTGTATGACGTCTCCTTAATGTCTCTGATCTACCCTAGTCCAGTTAGCCTATAAAAACAGGAAATTAGGGTAATGTGACATAACAGACGCATTCTTCATGAAGCCATATAGGTTTTTTAGTGATTCTCACATTGCTTTCTAAATGTTCACCATTATTGCTGCTGTTCAGTCATTCCAGTCATGTCCAACTCTTTGTGACTCCATTTGGGTTTTTCTTGGCAAAGATATTGAAGTGGTTTGCCATTTCCTTCTCCAGCTCATTTTACATATAAGGAAAATGAGGCAAACAGAGTTGAGTGCCTTGCCCGAGTAATAATACCGAATTACTCACGGAAGTTAAGCTATCTAACCTTTGGTGAAACAGGGAATATCAGAGGCAATTCCGTGAGTAATAAGTGTCTGAGGTCAGATTTGAATTCAGGTCTTTGTGATTCCAGGCCCAGCACTCTATCCACTGTACCACCTAGCTGCCCCAAATGCTCACAAATCATCCTTTTAATAATTTTTAAAAGAATTTCACCAGAAATAAAATTCTATTCATTCATCTATATTTTTCTACTCCCCTTTGTCTCCTTGCTTGTCCTGATCAATTGTGCCATTTTGAAAGTTATCTAGGGTTCTTTTTTTCAGAAGAAAAGCAGACCCGATAACTCCCTCAAATTTCAGTATGCTTTGATGGGTCAGATCACAGGAATTTTTTTCTTTCATTAATTCATTCATTCTGTCATTCGTTCTATGGATATTTATAGAATTCTTACTTTTACACTTTAAAAGAGGACCACAGAGAGAAGAATTCAAATAAATAATTCTTTAATAATGGCATTTCAGGCACTATATTGTATAGATTACGGAAATATTTAGGGCAGACTGGCCCTACCAGGATCCCTCAGATCAAACCTTGTAATTGATCAAAGACTCTACTTCCATAGAAGGCCCACCCTTCATAGTAGTTCTGTGAAAATCTCCCTGCTAGCATTAAAACTCCAAAGAGAATTCCCAGTATTGTCTGTGACCCCATGCTCTTCAAATTCTTCTAGCTTATTTTATTCAAATGAAGTACTTGCTTTATTTGTTTGTTTTTAATAAAGAGTTTTATATACACTATCTCATTTGATCCCTACAACAATAAGTTTTTTGTTATTGTTCAGTCCTGGCCTACTCTCCGTGACCCCATTTGGGGTTTTCTTGGCAAAGATACTGGAGCGGTTTGCCATTTTCTTCTCCAGGTCATTTTATAGTTGAGGAAGCTGAGGCAATCAAGGTTAAGTGATGTGGCAAAGATCAGCTAGTAAGTGGCCAGATCTGAAGCTAGATCTGAACTCACAAAGATAAGCCTTCCTGACTCTAGGCCTGGTCCTCTATCCACTGCACCACCTTGCTGCCCCCAATAATAGGTACTACTAGCAATTGTATTCACACTTTACAGATGAGGAATTTGAATCTCAGAAAAGCCGAGTGTCTTATTCAGGATCACACAGCTATTAAGAGTCAGAGGAGAGATTCACACGTGTGACCCCAAGTACAGCTCTCATCCTCTACACCTTGCTACCTTTTCTTCTTCTCTAAAGAAAAGCCCCTATTCACCACCATCCACAGATACGTTTCTCTCCTCAGAAAAGCATTTGCTGTCTGAATCCCTCATTTAGTATTTATCATATGTTGGCTGCTATTATTATCAACCTGTTTCCAGTCTCTCTCCTGACTATACTAAACTCTTTGATGGCAAAGGTCATACGTTATCTTTCTTTGTAGCTTCCTCATCACTTAGGTTTGTTTGTTTATTTCTTTCTTCCTGCAATTGGGGTTAAGTGACTTGCCTACAGTCACATAGCTAGTGTCTCAGGTCAGATTTGAACTCAGGTCCTCCTGACTTCAGGGCTGGTGGTCTATCCATTATGCCACCTAACTACTCCTTCTTCATCATTTTGAATCCTAGGAGAGGGACCTCAGCATTTTAATCACCTTGTCATACCAAAGAGAAAATGGAGGCCAAGATGACTTGTCTAGCATCATACAAACAGCCAGTAGCGGAACGAGAACTAGAACCCAGGTTCCCTAATTCCCAGTCTAGTTGTACATGAATTATTGAAATTAGCTCAGCTCTTATGGAAGTCACCTTCTCCATTATTGAAAAGACTTAATAGCTATTCAGGAAGGTAATAATCTACTTTAATCTCTAAAGTCACAACCGTTCTTAATTTCATTCAGAAACTGGAAAATTGGAACACCCTGAATCACAGAGGAAAATATGTGGTTATAGATATTTTCCATACCTATAGCTCTAGCAATATGTTTATTCAAGACATTCCCAGAACCTGCTGGACTTGGAGTCAGGAAGTCATGGATTCAAATCTTGCCTCTGATATTCCCTGTTTCACCAAAGGTTAGATAGCTTAACTTCCATGAGTCTCAGTTTCTTCATCTGTAAAATGAAAGTAAAAATATCTATAATATTATTAGGAAGCAGCTGGTGGCACAATGGATAGGGCACTGGGCCTGGCCTCAGTAAAACCTGAGGTCAAATCCACCCTCAGACATTTACTAGCTGTGTGACCCTTAAGTCACTTAAGGCAAGTCACTTAACCTCTGTTTGCCTCAGTTTCCTCAACAGTAAAATGGAGGTAATAATAATGCTTACCTCTCCAGGGCTGTTATGAGGATCAAATGAGATAATATTTATTACCACATTTATTATCACAGTGCCTGGCACATTGTAGGTGCTATACAACTGTGTATTCCCTCCTTCCTTCCCTACAGTACCTACCTCACCAATCTTTTATGAGGTTCAAATGACATAATGTATGTAAACTTTGCAAACTCTAAAGTGTTATAGAAATGACAGTTAATTTAACTCCCACTCTACTGTTCCATTTGACTGTCCCACTTGCCATCAAGCTCAACACGTCCAAAACCACTTCTTGTTTTCTCTATTTGTCAATGGTACCACTGTCCTCTGAATTGATCAATCAGTCAGTCCTCTTAATCATCCAAGCCTGAAGTGTCAATCATCATCTTTGAGTCTTCTGTTTCCTTTATTCCTTCTTTCAATCATTTAATCTTATCAAGTGTAGTTCTTCCTCTTTATTCTCACTACACTCAACCTGACTCAGGCCTTTCTCATCTCTCAATAACTCCTCCTACCCCATCCATGTTGTACAAGTTAATCTTCCTAAAATGACTCCAATTCATGGTATTCTACTATTCAAAATCTTTTCATGGTTTTACATTACCTCCAAACAAAGCCCAAATTCTTTATCCTGTCATTCACTAACCTCTATAATCTGTCCCCAATTTACCTCACCTGTTTTATCTACTTTTCTTATGCCATGTGCCTTAAGCAACAACTTACAATAATCATTATTTCTTGAACATGATCCCATAGTTTCCCTGACTCCTTGCCTTTTTTATGCAATTCTTTACACCTGAAATGTCATTCCCCACTGTTTCCATTTGTTATTTACTACTCAATTTTTCAGGCCCACACCAAATGCCACATCTTTGATGAAACTATCCCTGATCTTCCACCTTCCTTCAAAACTTTGAGGATTTCAATAGATTTTTACATATGTATGTGGTTCTTTGTGCACATGCCCTAACTCTCTCCTGGTTTGCATATACTTTCAATGCAAGGAAAGGCTTATTCACCTTTGTGCCTCACTAATGCATAGTCTTTGTGTATTTTAAGTGCTTAATAAATGCTTGTGGAATAAATTCACAAGCATAAATCAGGTTAGTGACAATGAGAACAGAGAGGAAAGGACATATGTGAAAAACGCTGTAGAAGAAAAAATACATGAACCAAATCCCCTACATAAACCACAAATTGGAGCATCTGATCCATGGACCTTAAACCCCAGACAGTGACCACTAGATAAAAATGAGATAAAGTACTTTAAAATTTTAAAAAGCTATATCATGAGCAAACAATTGTAGCCTTAGTAGTAATCAAATAGGTTCTAGTATCAGTGGTAATAGTAGTAGTGGCGATGGTGGTGGTAGTAGTGGTGGTGTGTAGTAGTAGTAGCAGTAGTAGTAGTGGTAGTAGTAGTAGTAGTAGTAGTAGTGGTAGTAAAAATAGTAGTGGTGGTAGTAGTAATAGTGGTGGTAGTAGTAGTGGTGGTGATAATGATAGTAGTAGAGGTAGCAGTAGTAGCCAGAGCAGTCATTAGGACATAGAAATCACAGTTTTGCCCCCAGGCACCAACATTTGGATGAGAAGACTTCCTTTCCATGCTAGGTGAAACAGGCATTACTACTCCTCCCCTCGCTCCAGATCACCACTTCTATGAACAAGTTTGCCAAGGGCCTGCCCTTCCCCTGTGATGTTGTTATACCTCCTATGTGCAATGGGTCCCTCCATCTCTTCTTGGGGGCTATTCATAGGCAGTTCCATGGGAGCACAGGATGAACTACCTGGGCTCTCATGGTTCCCCCTTACTGGGGTAAATTGTCCTGGGAACTCATAGCTTTTTTTTTTTCTCCCAATGCCTCTTCTTCAAACCCTTTATTATTAGTTAAGGCAGAACTGTGCTCAGTGACTACTCAGCCAGGGAAAAAGACTCTTGAGGTGGCTCTCACACAGGGCAGATGCAGAAGGAGAGACTGAGTCAAGGCCTCCAAAGAACAGAATTCTTTGAAAGAGGGGCTACCTTGAGTTTACACACAGATATAACATTAAAACAGGGTCCCCTAAAATAGAATCCTCACTATACATGGTAAATGCATTTTATTTTGTTTGTTTCAGATTCGTACTCTCAGGATGCTGATGGTGAGGTTCCTGCCCCCACCTCCACCCCCTGCCTAATTTCAGGTTAACTCTGTTCTATAGTTTAACTAAGTGCTGAGCTTGGAAGTCTGGGAAATTAGAGTTCTGGAGGGTGAGAGAGAAGAGTCATAAACAGACTCCACTTCTCTCCCTCTCAAAAGTAGGATTCCCATGGTTTAAATTTTTGAGACATGGCCTGTGTGATGAGTGGATATTCTTTGAATCATGAGTTTAAGTGGTAATTGTATTCAGCTCCCTTGTATAAATTGTGACCCTTTCTGGCAACACCCCAGCCCTTGTGCTATTACAGAGCAAGCCTCAAGGGTAAGCAAGTTGTGCCTTCTTCTTCCTTCACCTTCAGCTGAAACACTCCATTCTGGCTCAAATATTTTCCATCTCATTCAGGAAGTTATAGAACTATAGCAGGGTTAACTCTATATACATGTTTTCAGACTAGTTTTCTTTTTTAACCATCAACTTCAATTGTAAAAAAATATTCCCCTTTTTCTACAGTTCACTGATCCCAGATGTCACTCCAAATTTTCTTCCCTATCTATAATTTGGCTGATCATCAATGTCTGTCCTACTGCCCATCGTGCAAGTGTGGGAGATTTCTGCTTCCATTTCTCAGAAAAATAAGTGACTTTCTCTTCACTGAGCCCCAGAGTAATGAAATCTGCTCTGACCTGCTCGGCAGTCATAGTCTTCTTCAAGGCACCATTAGGCAGTAGGAAAAGGCTTTTCACGATATTCCTTAAGGATCCAAGGTTGATCTGATTGGTGGCAGCAAAATCAGACAGTTTAGCCAGGAATGTTTCAATCTCCTTGGGTTGAACCAAGATGTAGAAAATCACTTGGGTCAGTGTTGCAAAGTGCTCCCTCTGAGCTGGTTCAAGTGTAACATATCATTCCCTCTGTACTTGGGATGGGGTACAGTGAGAAACGGGCACCTCATGGTCACAGGCCTGCACCCATCAGCTTCCAACTCGTAGCTTTTCAGAAAAAGATCTGTGGCACTTTTCCTCTTTCTAGAAATCTTCTTTCAGGTCATGCCCTCTAACTATCTGTGTCCCTCAGGATTCTGTCCTGGGCCCTTTTCTCCTTCTCTAATACTTCACTTGGTGATCCCATCAGCTCCCCTGGATTTACTTACCGTCTTTATGCCAATGGTTTCCTACCTTTTCTGCCTCAATCTCTCTACTCACCTCCAATTTCACATCTCCACTTGTCTTTTAGACATCTTGAATTGGATGTCTAGTAGACATATTAAACTAATATGTCCAATATTATCTTTCCACCTAAACCCTTTCCCACTCCTACTTTCCCTATGACTGTAGAGGACAACACCATCCTCCCAGTCCCTCAGACTCTCAATCTAGGCATCATCCTGGATTTCTCACTATCTCTCACCCTGTGCCATATTCAAGCTGTTGCTAAGGCTTGTCGATTTCATCTCTGCAACATCTTTTAAATACACCTCCTTCTTTCCTCTGATACTACCAATATTAGTGCAGACCCTAATCACATTGGGTCTGGACTATTACAATAGTCTGCTGATGGGTCAATCTATTCTCTGTTCAGCTGATAAAGTGATTTTCCTAAAGTACAGGTCTGATTATGTCACTCCCCTACTCCATCAACTCCAATGGCTCCTTATTGCTTCCAGGAACATTCAAAGACCTTCATAACCTAGCCCCCTTCTATCTTTCCAGTCTTCTACCTTATTCCCTGAAAAGTACTTTTTGATCCAGTGTCATTGGCCTCCTGGCTGTTCCATGAACAAGACACTCCATCTCTCAGCTCTGGCATTTTCTCTGGCTGTCTCCCATACCTGGAACACTCTCCCTTCTGAAGTCTTATTATTGATCTCTCTGGTTTCCTTCCCACCTTCTACAGGAAGCCTTCTTCAACCCTTAATTCTAATGTCTTCTCTCTGTTATTTCCTCTTTGTCTTGTATAAATATTTTATTTGTAACTAAAAATATTTCTCCTACTTGCTTTGTATATATTTGTTTATATGTTGTTCCCCCTTCCCCATTAGATGATAAGCTCCTTGAGGCCAGGGACTATCTTTTGCCTCTTTTTGTATCCCCAGCACTTAGTGCAGTATCTGGTACATAGCAGGCACTTAATAAATGTTTGGTTGATGGATAAAAGGAATCCATAGAGCTGACTTTCACATAAGGACTTCTGGATCTACAAGGCCCTAAACCTAATAGTTCCATCTACAACAACAAAAATTTTCTTTTAATTGATTTTCTTTAATTGCACCCAGAAAGGGCTATTTCATATCCATAGCTAAAACTAATTAATTATTTGCTGTTCTTTTGTATTTTTACCAACATTAAGCCAAATTTATGTTGTGAAACAAACCGTCCATATAGTATATGTCATAATTACTGTTTAGCTATTCCACACCGGCAAAAATTTATTAAAACTTCACGACTCATTAATAGCAAGTGATAATAATTGTTTAATAGAAAAGGAAACTTAGTTAATGATGGAAGCCCTGATTAACATGTTTGACCTTAAGACACAAAGTCAAGTGAAATTAATATTGCCAAGTGTTGAACATAAGGTTATTTAAAGTGTACATGGTTTCAATCATCATAAAAAATCAAATAAACTGGTTTGCAACTTGACTGGAGCTGAAAAGCCTTTTAACTCTTGCCTACGAATTAGCAAGTATTTTAATGAATTCCTCCACGATTCACAATTAAGTGACAGGATTTGGAAAGACACAGAAATGATTCATTTCCATCAAATCCCAGAGCAATATAATTAAGAGTTTACTGTGTAAATATGCAAGGGTACCCTTGGTTTAGAAGCCAATCTCACAGAAATGCTTGGTATGGCAGAAATATGGAGTGTACTAGGAATTACTATAGCATCTTGGTAAATGTTTTGAAGAGTTAATCCTTTCATATCAATGTAAGTCAGAAGCCAAGACTATGAAACACCAGGAATCTTCTTTTCTTCAAATATCAGTTATAGGTTTAATGGTATAGGTTTCCATGTGACCAGGGCAACCTCATGCCATCAGGAAAGATAACAATATAGATTTAAGCCCAACCTATCCCCAAGGATCTGTGCCATTCTTTACTTAAAAAGTCAATGCTGTCAGCTTTTGGATAATGACTTGAATCTTCCAGAAGCCATCTTGTGAGTTGAAGGATCTGTCTCATCTGATAGAGGAGTTCTATAAAGGCTGGAAGGAAGGAGAGGTGGACAGTAGTAGAATCAGAATAAAATTACAGAATCACAGAGTCTCAGAGCAGGAAGGGTTGCTCAGATGGCATCTAGCCTAACCGTTCCTTGAACAAGAACCCTCTATACCAGAAGTTTCAATCACATGGCCCACAAGCCACATGCAGCCCAAAACACTCTTGAGTGTGGCCCAAACCAGATTAAAGTGTAATTGGGAAATATTTAATAAAAGAAAAGGAAAATAAAACATAGATAATATTAATATGTGGGGGTTTTTTTTATCAATATGTGGCCTGAAAGGATTCCTCCATATGGTTTATTGGCTCCCATTTCTATTTGAGTTTGACACCACTGCTCTACAATATACTGAATACATGGTCATGCAGACTTTGCCTGAAGACAGCCATAGAGTGAGAATTGATTATCTTTCTAAGGTAGCCCCTTCTCTTTTGGATAGCTTCAGTTATTAAGAAATTACTCAGTCATTCAATATCCATTCAATAGTTATTGCTCTGCCTAAGAAATATGCCATCCACTAAAGTTTTACTATGATGCCTTTTGGTGGCATGGAAATAACCCTTGGTTCTCAAAGATTTTGCCCTTGGAAGGAAAGCTTAGTATGGCCCTCCCAAGCCTAAAAGGCCTTGAATATGTGCCTGGAAATGAACTGTGTGTCTGTCATCTGAGGACTTGCCTAGTTAATGTAGGGAAAACACAAACTAAAAGGTTAGAAATCTGTTTATGATTTTTATTACCTGCAGCTTTTACTAAGAGATATAAAATGTGACCTCTTCCTCAAGGAGTTCATAAGATGGAGATGCAGGAAAATGAAGTCAATCAATTAATCTACAAGTATGCACTGAGCATCTAGGGTGTGCCAGACATTGTGCTAAGTGCTAAGAAAACAAAAACAAAAGGAGAAAAAAAAAAACAGTCCACCATCACAAGGAGTTTATAGTCTAGTTGGAGGAGACAAAACACATATATAGCTCTATACCTGTGAGAGCAGGTGAGTTCTCTAAGGGACATAGGGTTAAGAGAAAAGAGCAGAGGTCCAAGCAGTGAAGCTTGCCAATTAGTAGTGCTACAGTTGAGGTCAATGGTAAGACATAGCCAGAGACAGGACCACATAAGGATTTGTGTGTCTTGCTTTAAGATCTCAGCTGCGAAAATCTAAATTTCCAAAAGTGGCTATTATTCACATTGCAAAGAGATTACTGCGTTACGAAAATGTGTGGTACTGTTGAGAGTTGGGCTAGACTTAGTGCATTTATGCCGCATTTAAATAATAATAATAGCTAATTTCTACATAATATTTAAAGTTTTCAAAGCATATTATCTCATTTGATCCTCACAACGGCCCTGTGAAATAGGTGCTACTATTATCCCCATTTTGCAGATGAAGAAACTGAGGTTGAGAAAGATTATGACTTGTTCAGTCATTCAGTGAGAGTAGGAGGCGGCATATAAACTTAAGTATTCCTGACTTCAAGTCCAGGGCTCTATCTACTATGCCGTCAATCACATTTAAAATATGATGGTTTGCTAAAATTAGATATAAATAGATCTTTTTCAAGAATGTGTCTATTGCACAAAATAAAGTGTACCTTCACTTTGAAAAAGACTTCTGACAAATTGATTTATGGTTTGATTTCAAATGTTGTGATATAGAAAAATAATAGATATCAAGGAGCAGATCTGCTTGTTGATAAGACAGTGCCAGAGAACAATGATTTAATAGATAACTTCCGGATGTAGAGAAAAGATAGAAGGAAACATTGGGGTATTTTCCTTAGTAATACATCTCAGCCCAGATGTAGCAATGGAAGTCTCTTTCTTTCCCTCTCCCTCTCCCTCTCTTGATCCTTCTTCCTCTCCCTCTCTCTCCCTCTCCCCCTCTCTCAAATTTTCTCCCTCTTCCTCTCCCCCTCTCTTTCCCCTCTTCCCCCCTCTCCTCCTATTCCCCTCTCCCACTTCTCCTCCTATCCTCTCTCTCCCATCTTTTTCTCCTCTTCCTCCACTGACCTTCCCTCTCTCCCCCCTTCCTCTCTCTGTCTCTCTCTGTCTCTGTCACTCCCTACCTCCCTCCTCTCCCCTCCCTTCTGTCTTGATATCCGGATATCTCTTTCTGTCTCCCTTATCCTCTCATGCTTTTTCTCTCCCTCTATTTCCTTCCCAATGTAATCATTTTCCCTCTTTGGTGGAGCTTACTCACTTGGTAAGAAGGTGTGATATTTCTTTCTACCCAGTGATCTGAGAAAGTGGGGGTTCTTAACTGCAAGTGAATCAGGATTATTGTGTTAGTTACACAAGCAGGTCTGTAGGACTATAAGTATTTTAATATGCCCATCTTTTAATTTCTTTAAGGTGATATAGGTAGAACAGTAAATACTTGCCGCCAAAAGTTACCATTAAGAACAGAAAACCTCATTGCTATCCATAGAACAAACAAACAAAAACAAAAAATAAAAAACAAAACACCACCTCAGTAGAATAGGTCAATTCACTCTCAGAATTTTTTTTTGATTCACTCACTCCATTCATTCATTCATTCATTCCATCATTCACTCCTTCACTCTTCTGTGAAGTAGCGCCCTTGAGAGAAGGAACTATTTCATCTTGAGTTTGGCTTTGTGTATCCATTGCTTGGCACATAATAGACACTTTACACATGTCTGGCGACTGCGTTGGACAACTGTGTGCAAAGCTTGTGCTAGGCTCTGAGAGATACACAAAATATTGCACAGGCTCACCGCCCTCATAGAGCTTAGAACCTAGCAGGGGTGATATAACATATATGGAGACAAGCAACATTATTACTAAAACGCAAAATGAGACGGAAGAGATGGGCAAAGTGCTATAAGAAATCTGAGGAAGAAAAGCTCGTTTCTGACTGTGAGCATAGGAGAGGCTTCCCAAAAGAGGTATCATTTGAGGTAAGCCTTAAAAGATTGTAATATAGACTGAGAGCTGGAAGACACCTTAGGGGTAACCAAGTCTAATTCTCTTATTTTATAGATGAGGAAACTTAGCCCCAAAGTGGGTATGTGATTAGACCAAGGTCACACAAGAAATAAATCTCTGGGGGTGGGAGGCAAACCAAGGTTTTTCTGACTGCAAGTCTAGAACTTTATCTACAAAAACAGCCCTTGCCCTCAAGGACTTCACATTCTAATGGAAGGACAACCTGTAAATAACCAGGTACATACAATATATAAACACAGTAGATAAAAGGCGGTCTTCAGAGGGGAAGGCACTTATACTCCCATGTCTATATATCCTGTCCAAGTTTCTCACCTGAACTCTAGTCCAGCATTGCCAACTAACTGCCTGTTAGGTATCTCCATCTGGATGTCCCATACACACCTGAAATTCAGCTGTCAAAACTCATTGATTTTCCCCAAAAACCAATCTCTCTTCCCAGATTCCCTGTGTATGCTAAGGAAACCATGGTCCTTCTAATAGGTCAGATTTTGCAACTTCAGAATAGCCCTCAGCTGCTCAATCTTATTACAAGTCTCACTGATTCAGTTTTCACAATATTTTTTACATGTCTTTGTCTCTCCTCTTGCAAGAGATCATCCTAACTCAAGCTATTGTCATCTGCACTATAGTAATAGTCTCTCAACCAGCCTCACTGCCTCCAATATCTCCCTTGTCCAAACCATCTTCCACACAGTTGACAAAAAATCATCCTCCTAATTCAAAGAAACCTGAAAAGATTTACATGACCTAATAAGTGAAATAAGCAGAACCAAAAGAACTATAAAGAACAATAAAAATAAAGAATATAAAAAGATGACAAAGTCAATGAAAAGACTGATAAAAGGAAACTTCTGAACAAATAAAAAAACAGAAATGGTCCCTGAGAACAAGATACTGAAACATCTTTCCCTACTTTTGTCAGAGAGCAGTATGTTGTATTCATTATCAGGGGTGGTCACTGTAGTGGGTGTTTTTGTTTAGCAGGTTTTTGTGTTAGAGGAAGGGGTGTGTCAGAGCTAGTTTCTACCTACTGGAGAGGCTCCATTGTTAAATTTTTGTGGAAATATTTACAGCTCAGAAATCAGCAAATACTTGATTTATTGTTTTGTCTAGACTTAAGAAAGTTCTAATCCAGACTCAGACACTTACTAGCTATATGACCTTGTGCAAGTCGCTTAACCTTGTTTGCCTCACTTTCCTCATCTGTGAAATGAGCTGGAGAAGGAAATGGCAAACCACTCCCGTGTCTTTGCCAAGAAAACCCCAAATAGGGTCATGAAGAGTTGAACACAACTGAACAACAACAAAGAAAGTGATGGAATAAATGTTAATAATGCAGATTAAAACTAAAAGTGTGTCCTGCAGTTTTCAGAGAGCTGTTTATTAAATATTTGACAGCATACCACTGGTTACAATGGAAAATTCAAGTGGGCATGGTATGGTAGAAGAGAAGGAAAATCTCCCCCAACTCCCAGAAATGACTGTAATGTTAAAGACACAGGGTATACAATATTTTGCAATAAAATACAATTTAAAAAAAAATTCATCTTCCTAAGGTACAATTCTACCTTTTCCTGATCAAGAACCTTCATTGGCTCCCTATAGTCACTGAGAAAAAATGCATTTAGCTTTTAAAGAAAATCTGGCTGTAGCCTATCTTTCCAGGTTTATTACACATCATCCCCCTTTGTACTCTTGATATTTTAACCAAACTGATTGACTTTCTAATTCTCCAAACTGTGATGAGCCTCCTCCTTTGTATAACCAATTTCCCATGTCTATGAAGAAATCATTCCACACTTCTTACTTATACAACCCATTGTTTGCTTCAAGGCTCTGCTGTTACCTCCTTTACAAGACTCTCAGCTGATGACCCCAGCTGTTGATAATCTCCCTATCTCCTACAATTTACTGTATCTATTTTGTGTTGATTCAACTGTGAATACATTGTTTCTGCTCATTGGAATGAAAGCTCCTTGAGGACAGGAACAGTTTTTGTTTTTTTTTTTTAATTTTTATCCCCAGAGTCCAGCACAGTTCCTTGAACATAGCAGGTGCTTAATAAATGCTTGTGAAATGAATAAATAAGCTCACTGAAAGGAAGAAAGAACTCAAGCTAATTAGAAACTGGATATCAGTTAACATCATTTTTCTTATTGCTTGTCGTACTTTTTACCTCTCTGATTTTGTGAATATTTCCTAAAGTTCCTTTCCTAAGGTTGGAATAAAGTCCTTACAAAATCAGCAAATGATACCTCCAATTTTAGCCAACTTCACCTGCATTGGCTTTGATAATAGCTATTCAAAAAGATTATACTCCATTTACTTTGGTAGCAGTGGGCTGCCACCCTTATGTTAGGTATTACAGGTGGCTTCCACTGTGCTATAAAAACCATCTTTGTTGAGACCGTGCAAATCATCATTTTGCTATTTCATCCCAAGGCTTCTGGGATTTGGAGCAGAGACAGGAAGAAGTCAGAATTCTCAGGCAGAGAAAGAAAGTGTTAAGATACTTTCTGAGCCAGAATCCACCCACGAAGGGTTAGCTAGGGTCCTGATAGAGTTTCACTTTGGATATCTTCCCCTTCAATGGTAATAAACACCAGGTCCCAGAATGGGAATGATTGGTAGGCCTGGTTTGATATGTAAATACTGGAGATGATTTTCTGGGAAACAAAGCTTTGAAGTAGGGCATTAGAAGCCACCAAGAAGGCACAGGCAGGGCAATCCTACTCAGCTGATCCAGCCCTTGGCTATGAATGCTCATGGGTTCAAACCATGAACAAGGAAGAAAACAATCCATAATATCTCTGGGTGAATTTGATTCCCTAAATGCCATGTGCAGATCTTGTTCATATAGAACCAATAGGGGTGATACACTTATCTTAATTCTTTGAAAGCAGGAACGGAAAAGGAAATATTCTCCTGAGTGGAGCAGTAAGAGACATTGCTGTGCCTGCTATCCTAGGGGTGTCTAATCCTCTGTTTTTTCTCTTGAGGTGGGGGTGGTAATCTAATTATCTTTTGGAGACAGTTTCATACAGTAATTTGTCATCTTGAGGAGCTCTTGCAGTACTGAATCAATTGTCAGTAGTAATAGACCAAGAATGAGGCTCATGCTACATGGTAGTTTTAAACCTATGAGTTGGCAGTGATGGGGTGATGTGGCATCCTTTATTTTCCCCAGGCCCGGAAACCAGTTCTTGCAGGGAACAACGACGCCAAATGAGCCATTCTGTTTGCCTAGTAATTTACACTCTCATTGGAGGAATAGCTTCCTGAGTGTCCTGTTAGAGATAGACACAGGTCCAAGAGCTGCTGAATCCCATGTCTCCAGCTTGGTATTGCAAACCACAAGGGCTAGAAGTAATTTGAAAGCCCCTTTGTGCACCACAGGGTAAGGCAAGGTAACCACAAACTGCATTTTCCGCAATTGCAGTAATTAATCTTGTGAAAGACTCTTGTGGTAGGCAGTCTTTCTACAGCTTCCCATGCGGTGAATGGTTTTCTTGGGGGAAGTATTAACCTCCTGCTGGGCATGGCAGTCTGAAGATAAGGGAACACCTTTATCTTTTCTTATCTTTTCCCCTTCTTTTCTTTTTTCACTCAGAATAGACCCTATTGTTCTAGGGTAACATACCTTGGCATAGAAGCCTATAACAACAGCAACAACAGGTAGGATTTATATAGCACCTACTATGTGTCAGGCACTGCGTTAAACACTTCATAAATGTTATTTCATTTGATCCTTATAACAACCATGAGAGGTAGGTGTTATTATTATTCCCATTTTATAGTTGAGGAAACTGAGGCAAGTAGAAGTTAAGTGACCTTGGGGTCACACAGCTAGTAAGAATCTGAGGTTGAATTTGAACTCAGATCTTCCTTACTCCTATCCCAGTACCCTATGTTGCCACCTAGCTGCCTGACGATGATGAAGATGATGACAGCAGCTAGCATTTATATAAGGCTTTAAAGTTTTCAAAGTGCTTTACATATTTTATTTCATTTGATCCTCACAACAACCCCGGGGGGTAAGTACTATTATTATCCCCATTTTACAGATGAGACTTTTGAAAGTGCTCTGAACAATTTATGTGCTTAAAATACATATTTATTTAATTGAACGAATTTACTGAGGGTTACTGAGTTACTGAACTAGTTTACTTTGTTTAAACCTCATTGAAAAATGGATCAGGCACTTTCTTGTTTTACTAAATAGATTGTAATGGACATAGTTAAAGCTTTCTTGATTACTGAGGGTACTGTAGTGACTCTGGATCATAATTCAGAATATCAACACTCAATGAATACATGGGATTACAGATATAAAAATAGCTTGAATTTACATAATATTTTATGGTAACTCATAGGCTTATAGGTTTAGGGCTAGGCTATATCTTCAAAGTCACTAAGCCTAGCCTCATAACATTACCAATTTAAGTGATTTGGCTAAGGTCACTTAGCTAGAGTCTGAATTAGGTTTTGAACTCAGATCTTCGTTACTGCAAGTTCAATGCTCTATGCACTGGGGCAAATCAATTCAACAAATACTTAGCAAGTACCTACAATGTCACAGGCTCTGTGCTAGAACTTAAGGACAGAAAGATATAATGGGGGGAGGGTAAATTCTCTGCCCTCTGGGACCTTACATTTCATTGAAGTGACATATTGTGTAAATACAGAATCACATAAAAGATAATTTGAGAGGAAAAGGGCACTAACAATTAAGGACATCAGGGAAAGCTTCCTGTAGGCAGCAACACATAAACTGAGCCTTGAGAGAAGCTAGGGATTCTTATTGTTGTTGTTTGTCCTTCCTTCTCAAAGAGGACCAATGACATCACAACAGTGACGTCTTGACTTGCACATGAATCGGATTGAAGTGAGGCTCTGGAAATGGGGATGGTATAAGATGGAGCTGAGGAGAGAAAGCATTCTAGGCATGGAGGACAGCCAGCGCAAGGGCATGGAGGTGGTTAGGTGGATGCCAAGTTCAAGGAGCACATGGCGCAGTTGGGCTGGAATGTAAAGTACATGGAGTGGTGAATAATATCCCATAAAACTGAAGTGCTCTAAAAGCCAAGCTGCTTTTCTGTGGTGGCAAAGAATTAGAAATTGAGGAGATGCCCATCAATTGGGGAATGGCTAAACAAGTTGTGGGATATAAAGGTAATGGAATACTATTGTGCTATAAGTAAAGAGCAAGCAGACTTCAAAAAAAACCTGGAAAGACTTACATGAACTGATGCAGAGTGAAATGAGCAGAACCAGGAGAATACTGTACACCGTAACAGCTGTGTTGTGGGATGATTGACTTTGATAGAATTGGCTCTTCACAACAATGCAAGAATCTAAGAAAATTCCAAAAGACTCACGATGGAAATTGCTATCCACACCCAGAGAAAGAAATATTTGCTCTCCTTTTCCTTTGTTGTTTTGTTTTATTGCTTCATTTTCATGGTTCCTTCTATTAGTTCTGATTGTTCTTTACATCATGACTAATGGGAAAATATGTTAACATGAAAATATATGTAGAACCTATATCAGATTGCACTCCGTCTTGGAGAGGGGGAGAAAATTTAAAACCCAAAATCTTATGGAAGTGAATGTTGAAAACTAAAAATAAATAAATTAATTATTAAAAAAAAAAAACCCAAGCTGAGGATTTTGTATTTTATCCAGGAGACAACAGAAGCCACACAAGAGTCATGGACAGGAGAATGCCAAAGTCAGAATTGCTCTTTAATGCAAGTTAGATGGCTTTATGGAGGATAGATTGGAGCAAGAAAAGATTGCAAGCTCAGAGTCCATTTAAAAATCTTTCTTCATAGTCTTTTGAAAGGTGATGATGGTTTTACCTTCCCCACCCTCCAAATCATCCATTTATAAATTTGTTGTGTGAGTAGTCTGTATGCACATACATGTACATATTGTCTTTCCTTATACAGTGTGCACTCCATGAGGGCAAAGGCTGTATTTTTTTTTCTTTTTTCTTTTTCTTTTTCTTTTTTTTTTTTTGGTTTGTTCTCATATCTCCATTGCCTAGCACACAACAGGCCCTTAAGAAATATGATTGATTAATTGACTGACTGTTAGCATCATGGCAATACAAAGGGAGAAAAGGAGCCAAATGCCAGTGGTATTGTGGAGACAGAACGAAAAGACTTGGCAGTGAAAGCTTTTACAACCTACCTTGTTTCACATAAAGTAAATCCATTTAACATTCTTTCTAACCAGGGAAAAAGATATCTTTGCTCCACATCAGCCCAGGTATGATGCCTATCACCTTGACACCTCCACAGTCTATGGGATTTTTACAGTTGTTTTTCATCCTATCCTTCACATCATCACGTGTTTTACTTTCTTTCATGTGTGCATTTACCACTAAAGAGAAGGAGTCTTTTATCTTATCTCTGTCACTGGTTGTATTTGCTTTCCTGGCACTTCTCTCTGGATTTTATTAGTCATTTATTGCTCCTAAAATTTCTGCATTCACACTTCGGTATGAAACACGCTGTCCCTGGGGCAGCTACTATTGCTCTCAATGCTTCTACTGGGAGTGTTTCTGACAATGAAATCGTATTTTTCCCCATGGGACTGGCTCTGCCAACGCTGACATGCTGGGAGTTCTCATTTCTCTGTGAACTTGGCCTCTCTGAAGGTGAGCCCAAAAAGCCATTCACCTGGGATTTCATTACTGTTTATGAAATTCCAGTTCCTGATCCAAAACTTCACCCACTTTTCATAACAAACCAACGCAAGAATTTTATCAATTCTGACAGAAGTCATTCCAAGCTAAATCATTTGGCACAAACTTAGCTTTGGACCTTCTTGAAAGGTAGAACAAAATGTGAAGGGGGGAAAAACAAACAAACCAACCTAAATGCAGCACTAAGAAGGGAACAAAAAGTATAGTAAAAAGGACACTGGACTTGGAGTCATGAGAACATAGGCTCAGATCTTGCTTTAAACACTCACAGCTGTGTAACCTTGGGCAGTTCACTTAACCTTTCTGCCTCAGTTCCATCATATGTAAAATGAAGAAGTTGGAATCAGTGGTCTCTAAGGTCCCTTCTGGCTTACGAGTCTATGAACTTTACTGAATGTTGGAGAGAAAACAGGGCTTTTGTTAGACAAAAAATATCTTTCAAACAATGTCTATGTTTAGAGCATTATAAGTTAGAGACTGAAGCCAGCTCTGGTAGTAGTTTGTTAATACGTGTATAGAGGTACTAAAAAGATATTAAGAAATCCAAGCTGGAGACACTTGAAGGAAATGAAGTTTGTAGGATTTCCCAGGGGAAATGAGAGGGTAGTTTGAAAGTGCCCAGGACTTTTCGTCCCTCCCCTCTCCCAAGTTCAGAGCAAAGATTTGATCCACTCTCAAGGTAGTTGGGAATGACTCAATATAAACGTACACCACACGATATAACCTTATTGTTAGGGAATAGTGCTGAATTTAAATGTGATCAAAACTAAAGCAACCTTCAGTAATTCAGTATGTCTATTTATGCCTTCTTCTGTGGTCTCAAGAAATTCAGTCCCTAGTTCATAATCTTCCTCTATACCCTGACTTCTGCTTGGAAATGTCAATGTATATATTGATAGCTCCAAGAACACTCTGACTTTCCAGGTTCTCAACATCTTCAACTTCCAACCACTCAATCAACAAGCATTTTTAAGAGCTCATTATCTAGCAGGCATTGTGCAAGGTGCTAGGAATGCAATAAAAAATAAAAAGTGAAAAGGTCCCTGTTCTCAAGGAGCTTAAACATTTTATTAGGGAGACAACATGTATACAGATTATATACACAAATAATATAAAGTAATTTGGTGAGGGGACACAATAGGAAGTGGAGAGGCAGTTCAGGAGGGAACATATGTAGGCAGTGGTACTTCAGAGCTGAGCTCTGAAGGAAACTGGGAATTCCAAGGGGTGGAGTGAGGAAGGGAATATCTTCTAAGTATAGTTCCTTCTCGTGCAAAGCAACAGAGATAAGAGGTCAAGAAGCACACTGAGGAAAAGCTAGGTCAGTTTGGCTAGAATGTGGAGTGTTTGAGGGGAAGTAAGGTAAGGTTGGAAAGGTAGATTGTAACTCTAGGTTGCAATTAAATTTTAAATGCCAGACACAGAAGTGTGAACTTGGTGACAAAGATAATAGAGAGTCACTGAGGTTTACTGAGGAAGGGAGGGGACATGGTCAGACCTATAGTCTAAGAGTATCACTTTGACAACTGTATGGAGAATGGACTGGAGAGAAAAGACTTGAAGCAGGGAGAACTAGTAGGAGCTTATGCCAATAGCACAGAAAGATGATTCAAGCTTGAACTAGGCTGGTTATGGTATATGAGTGGAGAAAAGAGGATAGGTGTGAGAGATGTGATGGAGGTGAAATAGACAGGACTCTGAAAGTGATTGGATATGTGAAGGGAAGAAGAGGAGAAGGCTGAGTTTGAGGGTAAAAGTGATGGGTTAGGGCATGCTGAGTTTGATATGCCTATTGAATATCCAGTTTGGAATGTCTAGTATGCTATTGGTGATATCAGACTGGAACTCAGGAGAGAGACCAAGGCTGGATATTTAGACCTAAGAGTCAGATACACAGAGATAATAACAAGGTTTTGTTTTTTTATTTTTTTTGCACAGTTTAAAAAATTTTTTTTAATTTTTATATCACTTGTATTTCCCAACATATCCTTCTTTCTTCCCCTCCCAGAGAACCATATTTTATATAAAAAATAATTAATGGAAAAAAATACAAAACTAATCAATACATCAGTCATACCTGGCATTATATTTAATGTTCCATACTCAAAGTCTTTCACTATAAAAAGTAGAAATGAACTGATAATTGAGATTATGTTTTCACCAAAAGATAGTGTGGATGAAAAGAAGGCCTAAGGCAGAGCCTCTGCCCCTCCCCACCATTTCCATACAGTTAAGTGGGCAGGGTACATATGATAATTCATTCAAGGAGACTGAGAAAGAGCAAACAGGTAAAATGAGGACCAGTGTCACAGAGAGCACAGTGCCCCCAAAACCCAGAGAGGAGAGAAAGAATGTACAGTGAGAATGGGCACCTGAGTCTAATATGCTGGAGAGGTCAAGAAGGGGAATGAGAAAAAAGATCATTGGATTTAGCAGTTGTGAGAGCCTTTTTAACTTTGAAAAGAGCAGCAAGCAGAACACTCAGTTTAGTAGCCAGATTGCTAAATAGAGAAAAAAATGAGAGGAGAGGGAGTGTAGATAGCTTTTTTTTTTCCAGAAGCTTCTCTGTAAAAGGGATGAGAGATAGAGTTCGTAAGGATAGAATGGTCCAGAAAGAGTTAGAGTTAGGGAGATTTGGGCATGTTTATTGGCAGCTAGTAGTGGGGGGAAAATGAAGATTAGAGAGAAGAGATGATTCTGACTTGTACTTTCTCCCTTCCTTTCCACATAGTGGTCTTACTCTTTGACCTCTTCACCTTCAGATCCAAGGTTCTGAAACTCTGGCTATCTCTCTGTATCTTACTTAGTCTTCCAAAAGCTATTTTCCCTCCTCACTGCAACCTCCAATCACTTTACCCTTTCCTATTTTCCCTGCTTCAGGTTCACTTTCTTCTCTATTAAACAATAACAATAATAATTCAATACGAATTTATTAAGTTCCAGCTACATGCCAGGCACTGTTCTAAATTCTGGGGATACAAAAAGAGGCAAAAGACAGTCCCTATCCTCAAGGAGCTTACAGACTCATGGGGGGAGACAACAGACAGACAAATATAGACAAAGTAAGCTATATACAGGATAAACACAAAATAATTTTTCATGGGAAGGCACTGGAATTGAGAGGGGTTAGGGAAGGCTTGCTGTAGGAAATGGGATTTTAGCTGAGACTAAAAAGACAAAAGGAAGCCAGGGAGGTCAGTAGTCAGAGTGGAGGAGGGATAGCATTCTAGGCACTGGGACAGGCAGATAAAATGCCTTGAACCAAGAGATGGAGTGTTTTGTTTATGGGACAGCAAGGAATCCAGTGTCACTGGATTGAAAAGTACATTTCGGGAAGTAAGGTGTAAGAAGACTGGAAAGGTAGGGAGGGGCTATATTATGAAGGGCTTTGAATGTCAAACAGAGCATTTTGTATTTGCTTCTGGGGGCAATAGGAAGCCACTGGAGTTTATTGAGTAGAGGGGGTGACGAGATCAGACCTGCAAGGGAAAAACACTTTAGTGCATGATTGGAGAATGATTGATGATGATGATGATGATGATGATAACTAGCATTTATAAAATACTTCAAGGTTTGCAAAGCACTTTACATGTTAAATCATTTGGTCGTTATAATAACTGTATGAAGTGCTATTATTATTCCCATTTTACAGATAAGGGGACAGAGAGAAGTTAAATGACTCACCCAGGATAACACAGCTAGTGTGTTTGAGGTGGAACCTTGATGTTAATTCACCATTTCTTCTAGATGCTGACCTCTGTCAGAATCTCTTACTTTCTTTTCTATTGCTGCTTATACCTTTGTAAAACTCAAACCTTGATTACATTCACCAATCACCTCCTCCACTCTTACTTGGTGATGCTGAATCAAGCCAGAGGAAACTACAAACCCCTGCTTACCAGGTCCACTACCAATTTATGCTCCCTAATCTCAACTGGGCTGTCGTTATGGGATACGACTATTCCTTTACCAGCAGACAGGAAGATTCAGGATGATAGCTGGGGTCATGTGAGATGGGGGAGAGCTGGGCTTATTGGTAGGCAGCAGAGAAGGAAACAGAAAGGAAACTCCTTGATTGGCTTTCTATCACATTTCCCACAACATCCGTTTCAAATCTCTTCTCTCAAGCTACTTGTACTACTCCTTTCCCTTTCTCTCTCTGCAGAGGAACTTAACTAAGAAAATTGAGACTGTCATGAACTCTCTCTTCTCCCCAATTCTACACCACAGAGCCCCTCTACATCATTCCATGTGTTTTCCCCCTTTGCTTATCTGAAAGGAAGAGGTTCTTGTCAAGACCAACCCCTCTACTTATTCTCTTCTGGGAGGTTGGCCTTTCTATTATTCCTTTTCTTCTATTTCCAATCTCACTTTATCTACTGCCTCCTTAGCTACTTGTCTACTCTTATTGTTTGGTCATTTCAATCATGCTTGACTCTTTGTGACCCCATTTGAGGTTTTCTTGGCAAAGATACTAGAGTGGTTTGGCATTTCCTTCTCCAACTCATTTTAGAGTAGGAACTCAGGCAAACAGGGTTAAGTGCCTAGCCCAGGGTCACACAGCTATTAAGTGTCTGAGGCTGGATTTGAACTCAGGAAGATGAATCTTCCTGACTTGAGGCCCCACACTCTATCCACTGTGCCAGCTACCTGCTCCAGCCTGCTTGCCAGTTGCTTACAAACATCCATTTATGCCCCCTCATTCTTTAAAAACAAAAATTAATTTTTTTTCATTTGGTTCTATTATTCCAAGCTAAACTAAATACTATCCTCTTTTTTTTAACAGCTAAATTCCTAGAAAGGTCTGTCAACATTTCTCCACTTCACTTCCTCACTTACCACTACCTTCTCAATCCCTTGTGATCTGTCCTCTGACCCTAGCACTTTACATAAATTGCTTTCTGCAAGGTTACCAATGATCCCTTAACTGCTAAGTCCAATGGTCTTTTCTCAGCCCTCATCCTTTATGACTTCTCTGTAAGATTTGACATTCTTGACTACCTCCTCCTTCCCAAGTTTTCATGACACTGCTTCCTCCCTGTCTGACTGCTCCTTCTCAGTGTCCTCTGTTGAATCATTATCCATGTCCTGTCCCATATGCATAAGTATGCAGGAGGGCTCCAGGACCCTCCTGGTCCCTTTTCTCCTCTCTCTATACTCTGTTGGTGACCTCATAAGCTCCCACAGCTCAACCGTCATCCTTCTGCAGTTGACTCCTAAATCTACATACCCAGTTATCTTCTTTCTTGAATCTAGTCTTGAGATAGACTGAAGAGGAAACATGCTACCCATCTCCTGCAGAGAGCTAAAATGCATAATGAAACACATTTTTTGGACATGGCCAATGTATAATTTGTTTTGCTGGACTATGCACATTTGTTATGAGGGTTTTCTTTTCTTTTAATTGTACAATTGTGAGGCAGTATGACAGTAGGAGGGAGACATGATCAATGCTTATAAAAATAAATGAATAGAAGAAAAAACAGGTTCAAAATGTTTGTTTAATTGCTGCATTTCCCTGCTTTCCCTATCACTTCACAGCCACAGAAACCAAATTAACAGTAAAGGGATAGATTGCATGGGTATGTAAGTGTTTTCAAGAAGACCATGTCCTTTTTGAAATCAATTTAAAGCCATAAATGACAGTGTTGGGGTGGATGATCTGGAAGGGCCCTTCCAACTCCAAAATGCTTTAAACATAGGTATTTGTGGAAGGTTAGGGCAATGAGGAAGAAAAAAAAGACATTCCAGAAATCTTTTTTTTTAAAAAAAGAAAACAATGTTTATTAGGATATTCTGGGGGTGGGGAAAGGTGCTATGTACAGTTTGTAGTGCATGAGCAATATACTAACAGAAAATTCAAACATCACAAAATCACTTCCATAGTCCTTTTTTTCCACACTAAACCCTCTTCCGTGGGCATTGGCAATAAAGTACCTTGTGAAATGGCTGTGAGAAGACTTCATACAGTATAACAACCCCAGGGAAATGTACAGAGTTCTTTAGTACAGCATATATAGAATATACACAAGAGAACAAGGTAAGTGTATAGGGTCCTCCAGAAATGGAGGTACTTGGTTAGTAGATGGTACAAAATAAATACCAGGAACAAAAGCAATGAATAAGCTCCCAGTCTGCAGGCTCTGATCACTGTGGACACTGGAGACATCACCTCCAAACCAAGCCACAGCACCGATGGAGGTGGGAGCAAGTGGGCCCCTTTCTGGGGATTCCATCATAACAGACTCATTTCAGATTTTTTATTCTCATCTTCCTACACTGTAGTTCTTGCCGACCTGTATCATACAGAATAAAAACATGGACATACTCCCAAATAGAGGAGATCCAAAAACACCCATTAAGAAGGGGGGGAAAACATCCTGATACTTCACATGACTTCTCAACATGAGCTGGATTAAATAGGGCTAATTGTTTCAATATTGAAGGATCATGCACACACCACTTTACAGCCCCATATTAAGCAAAAGTAGTGCCGATAGGTCTTTGGCAGATGGGGAAGAAGGGGGGAGAAAGGATTAAATAGTTGAGAAATTGATACTCTCCACTCATCCCACCCCACCCCCTACACTGGGCTTTGTTTCTTTTGAAGATTTTCCTTCAGCCCTCTTAAGTTGAATCTTTAAATATCCAGAAAAAAAAGCAAGGAGCATATCCAAAAAACTGCCTGATTAGAGTTAGACCACAGCCAAATGAGGCAGAGCAATCTGGGAGTCAGTCCACCTTTATCAGTTTCCTTTTCTGCATTCAGAAATGCCTCCAGAGAAAAGGGGAAAATAGAAAGCCAGATTCCAGATCAACCACACTTTACAAGCCAGGGAGAGAATGCAGGTTTCCCATAACCCTCTATCTCATGTGCCCACTCCCACTCCCACCAGCTGCAACCCGAGGAGCATCCTATTGTGAGCACTACTAAGCCTTGGAGTTAGATGCCAACACACTGAAGAGAAATCCAGCACCTTCACCAGGAGCTATGAGTGGAGAGATCCTGGCTGACAGCCTTTAGTCATTTCCAAGACGCTGGTAACCTTCCCACCTCCCTTGTAAGTCTAGGCTATCTATTTACCTTGTCAGAACTTTTTAAACTTAATTCTTAGTATGCTAGGCCCAAGTTATGTTTCTGTACACCAGGCAGTATCATTTCACAGCTCTGGCTTTGCCGCCACCTCAATCAAAATTTATTTGACTTTCTCAGGTTTTCCCTTATATGCTGCTTTGCACTGTACAAGGGTGGAAAAAAAGTGGTTTCTGATAAAATCACTTCCTGACTATTACCTTATGGCTTCAGCAGCTCCACTGGCTTCTGGACTTTGCAGAATTTGTACTTCTCAATGGCTCAGGGGAGTGATTCAAGGGTTGTTGTGGCTGCCTTCACTAAGTTCATGGTTAAGGGCAAATCTGACTGCCCCTGCTCTGTGTCTGCCTGTAATAGGTAAGCGGCTGTGGCTCTCAAGGTTGGTTGGACTTTTGTCACAGAGACTCAGGCTCTAAAAAGTAAATTCATATGGTAATTATAAAGGGAATTTAGTGACTGTGCAAAAGGCCAGAGAAGAGACATTTGCCCTTCCTTCCACATGGGCAGCTTACCCTCTACCTCAGCAGTCATGAATTCAGGAGGGAATCAGACTTTCAAAGCTATAAGTAGGCCTGGTTGCTCAGTTTCTCTCCCCAGCAGGGGAGCTGGTTGTCTGACTTACAGATACCATCCCTTCCCCTTCCACTGGAGGTCTTTGGGGAAATAGGCCTTTCTTCTCCCTTTTTCGGGCTGCTCTGGATTTGATCTCATGAGTTAAAGATGAAAAGCCCTGCAGATCATTACCTCTTCAGAGTTCAGTCCCTATCAGGGACTGAAAGCACTGGCACTGTTTAACACAGTATGGGGTATGCAAAGGCAGTCAAACTAGGTTGACCTCAAGTGTCTTAGATCTCATCCCTCTGTCTAACCCACCTTTCCTACCCCACCATGATTCACACTTTAATTGACTTGAGGACCTCACGTGCGAACATTCAAAATCACAATATACAAAGCTCAGTGCCAGCTGGATGGTACAGAGGTGCCTTAATATGATTTCTTCTAAGATCCAATAAAGTCTTTAGAGGAAGAGCAAGGTCAAGGAGGAAGGAGAATTTGGAGACAAGGCATGTTGCCTGTGCCCTTATGAGGGAACATTATCTAATTCTCCCCTAACATGCCTAAGCCAATCTTCCTCCATTACGGACAAACAGCAAAAAGGAAGTAAAGGAATCTGGCTGCGTTAGGAAAAGAGGTCAAAACAGAGAAAGCTTCCTACTTAAGCTGGCTATTGCACTTGCCAGCTGCCCTTGGCAAAAATGAATTCCACATGGCAGCATGACAGGATGCCGCTATTGGCACCTGCTAAAGGCAAGCAGCCTCAGTCACAGCTGTGCTGGTCAAATGAGCTTGGAGACCTTCAGAGACCAAGACCTTGAATGAATATCAGGATGTTTCCTTTTTCCCTAGTCTATAGAAATAAATATGGCCAAGGCTTGCTCTGTTCCCAAGGTGCCATAGTATGGACAACATTTAGGAAGATTTCAGGTCTGTGAGTGTTTGGCCACTGTCTTGTCAATAATAAGAATTCCCTCCCGCTCAGAAACCCACTGCAATCAAATTATGGACAATGTCAAACCAGTTCAGTGATAGTGCTGATGTGACTTGCCTGGTTGGGATTTTAGAACCAATTTCCTATCCTGGGATGATGTATGGAAAAGATGGATTACAGACTTCAGATCCCTTACTCCTAAAAAGAGATGGCAGACGGGCTTTGGGGAAGCCAAGACTAAGCATGCAAAAGGGTTCTGGTATATGTTTGATTAGGCCTAAATTTAGAGTTAACACAAGAAGAGAACTGTGGGGAGGGAGAAACTAAATTAGGCCAGTAGGGGAAAAAGAAAGGACAAGAAGGCAAATCAAGTAGATGACCAGAAAGGTCAATAACCAATTTCAGAAGAAACAAAGCAAATCTTTCAAGATGAAATTTCATGGGGAGTTGACTGATTTTTGCCACCCATAGTGCACATCCCATTAACAAGACAATATGTGCTAATTCCATAGTTTAGATGTTTTATGGAAAAATGATCATGAGCTGAGCCAAACCCATTTGGACTGAAGCATAAGCACATAGTTCAGGGATTCTGCAGTGGAGAATCATAAGAATCTGGCAAATTGGTTTAAAATACCTGGCATTTGAAGAGTAAGGCTGCCTAGTATCCACAAGTAAAATCTGAACGAAGCAGGCAATGGCAAGAATTATCAGTTAAAACTTGAGGGCTATGTTGGGGACGAGGGAGAAAACAAAAAAATAAAAAATAAAAACTGAGCTTCTAAAAACCTACAAACAGAATTGATTTTGTTTTATTTTCAAAGCTCTGAAACAAGAACAGCCAACCCTAAGTTCATCAGTTATTTCTTTACGCCGTCCTCAAAAGGGCTTTCAGTTTTCAAAGAAGCTAACTCTCCCTCTATTTTGTTGGGTGGAAGTTGCCAACTCTCAGCAATGAGGAATATCATCACAGGTATATGATACATTCATTCCTGGACCAGTGATTTTGCCAACCATTCCAGAGTTCCATCTTGATGCTTTCCCCCATCTTAAAGTTTCCTTTCCTTGGCAAATACGATGCCTTTCCTACAGAAATCTCTGGAATGACTTCAGTTTACCCTTGCTGGTGCTCTGACCACTTCAGTTTTTTGGACAAATACTCTAAGTCATTATTGTTTATTCACTTTGAACCTGGAAGATAGTTTCTTGGTCTAGCTTATCTTTACCAAACATCACAGAGGTAAGATAGAGGATGTTCAGAGGGAAATTGATCGAGGGGGCCAAAAACTAGGTTGTATGGGAATTTATAAGCCCATGTTACTTACTCAAGTGGCATTTTCTTTCATGTAGTTTATTTATTCAAATAAGTAGTATATGCCTGACGACATGAATGAGAACTTATTTTTGGAAAAGCAGCTCTTCGGAGGCCACTATTTCATAAACAACAACAACAGAAATCCATTTTAAGCTGGAATCTAAGAAAAGATTTTGCTAATTATATGAACTCCCACGGCTCCCACATCTCTTTTCCCTCCCCCCACCAAGTACTCACACTGATTCAAACGTGTTTGAGCTCTCCCACTTCCCTTGTTCAAGCAGATGGAGTGTTTAGGAAGGAGTATCTGATTTAGAGCAGAAGGTAGCATGTGGGGCCTAGGATGCAATGGAGACTACCCACCCTCTGTGTACATTTAAGATAGGAACTGGTCTTAATATAGACCAAATTAAAGGTGACAATTCTGATAGGGGCACTGCACAGTCATTTACAAACTCCCAGACGTGATATCTAATGCTCTGTGCTAACTTCAGAAGAAAAATTTTCTTTTTACATTTAAAATAGAAACCACCCAGTCAAATAACTATATGTAATAGAGATACAATTGTTACTCGTAACCAAAAATATTCTCTGTGATTCTCATCCTAGATTTCTATTAGTGGTTTGGACAAAACAGATATGGTAAAATAGGTATGTGGTAAGCATTTTGCATCTCTACTCTACATTGTGCACTTTTTTTTTTCCATTGTGTGCTATAATTGAGACACTAAAAAATGGTCAAATAAAGCCAATGTCAAATTAGACTGTGCTTCTAATTCCTTTAGCAGAACTGCTTGGTTTTTTTTTGTGTGTATTTTTTGAACCAAAAAGGGCAGCAGGACTTTTCTGACTCTGGGACTTGCCCTAAATGTTTATTAGTTCCTGTTTAAAATCAGCCTCATCCTAGAAACTTCCAGTGCATTTACAGTCTCAGAATAGACTGCTTCTTCCCATATTCCAATGGCTAGCTATCATATTTGGTGGCTCCAAAAACATACAAGCTAAAAACTAAGGGAGGAGACACTTGAGTTTTCTGGGCCCTTATTTTGTCAACATTCAATGGAGACAATCAATGGAAAAGAACCACATCATTTGCTTACTAGAGGGCTGGTGCAAATGACAGTGTTGACAAGGTTACCATGTTAAGCTGACATCATTCATGTCACATTCAACTAGAAAGAATTCATGCCAATCTTGACAGCCTTAAGTCCATAAGAACTTCAATAAAAGATTGGACACTGAGAATCTGTTCCCATATCCTGTTTGTTTAATAAGCAATTTATTTTCAAATTAAGGATTTGGAAACCATCATATGCTTTTGGCTTTGAAGAAAAACAAGAACTTTCTTGTTGGTGATAGATGAGGCTTTTCAAAATATAATTTATGTCTGTTTTATATCCATGAGCTTATTACTGAAGGCGACCCTTGTTAGATCTGATAACTACCATTTCCTCTTTGGTCATCTGAAGCTAATTAGAGCTGCTGTTTACAGCAGAAGTAATCAATAGCGTTTTATAGTGGCCTACACTGCATCAGACCCATATGTAATTAGCTGAGTGTAGATACAGAGATAGCATAATTAAAGCAAAATATGTTCTTTAAGAGATATTTACTAATTGTTAGTCTTCCAGATATTTCAACACACTTAATGTGTTCATTCCAAGTAGTATATTTCAGAAAGTTTTCACAAATCAAATAGGCTTCATGTTTATCAAGTTTATCTTAAGACCATTTATTACTGAAGAACGTTGGCAATTATAGTTAGAACTATGCATTCAAAAGCATTTGTGTGTGAATATGCTTCTAACTCAATTACACTTGGAAAAACTAGGTCTTTACCTTGGTTGTACAAAAGACATTTCTTCTTCTTTCTCATCATATATATATATATATATATATATATATATATTTCCCCCTTTCAATAATTTGATCAACACTCAGGAGGAAAACAGCGGCATGACTGAGGGAAGGGGGACTACGTATGCTAAGATGGTGTACACCAAGTGTGGATTTCTTCCCCCAAAGCCTCTCTGCTGAATTCAAAAGAAAACTCCAATTTATCAGCATTAAATCGAAGAGAAATGCTGTTATTGAGTTTACTCTGTCTAGAGGGGTACACATTCTTACAAACACATCAGAATATACCTTGGATCTAATTTACCTCAAAAATACCCAGGCCTCAAAAACCTACTTTAGAATTCTACCAGTTTAATAAAAAAGAACTATAGAAGAGAATGTGTAGATCTATGCACCCAATGTTTTGCCAACAGTATGCAGCTTTTCTCTACACTGAGGCAGCCCTGTACTTTGTAATTTAAGGGTCCCTGTTTTTATCTTTGTCCTATACTAAGTGAACAATCACGATGGATCCAGTATATTACCGTGGAAGTTTTACTTCAGAACTCTAAATCCAACATAATGAATCTTTTGCCTTAATTCCGTTATTGTCTGTCATGGAAGGGGTGGGAGAGTCGGGGGAAGGAAGGGGGAAGAGATGCAACTCAATAAAACTAGATTACTGTGGATCATTTAGACATAACTGCCAGTAAGAGTAACTAAGCCGTCACAGTTAAGAATAAAGACAACCCTCAGGAAAGGAACTGTGCCGATGCTTGAAGGATGGGGCAGAGAATTCTGCCTCATCCAGTAAAGGCTGTCCTTGTTAAGTGAAACAAATCCAGAATCATTACATTATGTGAACTAGCAATGTGGCCATTAGAGCTAGACCATTTTGTAAGTGACCAACATTCCCCCCTTCAAATGAGGCTCCTAGCATATCTCCATGAATGGTCAATGATTAAGCTTTAGGATTCTCTGTTTCCCCCCTGCTCCTGTCTACCATAATGTGATGCAGAGCTTTCTGATAAAGCATAAGGCTCCTAGAATTCTGCTTTTAAGGAGTTATATTTATAGTGTTACTAATATAGGCAGATAAAACAGTTCTATGAGAGGGAAATGAACTCCATGTATTTTGTATTAAACCAACAGTAAAAAATGGGGATAGAATTATTAGGTCCAAAATATAGAAAGCCAACATTTGAAACCATTTAGTAAAATTTGTTTCTATATATAATCTCATAAATGTAAAGATTATTAGAGTTAAGCTTCCATTATGTCTGACTCTTTGTTAGTTTAAGGAATTCTCACCCATATAAGGCTTAGATGAATGTATTTAAATGATTAACATACCGTTAGCAAGTTGCAAACTCCCTCCACCCCCCTTTTTTATGAAATCATAACTGAGAAACATACATTACATCTGTATGTGACATATCATGTTTTAGCAGGAGAGAATGCAAAACCACTTAAGAGTTCATAAACATTAAGAAGAAAGATGCTAATACATTTAGAAAGCTTAACATCAGTAGCAGTCTATGAGAAGGAAATGTTTTCATAAAGTCCACTCATTGTGAAAACCTTTATGTGGTGACAAAAGCCTGGCATCCCCGTTAGTCTGAAGTTCACTTAATTTGAAACCAAAGCTGTTCAATGAACTAGGGAAGATATTAGGAAAACAAACTTAGTCCCCCTTGCAAATAAAAGCCAGGGATAAAACCATTTAAAAATTAATTAATAACAAAAAGCCTATTTGTTTTATAGCCAAATTTACATACTGTCTCTTTAAAATACAGCATGTTCAAAAGCCTTTTGGGTTTGGAATGCAGCACTGCATCAAATATTCCACAAAGGCCCCTGAATATCACAAGAAGCTTGCTTTAAAAAAAAAAAAAATTTCCAGTTGAATGAAACTCTTTTAGCAGACTGCTTGAACTTAGCTCCTAAAATTGGAATTTCAGATAGACAACAAAGAACAGGAAACGGCTTGTTTTTTTGTTTTGTTTTTGTACACGTCCATATGTGGTTGTTTTGTTTGTTTGTTTGTTAACAGGGCTACAACGTTTCTGCCAGACTTATGGACAAGAAGGCCTTCAATGCGGCAATGGCCACCACCGTCAATTTGCTTAGGCTCCCACTCGCAGGCGCTGCCGCTGAGTCCGAGGAGATTTGGCTGGATCCTCCAGCTCGGTCTTTGTCAAAATCCCGCTGTAAGAGAGGATACTTTTTCAGTGAGTCGCCTGCTGAACAGCTCCTTTTCACCAATGTGCATTTAAACTTAACTTGGTTTTTACCTTATTACCCTGTTACTCATCAGAATGGATCTTGGTTTTTTCTACATAAAGGTTAATTAGCAAAATTTAAAATATGGGGAACAGTGAAGCTGGTGGTCTGTTTCATCTTCACTATAGAACTTCTTAAGCCAAAGACTACCTGACCACTTCACTGTTTAAGAATCAATTTAGCAGAAAAGGTACCAACTGAGAGGACGTTTCAAGTCTCTGCTGGGCTTGGGCTTTCTTCTCCAAACTATCTTTTTCCCTCACAAGTGTTCAGTTAGATTATGCCACTCATGCGCTTTGTGGTCACCAGCTCACTCTATTGGCTTCACCACTGTAAGGGAAAGGAAAACCAATGGGTTACTAGCTCACCCTATTGGGTTCACCAATGTGAGGGAAAGGACAACCAATGGTGATGGAAAGGGGTATCAATCATGTCAGAGAAGTCCCTTTACCTCATATAGCAACCAAAAGTGCTAATATAAGTATTGAGACTCAAAGAATTTAAGAGTACAGGATTTGGCAACATGGCACATGAGTTCAAATACCAGCTTCACCACTTATTATAGAGGTGAATTTGTGTAAGTAAAAAAGAAATCTCTCTAGACCTCAGTTTCCTCATCAGAAAAATAAGAAGGTTAACTAGACAATCTCTTTGCTCTCCCCTAGTTTTAAATTTATGAAGCTATAAGTCATCTGGTTCAGTCCTCAGTTTTACAGGTGAAGCTCAGTGTACTCACTGCTTCTATCTCAGGTTATTGGGAATGAAGCTAAGGATAAAAAAATTGAAATTAGGAGGGATTTTGTACATCCTCTAATCCATTTCTCATTTTAGAAACAGGGAAACTGAAGCCCATAGCTGTACCATTGCTTTCTTAAGGTCACTCATCACAGTAATGACAGAGCAAGGGACTAGAATCCCAGGTCTGTTGGGTTCCAAGCACAATGCTCTTGAATGTGTTAAAATTAGTCCTGGGACCCTAAAATCAGCCTCAGCTACAGGAACTCATTTTTGTGGCATCCAAGCAATTTCTTACATTAAAATGGATGCTAGCAGAGATGTCAAGGCACAGCCCGTGTGATCAAAAAAGTAACACCATTCACTTGCTCTTCTCCCCACTCCCCCCCCCCGCCCCATCTGTGAAAAGGGGCAGGAGGCTCCATCACAGCAGCCTACTCTTCCCCACCCATGTGTCATGCGTACCACTAGCCCAAACTGCCACAAATTCAAGTAAATCTAATTTTTGTCCCTCGATCTGGCAGCTCAAACTGGCACTGGAATCACCTTAATAAGGAGACCTTCCAACACTCATCACGTAAAGAGCTAAGCATTTAATTATCACTTATCTGATGATGCATGTTTGATTTTCATGTACTAAGTGGGGAGTGACTTGTGCAGCTGTCAATTTACTTATCAAAAGCAAGCACTCTGTCATCTTTTAAGTTCAGGCTTGCTAAATTCCACAATTCCCCATCCCTACATATTATGCTTAATAGTTGCAAATATAATTACCCTGTAACCTGCATAATCAGGTATTTATGTGTTGTTTCCATGTAACTTCGAATCAAAAGCACCACATGAGGTTTACCAGGACATTACAGTGATGGTTCTTTATACTGACAAAAGTGTCAACGGACTGGTTCCTGCAGCCATAGAGTTTTAGATAGTGAGCTCAGAGCCCCATTTCTGTTTTAAACGGTGTCCGAACAGGATGGCTGAACTCAAGTTTGAGTAGAGAATCAATGTGGGCTCTCTTTACCCCTTCTCCCCAAACCAGCACTGGAGACCATGTGCTCTAGTCCCCAAAAGTAGTAAAGCAAAACAGAGTTCACACAGTGCTTACATCAGCCAGGCAGAGGTGTGGATTTCCTGAAGCATTGGATTTTAGCTTCTGTGCCTGAGGAAAGACACAAAAATAAGAAAGTTTGTTGAAAACAATGCAAAGTTAATCACCTTGGTGGGGGGGGGTGACCCATTATTATTTTATTTTTTACAGGTTTGCAGTTAGCCATCTTGATCACTATCATACTCCAAGAAGCCAATTCTCAGGAAGGGCCATTCCCCCATTAAAAGCAGCTCAGCACTAAAGTAAGCATAAAACCCCTTATTTATTACATATATATAGCACCAGGGGCTTAGAGGGGAGTAAGCTGCTCATGATGAATAATTAGGCACTTTGTATGAACTCTGGCAGATCCCTGGAATAACAGAGGTAGAAGAAGCTCTGAGACTATTCCAACTCCTCTAAGAGGAAGCTCTAGCACAAAAAAGAGGCCACGATTTGTTCAAGGGCACACAGGGAGTTAATGGAGGAGCCCATCACCAGCACCTAGGTTACTGGCGTCCCTTACCCTATATTAAGAAGCAAGAGTTCTTAACCTTTGCCAGTAAATATATCACCTCATAGGCTTGTAAAAGATTCCATGAACATCCCCATCCTACCTCGAATTGCCCCTAACCGCTTCCCACCCCAAATCCTGGAATAAATGAAAAGAATGCCCTTGCTTTGGATGAGACAGCAACAATAGAGATAATAAGTGAACTCCAAATTTGTGCAAAATCCCTTCATTTTATGTATGCTAATACTACAGGAATCTCACTTATGGGCCAATTAGATGCCCCTCCAAGATGATGAGGTCACCCTTGACTTTGCTTGGAAAACCACTACAGTAAAACAGAAATGCATTACTCAAGTGGCCACTAAACCAATGCAAAGAAAGAACAAAATTATGACAGTCACTCTGTACTCTTCTGGTGCCCCATGGTTTATTTTTGTACTTCCATTTCTGATTCCCCAAAGTTACTCAGTTGTTGAAACATTTCTCTGAACGACCATTTTCCCCCAATAAATTTTATTTCCTCCTTGGTTTCTTGGCAGGGTTAGAATTTCTTCAAGTCCTTCTAATGTATAAGGAAGGAAGGAAGGAAGGAAGGAAGGAAGGAAGGAAGGAAGGAAGGAAGGAAGGAAGGAAAGAAGGAAGGAAGGGAGGTAGGGAGGGAGGGAGACAAAACAGTGGATTAGGAAGCTGATAACTTGAGTGTTGTTTATTTGGGTCTACCACTAATTAATCAGTTACCTAATGACAATTACTTCTCTGGACATCAATATTCTTACTTGTACGGTGAGGGAGCTGGATTAGGCCTGAGGTTTCTTCCACTTGTACTTTTTTTGTTCCCCTCTGGGGATAAATGTCTTCACTGCTCAAATTTAGGATGCCAGTGACTAATTCAATTCAATTCAACAAACACTCACCTTAAACTTTTCTAGGTGCTGGACCCTAAGGCTGAAGTTGGGGAAACATAGAAGACAAAACAGTTTCCACCCTTTGGGAGCTTACAATTTATCTGTAATTTGTATTTATAATACAAATAGGGTTTAAGGCTCACTGTAGGATGACTTAAAGAACTCCTTGATGTCAACAGTAATAAAACCTTCTATTTGTACAGCTTGGTGTCAGTTTTCAACATGATCTCATGTATGCTGTCTCTGATCTTCAAGACTGCCTTGTAGGGAAGATAAAGCAGATATTACCATCCTCCATTCATAGAAGATGAAACAGACAAAGGCAAGTTTAGAGACTTACCAAGAGTCATATAGCTAGCAAAGGCAGGACTCTGATCTGGGCTTCTGTGGTCCTAGGAACTGTATTTAACCATCACCCCCCCCCCAACTAGGCCACACTGACTTCTCTTAACTTGAGTAATAACTCAATTTGCAGGGTTATAAGGAACAATAAACCCACAACAGCAAATCACCTCAGACCAGCCCTCTAAGCTTCAAGCTATAAACAACACTAATAAAAAGCCCAGAGTATAAATAGGGATGTTGGTGTTTTGACATTACTGTGACCAAAAACTTATCAGCTAATGAGATATTGAGCCTTCTCACTGTTTACCCTGACCTTCATCCCACTGGTCTACAATGGGCACCCCATCAAAGACTGCTTTGATGTAAACATATTTCTGCAAAAGACGCTGGAAAAATGCCAATGTTGAGAACCCATTTTTGCATCAAGTTGAAGAAATACTTGGTCAAGATACTCCTAATGCTACTTGGGAAGTGTTGTAATCTCTAACTGTATTTGTATATGCCAGTTTTGAATATGAAATTTAAACCTTTAAACAGGTATTATGAGTAAAGAACTGTTAAGTAGATTTCTGTTAACAAAAGGTCATTAAAGGTTGCATAAAATCAGAGAGGTAACTCGAGGAAAAAGTGGTACTCTGCACAATATTCTACATTAAAAGGAGATTAGGCCAACTGTGCTATTACCTACAGAAGAGACTATATAGAATTTTAAATGTTTATTTCTGCTTTTAACTGGAATTATGTCCAGACATTAAAATGATCACTAAAATACTGCACTCTCCTTTTCGTTGCTAGACCATGATCTATAAAAGACGTGTATCCTTCCTGAGCACTCTGGGAAAACTAATAGAATAATACCCTAAATCATGCAGATGATATGGGTACATTTTATAGACAGCACTTAAGGAAGCATTTTATTTCTAAGCTGTATCTGCTCTTGTGATCACAGGTCAACTGGGATTCAAAGCCCTTAACTATAGGTATTATAACAATGTACAATTAATCAATCAACAACAAATATTACATTTTTATTATGTTATCAATACATACCACATAAATACAGAGTAGATGGAAGGTGGCGTTAGGTGACAATTAGTAGCTGGAGGATCAGAAAAGCCTTCTTGAAAGAAGAGAGGCCTGAACTGAGTCTATAAGTAAGCCAGTGCTTTTGAAAGGCAAGGGCAAGGAGGGAAGGCATTCCATGCATAAGAGATGGTTACTGAGAAGGCCCAGAGGTGGGAGATGGAGCATCAGGTGTAAGCAACAGTGAGGAGTCAGTATGGCTAGACTGTAGAGTATAGAGAGGGGAGTAATAAGTTAAATGACTAAAAAGATGAGAAGAAGCCAAGTCAGAAAAGCTTTGACTATCAAGGGTGGTTTATATTTGATCCTTGAGATAATCAGGATCCATTAGAGTTTGCTAAGAAAGAGGTCAGGGGTGTAAAGTGTATGACATATTCAGGACTACACTTTAGGAAAATCACTTTGGCAGCTGGAAGGAAGATAGACTGGAGTAAGGACAGACTTGAGGCAAGGCATCTGATTAGAAGACTATATCAATACACAAGGAGAGGGGTGATGAGGGCTTGAAGTAGTATGGTGGTTATATGAGTGGAGAGAAAGGGATTCACGTGAGAGATGTAGAGGGGGAAAATCCAACATTTGGTAACTAAGTGGACATGTGAAGTGAGAGACAGGAATTGAGAATTACAGAGAGGATTCAAACCTGTGTGGAGAGTGGTGGAAGGAGAATAGCGTCCTTGTCAACAATAGGAAAGTTCAGAAGAAGAAAAAGTTTTGGGTTTTTTATTTGTTTTTGGAGGGGAACAATACTGTATTCTAGTTCATACATGTTGAGTTTGAGATGCCTATAGCATATCTGGTTTGAAATGCTCAATAAGGATGTTAGTTATATGGGATTGGAGCTCAGGAGAAAAATTAGAGAAATTAGAAAAATGAGGGAATTGTCTGATTGGAGCTGATAATTGAATCTATAGGAACTGACTAGATTGCCAAATAAGAGATTATTAAGAGAAGAGACAAGGGGAACCAGGACAGAAGTTTAGGGGATGTTCACAATTAGTGGGAGTGACCTGGATGGAGATCCAGCAAAGGAGAATAGTCAGACAGGTAGGAGGGAGAACCAGGAGAGAGCAGAGTCATGAAAACCTGGAGAGAAAAGAGTATCTACAGGGAGATATTAGACTCACATGTCAAATATCACAGAGGTCAGTGGAAATTAAGAAATCACTGGTATGCAAATTAAAACAACTCTGAGGTTCCCCTCACCCTAATAGATTGGTTAACATGACAGAATACGGAAATGAAAAATGTTGGAGGGAATGTGGGAAAATTGAGACACTAACGCACTGTTGGCGGAGTTGTGGACTGATCCAACCATTCTGGAGAACAATCTGGAACTATGCCCAAAGGCCCATAAAACTGTGCATACACTTTGATCCAGCAATAATACCACTACTAGGTCTGTATTCAAAAGAGATCTTTTTAAATGGGAAAAGGAATTATTTGTACAAAAATATTTATAGCAGAATTGAAAACTGAAGGGACACCCATCAATTGGGCAATGACTGAACAAGTTGTGGTATATGATTGTAATGGAATACTACCGTGCTATGAGAAATGTTGAGCAGGCTGATTTCAGAAAAAAGCTGCAAAGACTTACACTAACTGATGCAAAGAAAAGTGAGCAGAACCAGGAGAACATTGTATACAATAACAGCGATACTGTACAATGATCAATTGGTGAATGACTCAGCTATTTTCAGCAATAAACGATCCAATATAACCCCAAAGGATTCATGATGGAAAATGCTATCTACCTCCAGAGGCTAAGAAAAAAACAACCAAAAAACAAACAACCAAAAAAAAAAAAAAACAAACTGATGGATTACAAATGCAGATTGAAGCTTACTATTTTTCACTTTCTTTAGTTTTTTCATGTTCCCCCCCCACTTCCGGGTCTGTGGCTTTTTTCACAACATAACTAATACGGTAATATGTTTTGCATAACTGAACATATCTAACCTATATAAAATTGCTTATTGTCTCAGTGAGGGGCGAGGTGAGAGAAAGAGAAAGAAAATTTGAAACTCAAAATTTTAAAAAGACTAATGTTAAAAACTGTCTTTTTACATGTAACTGGTGAAAACAAAATGTTATTTTTAAAAATATAAACTAAAAAGAAATTACTGATAAATCTGGAGACCCATTTCAGTTGAATAAGGCCCAAAGTGATCTGTTTCATTCATTAATTTATTTAACTAACAATTACTGAACACCTAGAATGTGTGAGAGGCACAGTACAGAGGAGATGTGACCATAACAGGGGATTTTTATTCAGTTATGGGTTGGACTAGATGACCCCTTAAGGTCCCTTTAAACCTAGAGATAGCACAATTCTGTAATTTTCCTTTAGGATATGATGAGGGGATAAATCCCACAGCCGGTCACTTAACTCTTCCACATAGAAAATTACGCTTCTATCGTAAGCTACATTAATAGGAGCTTGATGTCCAGAAGAAGGGACGTGATAGTTAGACTCTACTATACCCTAGTCAGATGATAATCTCGAAAAACATTCTTACTCTTTTCCAGCCCTGTGGTCCTCTTCCACCCCCACCCACTCCTACTCCCCAGTATCTAGCTAGTTGCCAAGTCTTGCTGTTTCTACATATACATGCCTCACATCCCCTTATTTCCCCTTACAAAACCAGTATTGTGGTTCCCATTCTCATCACCTCTTGCCTAGACTATTGTAATAGCCTTCTAATAGGTTTTCTTGTTTCTAATATCTTCCCTCACCAATCCAGCTTTTACAAAGCTAACAAAAAATTTTTCCATAAAGCACAGGTCTAATCTTGTCACTCCTGGGTTCAAAATCCAGTTTTTCTCTATTGCTTCTAGGGGAAAAAATAGAAATTCCTTAGTCTGAGGTTTAAGGCTTTCCTCAGTCTGGGAATAAGCTGCTTTTTTAGATTTACATATAATACTTTTTGTAAACATTCTATATCCCAGCCAAAATCAACTATTAGCTGTTCCCCAAACTCAACATTCCATGTCTCAGCCTAGTGCCTTTGCAAAAACAGTTCTCAATGCTTGGAAAGGACTCTCTTTATCATTTCTACCTCTGATTCCTCATCATTTATTCCAGGGTCAGTTAAAGGGCCATCTTTTCCCTGAAGCCTTCTTTTTAATTCTTTCTCCTTCCCCAAATTATCTTGTATTTATTTATCTGTGTGCATGTTTTATTTTGACCAGTACAGTGTAAGCCCCATAAGGGCACAGACTTTTCTTTTTCTTTGTATCTATTTTTTTTATTTTGTGTTTGTATCTAATGTGTCTACAACATAGTAGGCACTTAATTCATGTTTGATTAACTGCTGAAATTAATTCCAAGCTAATCTGTAGTATTAAGTTCACTTAAACTCTCCAGTACATTTGTAACCTGAAAGCTCTGTTCAGAGGTTGGTAGGGGGAGTAGCGTAGTGGGCAATAAAGTACCTACTATGTGCTAGGCACTGTGCTAATTGCTTTACAATCATTATCTCATTTAATTTTCACAACAACCCTGAGAGGTAGGTGCTATTACCATCCTAATTTTATAGTTGAGGAAACAGATTTTAAGTGATTTGCTCAAAGTAAACGTCTGAGGCTGGATTTGAACTCAGGTCCTTCTAACATCCGGGCCCTCAAACGTGCCTAATGTCTGAGTAGGGAAAGTATCACTACCATGGGAAAAGAACTGGATTTGAAGACTGAAGATCTAAGTTCAAGATGTAATTTGGAAGGTTTTTTGCAGCTGTGTGACTCAGGTCTAGCCACTTAACTATTAAGTCTCAGCTTGCTTATCTGCAAAATGGATAAAATATCTGCACCACCTACATCCCTTGTTTGTTGTGAGAGAATTGCTTTGCTCTGATTAAAAAGAGGTTTTATTTCTTAAAGACACAGTGAAACTTCCAATAAGGCAGGACTTGAACCCTGTAACTGAAACTTACATTCTGGGTGAGCATGGCCAAGTTACTTACTATCCAATCTCAGTTTTCTTCTCTTTAAAATGGGGAACAGAATACCTACAGCATTTACCTAACTATGCTGTCGGAAGGATCAAATGAGATGGTGCATATCCTTATAGGGGCAGTCAGGTGGTGAAGTGGATAGAGCACTGGGCCTGGAGTCAGGAAGACCTAAGTTCAAATCCAGCCTCAGACACTTACTAGCTGTGTGACCCTGGGCAAGTCACTTTACCCCATTTGCCTTAGTTTCCTCATCTGTAAAATGATCTGGAGAAGGAAATGGCAAACCTCTCCAGTATCTTTGCCAAGAAAACCCCAACTAGTGTCATGGAGAGTTGGAAGCATCTGAAAAAAGACTTAACAACAACAACAATATCCTTAAAGCACCACAGAGTAGCAATGTTAGCTAGTATGAATGGGAATGCTGTTATTATTACCCTGGGTATTCTCCTGCTAGGGAAAAAAGGCATTTGAGATGGCAAAGTTTGACAGGAAAGTGTTGCCATGAAATTTCTGAGGTCACCTTTTGTTCTTATTCCACCTCAGGCATCCCTCTTGACTTTGAACACATTGGCAGATAACCAGTTCTTCCATCTTCTAACCCCACCCACTATTTATCAGTTGCATCAGCACCTCTGCTAAGGACTGCTCAGCAGCATATCACAATCCCCAATTTGAAGGATAAACTAACTAAACTCCTTGGTAATATGAGAGTAATAATGCAGCAATAGATCTCTGCCTCAATGTGACCTAAGAGAGGGGAAAAGGGCCCATGTGTACAAAAATATTTGTAGCAGCTCCCTTTGTGGTGTCAAAGAACAAAAACAAAAAAAAACAAAAAAAAAAAACGAAGGGGGATGCTCATCAACCAAAGAATTGCTGAAAAAATTATAGTATATTAATTTGATAGAATACTTTTCTCCCATAAGACCTGATAAAAGGGACAGTTTCAGGGAAGCGTGGGAAGTCATGTATGAACTGCTGCTGACAGAAGTGAGCAGAGGAACAATGGGGACAATTCATGCAATAACAACACCACTATGAAAACAAACAACTTTGAAAGGATTAAAAACTGTGGTGAATTCAATGACCAACCATGACTCCAGGGGACAAATGTGAAGCATGCTGTCTATATCCTAACAGACGTCAAAGCCTAGGTGCAAAATGAAGTGTTATGTTTTTTGACTTGGTCAATCCGAGAATTTTTATTTATGCATTTATTTTGCTTGACCATGAATATTTGTTACTAATATTTTGAAATAAGTTTCCCTTTTTCTTTTCAATTATGTGCATGTTGAGGGTGGAAGAGCAAAATCGATTTTTGTTCAATAAAAACTAATAAATTAAAGGATGCAAAATGCCCTGTTCATGACAAAAAGAAAATTTAAAATAAACTCTGTTGATGGTTGCTTCCACACCTTACCAAACGACAGATGAACCCTAAGTATTATAGAGTTTTTGGTGACATAAAGGCTCTTCCAGATTTAATACCTTATTTACATAGTATCTTCAAAGAGTTTTTTAAAGCAAATTCAGGGTTTCTTAGAAGACTGAAAAGAGGGCATTCTGCAGGAGACTGAGACCAATAAATGCTTTTGCCTGGTTGTGTCTGTCCAAATTAACACTACAAAGAGGAAAGCCAAAACTACTTAAGCTAAAAAAGCATGGGCTATGCTAGACTAAACTGTTTGTATGGTACTGCTAGGCATGCAATCTCATCAACTCAACTCTCTTGCAATCTAAAAAAGATTCCGGCTAGGAGTTGGGGGTGGGGAGGGAGAGAAGCTATCTGGCATTTAAACTCATTAGTTGTATATCTGGTTTGCATGCATAAATGCCATCTGAAATCCCAAACCGAACATATCCAGATTCAGGAGCCAGAAATCTACCCAAGTAAATACAGAGGCTGCTCAAAGAAATTTGGCCCTTAACGAAACTCTTTGTAACCTGTTATTTTCCCATCTGAAATGCTTTTATCTAAGCTGCTGTGAAAATATCATGAAATTATCACTGTCCTACTAGTCATTTAGGTATGAAAAAGAGTCACAAACAAAAATGCAGGGATTTTTCCCCTGACCACTGCAAAAGGGATAACTTATATAACTTTAAAATGTTACCCAATGGACTAAAATGGCAAATATTCTGGGAAAGAAAAAAACCAAAGCTTCTAGGCTGAGACCTTTGTAAGGCAAGTTTGAAATGGGAGGAACACATTTTACTGCTGAGGTATAAACCTGTAAAACTAAGAGTTTATAATGGAAATGTTGGCACGCCATCCATGACTGGCGGCAGAACACGTCAGCCCTACTAATGGCTGCATACAGAACAGAGCGCTTAGCTGGAGAGCTTCTATCTAAGCTCTAAAGCCTATAATCTGTAAAAAAGCAGGTGGGTTTTTTAAAGGAAAATATCAGAGTGAAGATGGGGGGGGGAGTAGAGAAAGAAAGCACTGCAAGATTGTGGTGCTGTTTGTGTTTTGGAAACTGGGTTATATAACATATTCAATGAAAGGACATTTCAGTGACTCAGTCATATATTGTGGAATAAGGGATGGAGGGAACAGAAGGACAGTCTCTTAGGTTCCATGCTACAACTGTGTAATTTTTCTGATAATAACATGGGGGGTAGATATCTCACATGTTGTTGATGGGGGCTGAGACCCTTAAGGATAAACAGAAATCGACTGACCTAAAAATAACCAATACAGTCTAACTTCCATAATGGTAATAATGCTATTTTTGGACAGGTCTTTAAGCCCTATCTTTCAACCAGTTGCTGCCTGACTGTTACACAATTGTCACTGTCGTTAATCCTGAAGTCCAGGCACGCTGTATAATAGAATTTCCAATACACTATAATTATGGGAGCCAGACCTCCCCAATCCTTGACACAATAGGGTTAATAAATGCATTAAACGCTGTTAACCTCTGTCACCTGGAGTCAAAATGGTAGCTCCCATGCTTTTTACTCCCGTGATTAGCATGTGAATATCCTGCCTTGTGCCAAAGGCTTTCTTGTGCCTAACATATGGTCAGACATAATCTGCTTACTGTTCAACAAATTCTTCATATATGTGTGTGTGTGTGTGTGTGTGTGTGTATACACACACACAATATAGAATTTATACACACATTACAAAGATATGTGTGTCCAAACAACAATTCCAACTAAGCCTTCGGTTCCTCCAAGATTCTGGCTATTGACTTTAAAATGGGACCAACGGCCTGTCATTGCCACTGGGAGCCCACCAGCAGCAGCAGTAACTACAACAACAACAATAACAATAACAACAACAACAAAAACAGCAGCAGCAGCAATAACAACAGAGCTGCCCAATCAAGTAAGGACAGACTGTTGTCCAATCAACTGCCAAATATTCACTACTGACGACGCCTCTTGCTCTTTTTCCTTTGCTCTTACTGATTAGAGACTCTAGCTAGGGTAGCAAGCTGTTTGCTTAAGGGCACACTGCACAAACAATAAACAGAAAAATACAAACACTGTAAAAGGCAATCAAGGTTACTTTCCAACACTCACTAAGCGCTTAGTGGTATCTATCACGCTTGTCTAAATCAATTTATTGCATACCAGTCCATCCTTCCTGCAACATAACCTGGGTCTTTTCTAGAGTAAACACAGCCCAAGGGACAAAGACCGGACTCCAAGCAGAAGTCAGAAGCCAGAAAAGTGCTTCACTTCCAATCCACCAGCCCTAAGGAGGGCTCCATGTTCTAGAACATGGAGATGGGGTGAAGGTAAAGATGGGTTGTGGGGAGATAGTACGGACTGTGGCTTACATTAGCCAAAGCCCCATTTTCTGCAAGAAGCCTTTCCCAAATGCCCGGGCATTCCCTCTGTGTCCATCTCCAATTTCTTCTATACATTCCTTGCTTGTACAGAGTTTGCATGTTGTCTCCCCTCCAGTAGACTGTGAGCTTCTTGAGGGCAGGGGTGTTTATTTTTTATTTTTGTATACCCAGCACCTAATACAGAGCCTGCCACATAGCAAACACTTAATAAATGCCTGTTAACTTGACTTGAGCCAAATAATTTGCCTAAGATTTGCATATATTTGCCTTACTGCAACAACAAATTTTCATTTTAAAAACTAATTTGGTTGTTATTTCAATGAAATAAATTTACATGGTTCTAGATTCTTGTTTCTTCTTTTTATGGCTATTATTAATATTACAATAGTAATTACAATTCTTAATATTACAATCCTTGTATGTAATTGGCTTCAGATTTGCCCTGAGAAAACTGCTTTACCTTTAAAAGGGCAGAGGAAAAACAACAACTAGCCGCTAATTAGCTCATCCTATATAACCTTGGTAATGCCAGTAGTTTGAAGTCTTATAATCTTTTTAAATTTTTATAATTTTGATTTGGAAAATGATGCCTTTCATGTAGAAACAAAAAGAAGTGAATTCAGAAAGGAAGAAACTTCACCCGGCCTATCGTAAACTGATATTACTGGTAATTCAGTTTTCCTGCAAATCTGATAACAGGTACTTGCAACCAGTGGTCTGAAAAATGGGCAATAAAGTCAGTTGTGTAAAACAAGCGACCGTATAAATAAGACCCATTAAGAGCCCATGTTCCTGAGCTGTCTTCAGGGGAGAGATCTGCTTTCCCAAACCTGGGTTATGTAAAGTAGGAGGGGCATATAGGTGATACACTAAACAGAATGCTGGTCCTGGAGTCCGAAAGACATGAGTCAAATCCTGCTTACTAGCTTAGACGCTTACTAGCTGTCTGATCCTGGGGAAGTCACTTAGCTCTCTTAGCCTCAGTTTCCTCATGTGTAAAGGGTAATAACAGCACCTCCTTCTTCCACTGCTTGTTGTGATGACCAAAAAGGTAGGATGTGTAGTGTTTTGCAATCCTTAAAGTGCCACATATTTTTATTATTATTATCATTATCATTCCTGATATCATCATCATTTTAATTGTAGGGTACAGATGTGTACATAGCTCACTGGAGAAAACAGCCATGGAGGCAAAAAAAAAAAAATCAAAACCTCAGCATGAGGTCCAGCGCTACCACATCATCTTACGAACATTAACAGATAAAACTGGCAGGATAACAAATAGACAGAAAACGAAACAGATTTGTCAGTATATCTCTAACAATTTATTGGATAGAATAATCAGAGCATTATGACTCTAATATCATAAACCCTGAAATACTAAATGAGGAAGTAGAAATGACATTTGAGAAGATGGAGTTGGAAAAAACGGGTGGGCCAGACCATGCATGGAGGAAATCTATTTTAGAGGCAACACAATATTAAAAGCATTAAGGGATCATTTTAGAAGCTCTCTCAGGAAGGAGAACATAGCAAAATGATGAGAAAAAAAATCAGAGAAAATGTTATTACCTTAAAAAAGTAAATGGGAGGAAATTGATAACTGCCAGATTGTACATTTTACTTTTTCACTCTTAAAAAGTTTTTGTGATCTGTATATATCCACATAGTATCTCTGCTAAAAAATATGTAAAGGGAACAGGTTGGCTTTTTGCAAGTTGTTTTTTCTGGCAGACTTCATGTTTACTGTGTCACAAATGATTGAAAGGTATGAAGAATGGATTAGGTATGTTACTTAGATCAGGTATGTTACTGAGGATATATGATTAAAAATGGAAGTGGATTATCACATAGTTTTTCATGCAGCCCTAATTAATAGTCCTCCTTCAATTAGGCACCATTCTTGCATCTGTTAAGATCATAGAAGATTCCTATGTCAGAGGAACTACATTCAAAACCCCCGATTATTAACAACTCATTTGTAACACATGGAGATATAGGCTTGCTAAAGGTATTCGCCAATATTTTAGAGCAGTGGTGTCAAAATCTAACAGAAATGAGGGCACTAAACTGTACTTAAGGATCCCCATGGGTCACATATTGTTTTAAAATACAATCTTATCTTGTTTTATTGTACCTCCATTTATTTTATTAACTACTTCCCAGTTACATTTTAATCTGGTTTGGGCAACACTCAAGTGTTGCTGATTACCTGAGGCCCACAGGCTACACGTTTAATGCCTCCATTATAGAGGCTACCTTAGCTGGACCCCAAATGGAAGAGAGATTCCCTAGAAATGATAAGATTTTCTAAAGGTTTTTATTTATTGCTGTAATTGTACTCATTGCATCAAGCCCTAAAACAGTACAGGGACTCTTTGATGAAATACATACTTAGACAAAAAAAAATTAGCCTAACAATCCACACAGGAAAAACTAAATGGATTTTTTAAAATGATTATTGACAATATTAACATGGAGCTGGAATGAGTTACATCTGAATATGGGATAAGTGTAAGAGATGAAAATGGTTCTGACCCTGAATTGAATAATAGGAAGAGAAAGGGTTGGAAATGCTTGAGAAATTGTGCAGTATTCCAAGTAGATTCCCAGACCACCATACCCCTGCAAACCACACCCCTCTCCATAAAAGCAACTTTTTACAAAGGGGAGCTGAATGATTTTTCAATCATGAAACACTGTTATCTTTGAAGAAAAAAAAAATGAATGACCCAAAGGTCAATGGAGATTCATGGTATTTGCAAGAAGACTATAGAATATTTCCAAAAGTGATCTGTGCTCATGGAATAGATATGTCAAGTCAAATCAAGTCAAGCCACCAAGCACTATGCCAGGTACTGTGCTAATGAGCACTGTGGGGATACAAAGAAAGGCAAAAGCAAACAAACAAAATAGTCCCTGACCTCAAGGAGCTCACAGAAACAGAAAGGAAATGGACTGGCCATATAGTAAGAATAAGAGATAGTAGATGGATGGTCCAAATGCTGCACTGGTTATTGCTGTTCAGTTGGTTTTCTGTCACGTCCATCTCTTCATGACCCTGTTCGGGGTTTTCTTGGCAGAGTTATTGGAGTGGTTTGTCATTTCTTTCTCCAGCTCATTTTACAGATGAGGAAACTGAGGCAAACAGGGTTAAATGACTTGACCAGGGTCACACAGCTAGAAGTGTCTCAGGCCAGATCTGAACTCCAGAAGTCTTCCTGACTCCAGGCCTAGCACTCAATCCACTGTGTCACCTGGCTGCATTGGTACCCAAGAAATAGAAAAAAAGACCTAAAGGGAAACTTTCTGAAAAAAGGAAGATTTATAAGAAATCTGCACAGACTTTGAAGACAAAGGTAGGTTGCAATCGGCAAAATACCTATGTTGAGGAAATCCTAGATAAACTAGAATAATGAAGTTCTGTTCATCAAACTCAATAATGTCAATAGTTTCTAGAGCCTTCCTGAATCACTGTGGGTGGAACACAGGAAGTTGTACAGAGAGAAACAAATAGGGATATCTGTCCTTATTTCAAAGTGATTGGGGATTCCTTTTTCTGTTTGTTTTTGCAGGTACAATGATTACCTTTGTATACTTATCTGTTCTAGAATCTATTTTGGGACACTATTCATGGATCAGGTGTAGAGTCCATCTAAGGGGGTTTTAGTTACTTTCGTAGTTAAAAAAAAAAAATCATGTCATAAGGCAGTCCCATTCACTCTACAAAGATTTATTTGGTGCCTAATGCAATGGACTCCAAAGGCAGCATTACATGCAGGCTCTGGTATTCATTGCTCATGGTTGGTTTATGCCATGAAGTTTTCAAGGTACCACATGTTCAGTCAGTCAGTCATTAGGCATAGATTAAGTACCTCCTATGTGCCAGATACTGTGCTAAGCACTGAGGATACAAAGAAAGGCAAAAAGATAGTTCTACCCTCAAGGAGCTTAAAATCTAACGAGGGAGACAATTCTGTATGTACAAAAAGCTATATACAGGATAAAGATGAATTAATTAATAAAGGGAAGGCAGCAGGATTAAGAGGAATTGGGAAAGGCTTCCTACAGAAGATGGGATTTTAGTTGAGACTTGAAGGAAGCCAGGGAAGCCAGGAGGTGGAAATGAGGAAAGAAAGTATTCCAGGCATGGACATGGGATAGCCAGTAAAAATGTCTGGAACTGATAGATGGATGGTCTTTTTTTGTGAAACAGCCAGGAGGCTGGTGTTATTGGATCAAAGAGTATGTGTTAGGGAGTTAAGGTGTGAGAGGCTTGGAAAGATAGGAAGGGGCTAGGTTACAAAAGGCTTTGAATGCCAAACAGAATTTTATATTTAATCCTGGAGATGATAGAGAGTTCCTACTTTACTGAGTATGGGGGTGCTGGGAGAAGGGTCCTAGTTCCTTGAAAAAAGGATCTGGACTGCTGGCACTTGCCCAAAGGAATCCTGGATGGCAGTACATGTAAGTGTTGAATGGATACAAACAAGGGATTCCTGACAGATCCAAGGCTGGAGGTTAGTTGGGAGCTCATCATGCCTAGATTTATCTTAAGGCCAGTCCCACTGCTCTGACCAAAGTACAAAACAAAGGAAAGGTGTGATAATTTAAAACTTTCTGATGGTCCCTGACACAGTCTACTGGAGAATTATTTGGGTTTCTAGTCCAGGCTCAGTCACAAGTTAGAGATGTAACAGTGAATAAATCACTCTACAAGTCCTCCATTTCCTCATCTGTAAAATGGGAGTCATAATTTACGCCTAGGAATTGTTTTAAGGATCAAATGAGATAATGGATGTGAAAGCACTTTGAAAAGTACCAAGCACAATAAAAACACAAGAAGGCGTCATTATGACCTCAATCATCTTTGGTTTGCCTCAACTGTAATACCTGGGCACTCTCAATTCACACGCCATACTATTAGGGAGTTTAGATTTTGTGTTCAGTTCTGGAAGGAAAAAATATGCCGACCTAACACTACTCATGAAAAATGTTACTTGGTACAATTGGCTACTGATTGTATGTGTGATTCCTTGGACTTTAAAGTGAGTACCGTGAAAGAGCCACAGCCCAGTAAGATATATCAACAGTCTCCTATTAGCTAAGCAGTCCCTGGGGCTGCTCGGTCAGCTTCCCTGCACACCATAAAAAGGATGCCTGAAGCACAGAGCCTGTAATTTAACCCTAATGGCAGGCTGTGCAGTGGTACCCTGTACAGACACTGTCTAAACTTCAGAGATGAACACACTGTGCTTTTCTTCTTCTTTGCATAACTTTTATAGGATCACCTTACACCTAATTTTACTTTCTCCCTGTTGTCTCAGACGTGGGGTGGGTGCAGAGCAAATAGAGAGCTCTGTTTTTCTTCCATGGTTAACTTAATTGCTTTAACAAAAATTCATTAAAAATGTATGTCTCAGGCAACAAGCAATTATGAGCTCCATTTTAGAAAAGTATGCACAATTAATGATCAGATTATGCAAAAGGATTAACAAAAGAAATAATCTTTTTCTTTTTTGGGGGAGAAGGAGGAGGCAGAGCGAGGGGTTGCTTTATTGAACAAACAACCCACAGGAATGATGTAAACCTGACCAGCCCTAAAGCAGTGAAAGAAAACATTTGTTTTATTAAAACATTCAGTTAGCAATGCAAATGTACATGAACATCTGAAAAGATTTATTCTGGTCACTGACTCCAAGTATAGGGGACCCATCTCATCAGATACATATCCTCATCTCCATCCAATCATATTTATTCAGCATCCCCTTCTCATGCACATTTATGTCAAGCCTGCTGCTGTCCTGTAATTGGTTGATGACTTATGGTTTTACACAAGATTTTGTATAAAATGTTATACTCCAGAGGAACCATGGATCAAGGCCTTTACTCAGCTCCTGGTTTAGTAGATGAGCTCCATTTTGGAGACAGAAAAAATCTTTTATGAAGACATAGGAATAGTAGATACAGTTAGGACTGTCCCTCTCAAAAAAAAAAGACCCCAAAAACAATCAGCATTATTTGCTGAGTACTTAGGGTGTGCCCAAAATAAATGTGAATCACTCAGTCCTTGGTGCCTGATCTTTGAATTCCAACCCATCTTTTTGAGCCTACTCAAAAGCTACCTCAACTACTAAGCCTTCCTTAACCACTTGGTTGTCTATGACCTTTCCCCTCCAACCCCATCCAAACCTTTATTTCCTTTTTTTTTTGTAACTCTTAATGCATCATTAAATAATTTTCTACATTGTTGCCCTTAGTGGTAGACTGTATGCTCTTTCAGACACTTTTATCTAAACTTTATATTCCTCTCTCCCCAGCACATACCACAGTGCTCTACAGACAGTAGGTACCTATTTAGTACTTATTATACTATTCGATATTTACAACATAGCTGTCCCCATGCACAAAACAATGGGCATATTTTGCAGGATAAAAACAATCTGCTCTCTGGGACAAATGCACCAAATCCTCTTGTTTTGCTACCTTACTAATCTTAGCATTGGATTGAAAAGTAATCAAGGAGTATGTTCTGATATTTCCATTCTCATAAATATAAAAACAATATCATTAGTTGAGTCCCCATCCAAAATCTCTTCTCCTAGAAGCTTTCTCTCCTTGTCTAGCATCAAACCCATATGTTTAGATAAACATCAATGTGGCCAGTCATTTAATTTATTAATAGTAAGAGATAGTACAAAGATCTCTCTCTTTATCTATCTATCTATCTATCTATATATATACATATACACACACACACATACATATACACATACACATACACGTACACTTACACACAAATATATGTGTATATGTGTGTGTACACACACAATACATATTTCAACAAAGTACTGGCTCTGAGAAGGGTCACAGTCAGAATCACTTGTAACTATTGGCTATCAGTGCTGACTTCTTGACTTCTCCATAGTCATTGTTCTAAAATAATAATGGCCCTGACCACACATTTTATCCCAAAGACAAAGACAGTACAGCATCACAGCTATTAACCCCTACACTGAAGGAATCATCCTATAATAGGAAGATTCACAATGATAAATCAGCAAACATTTATTAAGCATCTGCTATGTGCTAGGTCCTGGTGATACAGAAGCAAAAGCGACAGTCTTTGTCTTCAGGGAGCTTACATTCTACTGGGGGTATCTCACATGTTCACAGGTAAATTAAAGCAGGATATAGACAAATTCAAAGTCATTTAGGGGAGAGACTAGTAACTGAGAGAATCCGAGGAGACCTCTTGAAGGAGGAAGCACTTTAGCTAGTATGATGACCATCTCCTTCCCTTCTGATCCTTTGACTCAGTGTGTCATTTATTTAAAATCATCCAAATGAGAGCCTAGGAGTTGACTTTAATGACTAACTGTGAAAACTGTGCAATCTGGGGTAGACTCCTCATCTCACTTCTGGATCACATTAAAAACAAATCTGAAACAATATAGCACAAAAGCTTTTATTGCCAGGTAATCAATCAATAAGCATTTATTAAGCACCTACTACATACAGAGACCAAAAGGATAAGAAACAAAAGCCAAGCATATCCCTACTTTCCAGATCCTTATATTCTAAATAAGAGACCTTTGATTTCGGTTTCTCCCATATTTTCATCCTGCCACCTCATCCAATCAATAATAAATCTCCATTTATCATTCAGAAGTTTTCCTATGTGGTTGAATCATCAATTAGATATGTAGTTTCACCTCTGATTCCACACTGGGCATCCCAACAGAGGGCATTATTCCCATGCTAAAAAGACAGAGACAATAGCTCTTTTTTTTTTAATAGATATGGCAGTGGGTTTTTCAAGTGTTTAAGTTACCCAGTTCAAACACAAGGAAGACTACAAGAAGTATGTTTGACTAGAAGGAGTGAGTATAAAAGGTCAGCAGGGGATAAAATAAATTGAATTTATTTTTAATAAGTGATTTAAAGTGTTCAGCAGCATACTCATAGGTTACTCTGAATAAAAAAGCATATTTATATCCGAGATTTTATTAGCAGTCTCTTACTTTTTATTAAGTATGTTTATTATCCAATAATCAGGTTAAGCAATTGTGTCATTGCTGAATTATACTCACTCTCATAAATGTAGACTGACTGCCTCAGAGATTTCCAGAGGCTATGGTAGCCAACTATCTTAGAAAGATGAATGACACTTTGTCCCTTATACTGTGCTAACATCTCAAAGACATTTGAGATGACACTAGTTCCTGGTACCTATAAAGCCTGATAAACTTATAATAATATAATTACTGCTAACAATTCATCTAACAGTTTCCAAAGTGTTTTCTATACATTATCTCATTTTACTTTCATAATAACCACATGAATACTGTAGTCATTATCCTCATTGTAAAGATGAGGAAACTGAGGCTCACAGAGTTTAAATGATTTCCCTTTGGTCACTGCTACTATGTGTCAGAGGAAGGATTTGAACCCAGGTCTCTTCTGACTTGAGGGCCAACACAATCATCATGTCATATCATTTCCTTCCAAAGGAATGTCAGGAAGCTTAAAAAATTAACACATATATAAAAATAAAAACAGAATAAACAGTTTAAAAAAGCAAAGAGTTTGATGAGCTAGGTACCTGGCATAAGCATATCACTGGTTAGTGAAAGTAGCTCTCAAGTTTCCTGGCAGGTAACAGCATTTAAGCACAAAGTTAATTAACACATAATCCCTGCCCTAATAGAGTTGATTTTGGAGGACGAGGTAATACAGAAATATTCCATAACATACAATTAATTATTTTTTTTTAATCTGGAACCTTTTCTTGACACAGTTCTAGGGAGGATATTCACTGTTATTTATCTTGGACAGTCAACCAATCAATAAGTATTTATTAAGCACCTACTATGTATCAGGCACTGTATGAAGTACTGGGATGCTAAGAAAGGTAAAAGACAGTCCCTGCTTTCAAGAAGCTCACCATCTAATGGGACAGACACAAACAAGATAAATTGGGGGTGATCAACAGAGGGAAAGCGCCGCATTGAGGGGAAATCAGGAAAAGCTTCCTGTTGAAGGGATTTTAGTTGGGACTTAAAGGCAGCCAGGAGGCAGAGATAAGGATGAAGAGTATTCTATGTATGGGGGAGAACCAGTGAAAATCCCTGGAATTGGGTGATGGGATGTCTTGTGCATGGACTAGAAAGGAGAGCAACGTTACTGCTTAGCAGGGAACACGAAGGGAGCAGAAAATAAGAAGACTGGAAATGTAGAAGACGGCCAGGTTGTGAAGGGCTTTGAACACCAAACAGAGGATTTTATATTTAATCCTGGAGGTGAAAGGTGACCACTAGAGTTTACTGAGTAAGGTAGTGATGTGGTAATCAGAGGTTGAGGAAGATTATATGACAGCTGAAGAGAGGATGTACTGGAGTAAGGAGAGACTTGAGACAGGGAGACTACCAACAATTCTTGTAATTAATTAAATAAAAATCACTGCAATAGTCTAGGAGTAAGGTAATGAGAGTTTGTACTAAGATGGTGGCAGTGTCAGAGGACATAAGGAGTTTTACAAAAGAGATTTTACAAAGGTAAAATCTACAGGCCTTCACAAAAGATAGGATATGGTGGGTGAGAGGATGATGGTACCCTCAATGGTAACAGAAAAGTGAGAAAAGACAGATGGGTGGGGAAAAGACAATGAGTTCCATTTGCGGTATATTGAGTTTAAGATGTTTACAGCACATCCAATTTGAGATGTCTAACAGGCAGGCAGAGAAACCAAGTCTAGAGTATAGGAGAGAGGTTAGGGCTGGCTAAGCAGATCTGAGAAGATGATGATAACAGAATCCACAGGAGCTAATGAGGTCACTTGTGCTTGCAGATAGGTTTACCTTGGTAAGGGCAAGGGCTACCGCTTCATGGGAAAAAGGAGTGAAGGAGGAGATAGAGGCAGAAGGCATCTGGATAGTGTGAGAAGAGGAAGAAGGGAGAAAAGCGAGCTCTCTGAAAATGGACTCAGTTTTTGTTTTTCGTTTTCATTAAAATAGGACGCAACGTTGTCAGCAGAGAAAGTGAGGGTAAGGAGGATGGAAAGGTTCCTTCCGTTTTCTCCTAATGCAAAGATGAAAAAGAACTTATTAAGCACTTATTACATGTCAAGCATTGAACTAAACACTGGTAATACAGTGATACAAATAGAAGAGCTAAGCCAGGTTCTGCTCTCATGCAGCTCACATTCTAATTGAGGGAGACAATACAGATGGGAAGAGCTCAAAGTCCTAAGGACGTTTAGTCCCAGGGGTCTTCAGATTCATCAATAGATCTGATGAAAGCATTTAATATATTATTTCTCTCCTAAGTAATTATATTCAATTTTGAATCATGGTTATTTTTTTTACATCACTTTTCTTTCCCTATTGATTATAAACACCTTAATGTCAAGGACTATCTTATTATTTAGAGGCAGGTAGATTGCACAGAGAATAAGAGTGCTGAGCCTGGAGTCAGAAAGGTCTGAGTGCAAATTCAACCTCAACCATTTTAATAGTTGTGTGATCCTGGGCAAGTTTTGTAATCTGTTTGCCTCAGTTTCCTCAACTGTAAAATGGGGATAACAGCAACACCTACCTTGCGTGGTTGTTGTAAGGATTAAGTGAGACAGTATTTGTAGAACACTTAGCCCACTAACCTGCACGAAGTGGGCTCTATATAAATGTTTATTTCCCCCCTTCCTTTATCTCTTATAGCCTATTGTGGTTAGACACAATGCTTTACAGTAGTAAGCACACATTAAATGTTCAATTTTTATTAAAAAAAAGGAGAAGGTAACAATTGTGTTTTCAACAATGGTTCTGCAAAAGATACAGAGATGTTGTTCAAATGGGCTGTTTCTCATAGTGAACTTCTATAAACACTGAGGGAATACACATTAGGTCTTAAGGTAGTGATGGCATTTTTGTGAGGAGCTCTGATGATACGGTCCAGGAATTTAGCCTCCTGATGCTCTAACTTAACACCAGATTAGATTGGAGAGATGCAAAAAGAATAGGCAGTTAACATGTCCATTAAGACATGTTCAAATGTCATTTGTTTCAGTTGAGCTTTTGACATATGATGGATCTCTTCGATTCACTGTTGACTTAACTAATGTGTACCTGAAGAACAAGTATTCTCTGCTACTAATTAATGATAGATTCACAAGCTTCAGATACAGACCAGATGCAAAAGACCTCCAGATTAAAAGATAAACAATCTGGTTTCTACCTCCCAACAGTTAGAATATTAGAGTTACTCCACTGGTCCTGGTTTCTAGGGGTTTTATATTCTCCCTCATTTGAACAATTATTAAACTATAAACCAAATGGAACAATTTCTAAAACTGTAATTCGAAATTTTATAGCGATCTATAAAATGTTCTATAATTAAGACACCGAAGATGCTATTTAGAGCCTATGTGACCCCGGGCAAGTTATTTAACCTCTCTGATACACCAGTCACCTTACCCGTAAAACGAGCCCATTAAGGTCTATTCTAGCTCTCTATCTTTAATACAGACATCATTTTCCCCCCAAGGGCTCCAGCTGATACCTATCAATCTAGGTTGGGTTCCTACATCCTATGGCTTAAAGGGAATTGACTTCTCACTGTTCCCACTTCTATGTAAAGTGGGTCAGGGTAGGATAACACAGAGGCAGGTGAGCAGGTGGATTTCATTTTGTCTGCTTCCTCTACTGACTTCCCAAGAACGATAATGCAATATTGGGGCTGTATTTTCTGCAAATATATTGGACACGATACCTGGTAACCATGTTTGTATAGCGGGCAAATGGCCAACATTTTTATTTACATTAAGGTTGCCTGACAATACACCTCTGGCAAATCCCATAAATACGTATAATAACAGGAAAAGCAATTCTAATGGCAAGATGAGGAAGTGCTTTCTCCCACACTGCTATATGCTAACATTTTTATTACTTCTCATGATAGCATAAAATGAAATTATAATACGGTTCTCCCTCTTTGTGACTCATTTCAGGGTATGGTGAAGTACAGACTATTTGGGGGAGTTAATAAAGGATTTAATAGAGTTAGGAACAAGTGGAAGTAGTAGGCTGATCACAGGAATAATCTGTAAAATGAATACGCCTTTCAAAAGAGATCTGTATTTACCTACTGTTTGTACTAAAGCTATCTTGGCTGGGTCAAAACAAATTCGGATTCATTGTTAATCTGGTACTTCATAGTTATGTGTTAATTCATAGTTAAAGCAAGGCCAAACCAAGCAGGGGGCAGTGGGGGAGGTGCAGCTTGGAAGCTTCTGCCCTTACTCCATGTACTTATCTGGATAAGCGTCTGGCTGCATTATAGGCAGCAAGAATAGAGCCTATAATCTGCCTCTGTTGAATAGGTGAAATTGGTGTTCATTAAAGGTAGGCAATAGATTTTGATAAATGCTATTTTTATAAGTCATTAAATTGGTTTTTTAAGAACTTTATATTCTCCTTCATTTGAACAATTATTAAACTATAAAACCGAATTGCACGATTTCTAAAATGGTAACCTGAAATTTTACAGTCACTCATAAAATGCTATGTTATTAAAATATACTAAAGATGTTCAAGACCATTACAACTTTTAAATGAATTATAAAACCTTTCATTGCTGATAAAATAAGCTTAAAATATAGCATTATACATTCTAATAATATATATGAGTCATATTTGGCCAAAATGTGAAAACCTTGCAAATAAAAAAAAAATCACTATTGGAATGAATTATGGGGAAGATGACATCATAACCTGCTGTCTTGCTCCAAGAGAGGTGTCATTCTCTTGATCTTATAGGACTTGGTGGAAATTGTTTCATTCATTGTGATAGGTGCTCTACGGAGCTATGCACTGGTTTTATGTCACTAGAACACCTGGGTTTAAAAAGCTGTATGAGTGGACATAATCGCCACATCAGTGGAGTGAAAACCAATTAAACAGGAATTTACTGAGCTGCTTTCCTTTCAAACTCGGTCTTCTTCTAATTCCCCTATATATGTTGAGGATACCCCTTTTCTTGTTCTATTCATTCAAGTTCACAACCTCATAGTCATCCTAGCTTTTCTCTCCATTTTGCTGATTTTCAGACCTTGTCAATTCTCCCTCCAGATTCCAGAGGAATATGTAACCCCCCATCAAATGCCACCTTCAACTCCGAATGCTTTTAATCTACTTTCTGTTTCTAACTAAACCCTGAAAAGGAACCCCTAGGTTCTTCTAAACTTCAGCTCAAATGTGACCTTTTTTTGTGATTCTTGTTCCCTAAAATTCACCTTATATTGATTGTACATATGTATATAAGTATGTATGTAGTCTCCTTAACAGAAGACAGGAATGCTAGGACTACCATATTTCTGTTTTTGGGACCCCAGCACCTAGCATTGTGTCTTGCTTATGGTAGGAGTTTAATAAACGCTAACTGACTCATATTTGAAGATGAGATAAAAAAATTCCAATTAAGATGTAACCCTCTGGTTTACATGATGGCATACTGGACCATAGAGCAGTCCCATCTCAGTAACTCCATTTTGAATGCTGAACACAATTACATCCTACTGGATAAAGTGATTTTCTAATGCATTATATGTGTGTATTTATAAAAGCATTTTTACAATGTGCATTTTTCTCCAAAGGCTTATGTGGATGTATTCTGGGATGCAGTTCTGTTCTGAGCTCATCAGTTGGCACCTGGAGTTGGGAAGATTAGGTCAGTGGACAACCATTTGGCAGAGTTCTCCGTGTGCAGTGTACAGAGTCCCCTCCACTAGGGCTGTCAGCTGATGTCAGTTAGGACACAAAGCTTGGCCTTTAGGTGTCTCTGTCTTAAAACTCTTGGGCTCTCTTACAGCAAGGTACAAAGACAGAAGGAGGTGACACAGCTGCTGGTCAGGGTCTAAAAATAGGGGGAAACCCTCAACACATTTTTCACAGGCAGGGAAACAAATATACTCCAAGCAAGAGAGAATCATGCAGGGGAAACACTTGACAGTCAAGTGTTTGGATGGATTTTTTTTTACAAGACAAAATCGGGTGTCAGAATACACTATGTGTTACACACAAATGATGGAAACCTTACTAAGACCATAAAACAAATACCACAAATATACTGCTGTGGCAGCCAGACAACTCTCTTAGACTGAAAACCAAGGAAATGTTAATTTTCCCCCCTAAGGGAAAGGATTCTAAATTGAACCACATGGACCTGGCTAGCCCTGCTCATCCTTGTCCCATGTATACATTTCTAACCTCTGAACATTTTAAGAGTCCATAAATTTTTAAAGTTAATTTAAAAGGGAGAGTAATTATAGTGTTTTTATAAAAACGATCAACATTGAAGGGTGGCCCGTTTACAAATACTGCTTTTTATACAATCCAATTCAACAACGATTTATGAAAGACATACTTTGTGCAAAGCACTATGTTAGGCATCCTTGTGGGGATGCAAAGAAAAAAAAATACTCCTGCCTTCAAAGAGCTTACTTTCTATGCTATCTGTGGTAGGGATATAACATGTAAACAGATTAGTATGTAAATGCCTATTTGTTTAAAATGTTTATCTTTTTCAACTGTTTTTAAAAAATATATTTTTATCTCTTATCTTTCCAGATGATTCTCTGGAAAGGGGAGCAGAAGGAAAATGTTTACATTGAAAAATGCAGAGAATGTAAAAACCAAAAGACATTAAGTTGTTATCTTTGATTTTATCAGTTAAAAAGCATTTATTCTCTTCCCTCTTGGGGGAAATTTTTTAAACAAACTCTTGGAACAAATATACACTGTCAAGCAAAAACTCATTCCCGCATTGGGCATGTCCAAAAATGTCTGTTTCATTTTACATCTTGTCAAGTCTATCATTTCTCTATCAGAAGGTGGGTAGCATGGTTCCTCATCTGTTCTCTGGAATATGTGTGGCCAATGCATTGATTGTAGTTCTTTAGTCTTTCACAGTGGTATATTTCTGCAGTGTTTTTAACTGTACAAATTATTTTCCTGATTTTGCTCACTCATCTCCGCATCAGTTCATACAATCTTCCCAGGATTTTCTGAAACCATTCCTCTCATCATTTTTATTACACCTTATATCCATGTACCATCATTTGTTCACTATTCCCCAACTGGTTGACAACTTCTTGATTTCTAGTACTTTACTACAAAAGATGTTATAAATATTTTTGTATATACAGATCTTTTTCCTCTTTGATCTCGTGAAAGCATATAAATTTCAAAGTCTGAGAAAGAAGAAGAGAATACTAACAACTGAGGGAATAAAGAAAGGCTTCCTAGAGAAGACAGTACACAAACTAAGCCTTGAACAAAACTAAGGATTATAAGGAGGAAAGGGGAATGTATTCCTGTTGTTGAATCATGTCCAACTCTTAATGATTCAATTTGGGGTTTCATTGGCAAAGATACTAGAGTGATTTGCCATTTCTCTCCAGATCATTGTACAGGTGGGGAAACCGAGGTAAACAAGTTAAGTGACTTGCCGAGGGTCACTCATCTGAGGCCAGATTTGAACTCAGGAAGATCAAGGACTGGCACTCTATGCACTGCTCCACCTAGTTGCCCCATGCATGGTGGGAAAATCTTTGCAAGGAAAAAAAAGTCAGAGATAGAATGCCAAATTTGGTATACCAAATAATCCAATTTGGTTCAAAGTTAATGAATGTGAAGAGAAGTACTTGGAAAGATTGGCTAGAACAGGAAGGATTTTTAAATGGCAATCTGAGCAATTTACATTTTATCCAAGCAGCAAGAGGGAACAACCATTTTTCTTTTAAAAAGGTCATTTTGGCAACATATAAAGGATGAATTGGAGAAGAGAGAAACTTGCATGGAGAATTTGAAGTGGGGGTGTCCAGTTCGAGGTTTTTACAATAGTCCAAATAAAGAGGTGATGAGGACCTGAACCAGTGTGGTGACCATCTGTGGAAGAACCGACAAGACTTGGTGACTGGAAATGGGGAGTGAGGGAGAGTGAAGAGTTGAGGTTGAGTCTTATGTTATGATCCTGAATGACTGGAAGGATAGTGGTCCCATCAATAGAAATAGAGATATTTGGTGGAGGAAATTTTAGGGATGGGTAGACAACGAGTTTAGTTTTAGAAATTTTGATTTTGAGATACCTATGGGATATCCATTTGAAAATGTTTAATAAGCACCTGATGACTGTAGTATCAAGTTTGTGACTGGAAAGTCTAAAGATATATAGATATGGACTGTGCATAGAGATAATAATGAAACCCATCAGAGCTCATAAGATCACTGAGAAAAAAATATAAAAAAAAAGAAATTGTCTAGAAAAGGAAACTGAGCAGAAACAGTCAGACAGGTAGAAAAAAAAGAGTGTTAAAGGTCAGACCACCAAAAAAATTGGAATAAGATCAGTTACCTTTCACAGTTACAGGTAGGCAGTAAATTCTTAAGTAAACAAGGGATAGAGGTGATCACAAAAGATAAACTAGGTAATTTCAATTGCATGAAATGTAAAAGCTTTTGCGTGAACAAAATTAGTGCAACTATTATAGGAAGAGAAGCAGTCAAGTGGGAAAAATCTTTATTAAAAATCTCTGATAAGGCTCTGTTAGTCAATATATAGGAAACTCACAGAAATATGTAAGATCCAAAGTCACTTCCCAAAAGATGAGAGGTCAAAGGATATGAGTAGTTGTCAAAGAAACACTGAAAGCTATTAGCAATCATATGAAAGAACATTCTAAAGGGAAATGCAAATCTAAACAACTAAGATTTTGCCTCACAACACAAAAAGAAGCAACAAGATGACAAAGAAGGGAATTAGTCATGTCATAGAAGTTGTGGAAAGAAAGGAACACTATTGGTAAAGCTGTGAATTGGTCAAGCATTTTGCAGTGCAGTTTGGAACTGTGGTAAGAGTCACTGATAAAAAAGAAAAATCTCATATACAACAAAATCTCATATAGCAGTACTTTTAGGAAAGAACCGGAAACAAAATGAAAGCCTATCAATTTAGCTTTGTTAAACTGTTTTCTTTTTCTTTTCTTAAGTCAAAATGGATGACTCTCTGAAGAGGGCAGTGGAAGGGAAAGGGTTACATTGAGAAATGTAGTGAATATAAAAAACAAAATGATATTAAGATAATTGTTTTTAAAAACATGTCATAGAACTCCAGGTAGATAACATAATCCAGAAGGAGCTGATCATGAGTCAAATGTTGCAGAGTAGTCAAGAAGGATGAGGACGTAGCAAAAGTTTAATACATGATTAATGTCTTCTCCAACACTTTCTTAAGTCTAGACGATCAACAAAACAATCAATCAAACCCTGATCTGGAGCATCTGTCCATTTCTGAAGTACAAACGCTCACACTGAAAATTTAATAGTCAGTTCTCTTTCAAGCTGATTGGAGCTGGCTCCAGTATATTCCAGAACACCCCTGGATAAGAGGGTGATGGGAAATCCCCCAAGCTGCCCTTGAATTCCTTGGAAAGGTTAGAGCCAGCTATGCTCTTGAACCCTGAAGACAGATACAGCTCAAGGCTCAAATGAACTTCAACACTAGTACCATCTGTATAACTCCTCAGTGAGTGAAGTGGTATTATAGGAAAATTAATTAAAATTTTTCCAAAGAGGATCCTCAGTGATACACAGAAGCCCCCTTACAATTTCTTGCTCTGTTTCTTACACATACTGTTTATAATGAAAAGCTCTGCCTGGAATAAACCTGGAGAAATTTTGCCTAGAACATTTTCATATTTTCTTTTGCAGGGTTGGTTGGATGATGAGAGAGGAAAAGTGGGAATGCAGAGTGTCTAGAGGGGCAGGAAAGGGAAATAATATAAAATGAGTCCCAATAAGGCAGCCTTAAGTTTATTGACCAACCCTTTAAAACTTCAGGGACTATTTCAAATTTACTGCTACAACAATCCAATATGTTGTTACTTTATGGCTGAAATGCATTACAGGAATCAACCAAAGTTACCATGACACAAACAGGTGTGCACAGCATAACTCAATGGAGACTATGAGTCTGAGAAATAAATATGATGGAGAAAAAAAAGACTTCTTTTGAGTGTGCATGGTTTGAATTTGTAAGGTATAGGCTAGCAAGCTGCCCACCACCAAGGTCTTCAATGCAATCTGAAATGCATTAAGTGCTTACTATGCACAAGGCACCATGCTAGGCACTGGAAAACAAAGATGAGAAGTCGTTGCCCTCAAGGAACTTATAATCAATGAAGGGAACACAACATTTACAAAAACATGAGAAAAATGTATACAGTCTCAAAAATAGGCTAGATAATATATCATAAAGATCATATAGCGTTCCTACAGCCTACTCTGAGATTCTGTAATACTATCAGATTTCCGATCTGTGTTTGTAATATCCCCACTGCACTGCCCTTCCTCCTTTACCTGCTACCAGGATATAACAGCAGAAAATCATCTAGGAAAAAAGTCTGTATTCTCATTCAACTTCATCTATTACCCTCTTTAAAAAATAAAGTATTGCATCAGATGTCTCCAAAACGTTAATTAATTATCCCGAGTCAGTCCACAAGCATTTATTAAGCACCAACTATATGTCAGGTACTGTGTTAAGCACTGTCCAGCTTTTTAAAAATTCTCCATATTAACACTGGATACCTCAAAGTAGACATTTTCTATCTCACAGGACTGGCAGAGCAATTCAGTTCAACAAACCTTTATTATGCTTCTATCATGAACACAAATTGTGTGTCAAATCACTGCAAAATACATTGGTGGATGGAAACAGAAAGATGGCAAACATATGCCAAATGGAAGAGCTGTCATTACTTCTATATTGATCTATTTGTATCATCAAAGATAATGCTTCCCTACATTTGGATTCAACCACCTCAGTATCTGACATACTATAGGGGTAAAGAATAATGGCACTTTAATAAGATGAAGATGAGAATAGCACAGGGACCAGACAAAATTATACAGATGAGAAGAAATCTATGTAGCAGGTTACATGACTTTAAACCCACTCAGACATCAGTTTTAAAGGTATTTCAAAGAAGGGAGAATTCCAATATAACAGAAAGGGTATAAGGGCACAGTTATTACTAGGAAGGGAGGGAGGAAAGGAGAAGGATGGAGGGAGGAAAGGAGAAGGATAGAGGGAGAGAGGCAGGGGGAGTGAGAGTGGAAGGGAGGATACTGGTCTATTTTGTAGATCATGGAGAAGAGTGACTCCTTCAATAAGAATCCATCCTCCTGAGATCCAATCAATCATCAGCATTTCCTGGTTTCCACTCAGCAAAGAATGTCCACATTCCATGGGAGCTGCCTCTCTAATGCCCCCAAAACAAAGGTCCACACACCCTGTAATATCATCAAGTTGACTGGGAAACTCAAATTGGTGAAAGATTCCTCTGTTCTGTCCCTTTAAGAAGCCAACTGAAAAGCCAACTACTAGTATTACTTAAGCCTACTTTCTCATCTCTACATAATCTTTTATGAGAAAATATGTTCTCCATAGGAATCTCTTCAATGTATGGCTGAAAACCACCCATATCTCCAATGTCTTTTGGTAAAAGACTCTCCTCCTGGGTAGAGAATGATTCCTTAATGCTCAAGTTCTTTCCAAAGAAAATATCTTTCAAAACTACACCCAAATCACATAAGATTCAGTGACAGATGAGACCTTGGAAAAAAACATTGACACCCTGCTAATAATCGAGAATAAAACAGAGAAGCACATATCTACCTCAAGTGTTTGTCAGCATCATGTCCTGAAGGATTACCTATATTGAGTGTGAGGTTATTGGAAGGCTTGAAGATTTAAAGGTTTAAAGGGGATGAAGATTGAAAGTTAAAAGGAAGATAATGAGCATCATTTCAGGACATGATGAGTCTGAGATGTTTGGAGGACATCCACGTTGAGGTATCCAGTGGGCAACTAGAAATACAGGCCAGCCTCTTGAAAGACAGTTTGGGAATACAGATAAAAGATGTGTTTATCATTAGCAATTGAAGTCCTGGGAGTGGGTGGGATCACCAAAGAAGAGTGTAGAGCAGGGTTGGGGAACCTGCAGCCTCAAGGCCACATGTGGCCCTCTAGGTCCTCAAGTACTTCAAATCTGTGAAGTTTAGATTCAGTCAAAGGGCTGCACTTGAGGAACTAGAGGGATACCCTTGGAAGAACAGAAGAAAATTTCTCAGAGGGCTTTAGAAGGTGGCCCATGTAATCAAATGCTACAGAGAGATCAAAGAAGATGAGGCCTGAAGAAAAGACCACTGGGTTTATCAACTCAAAGGTCAATGGTGAACACAGAGAGTAGTTTCAATGCAGTGATAGGGATGAGAAGTCAGACTACAAGTAAGTGTGTGGTGAGGAAGTAAAAGCATAAGGAATAGCCTCTTAATTCTAGAAATTTAAAAGTGAAGGGAAAGAGAAAAATAGAATGATAGCATGAGGTCCTGACAGGGTTATAAAATGGTGTGTGTGTGTGTGTGTGTGTGTGTGTGTGTTTGAATGAGGAGAGAAGTGAGCATGTTTGTGGGTAAAACAGAAGGAGCCGGCAGAGAGGGAGAGACTGAAGATAAAAGAAGGAGCATCTGGGAGAAATGAAGGGATAATCAGTTCTTTACACATACAGCACATGTTTAATAAATGTTTATTGATCAATTGATTAATTGATGATTCAAAATCCTGGAAGGCATAGTAGAAGACGGCATCAAGGGGATAAGTGGAGGGGTTAGTCATAATAAAAGAGGTCACCTTGTCCTCTGACACCAGAGAGAAAAGTAGAGGATGGGTGATCACACAGAGAGGTTTTGGAGTATGAAGCATAGGAGATAAATGAGCTTAGGATGAATGGCCTTGATTTCTCAATAAAATAGGAAACGAGGTCATCTAGTGAGAGAAGAAGGGGTGGGGTGAAACTGGGGCCTACAAAAAAGAGAAGAACGTTTGGGATGCCTTCTGCAGGGAATGTGATAAATAATCAATCAAAAGATGAGTAAAAAGATTCTTGTGCTGAAGTAAAGGCCCCAGTAAGGTTAGACAGAATGAATCTGTAGTGGAAACAGCAGTTTGTGATTTCCTCTATTAGTGCTAAGCAGATCAGGTGAATGAATAGAGGAGGCAGATGGCAGGAGATTGGCAAGGTGGGAACAGAAGGGCAAGAAGATACGGTTGTAGGGCAGAGGGGTAGCATGATGCTGAAATGGATGATCACAGAATTAAGACTTAGAAAGTAAGTAAAGCCAATATAGATATGATAACCTGAGAGATCAAGAAAATTTATAGGCCTGGGGGTTAAGAAGAGGCCAGCAGTGGGTTCAAGAGAAATACAGAAGTGGGAGATGTAGAAAGATACGAAACTATGATTGGAAAAGGGAATTTGAAAGCTCAGGATTTTATTGGCACAAATGCCAAGGTAATGAGATATGAAGTGTGGCTACTTCTCCAGATGGTTGAGTCATGGTAGATGAAGGTCATGGGAGCTAAAGATGCAAACAGACTGAAAGGTCAAGGTGTTAGAAGAATCAGTATTGAATGAATGTTAAATTCTATGGAAGTAGGATTTATAAAAGCTGACAATGATCCCCACAGGTTCATATTATTCATAGTCACATCGATCCCCTACTTTTCCCTTTGGTATCAGAAGTCAAGATGGTTCTTCTTGTGTATACCTAACCTCATGAGTCTTTCAGGATAGGTTCTGATAGAAATTTGGAACGGGAAGTATGAATTTCATATCACTTATTTTTCAAAGGCATCTTCAGTTTTTCTTATGCTATTTCTGGATTTAAAAAACAAAAACAAAACCCTACTACCATTAAATAGGTAGACATTGTACCCTGCCCACATTGACTCTTCTTTCTTAGAACAATCTGTGCACTAGTTCTATAGTCTACAAACAGTAGGTGTTTACTCTCTCCCTCCGTGTGTGTGTGTGTGTGTGTGTGTGTGTGTGTGTGTGTGTGTATAACATATATACACATAAATATAAAATCTGCCAGGAAGAGAGACCATGGACACAGATGCTGTGCAGGTATCACAACTGGATGCCTGCCCAGCTTGTCAGGGTCACTACCACACCTTAGCTGGTCACCTGGTCCCCAAGGAAGCAGAGCCATGCATGGAGTTAATAGCTAGTGGTACCCTGGAGGTCAGGTTACTGGCAGATTGACTCCAACATTATCAATTCAGCCTTCTCCAAAGAAGGAGGCTTACTCTCCAGGTATCATAGGACCATAGATTTAGAAATGTAAAGGGTATCAGGAGCCATCTAGCCCAGCCCCCTCATTTTGCAGATGTACCTAAATGAAGCATGAGATGGGTAACCCCCATTTCTTAGTTCCACATCTTATGGCTGGTTGAGTTGGCTGTCGTTATCCAATGTTTGGACACAAAGCCTAGATTATTTGGTGTATATTTTTTCAGTCTCTCATTGCACAGGATCCTGGAATAGCATTGCCTCCTTAGTTGTAGGAAAATGGCCCCTTTCTGACTGAGGTATGAGTTCCCAGTGCCTTAGCCAAGAATTAAGGGTTTGAGTAAATGGCTATCAGAGCAAGTTTGTCTTCTTTACTGTGTTTCCCAGAGAATGGAGTCTTCCTATAGGGTTCCTCAGCTATTTTTGTTACTGTTCAGTTGTATCTGATTCTTCCTGACCCCATGGACCATAACATGCCAGGCCTTTTTATCCTTCAGTATCTCGCAGAGTCTGTCCAAACTCATATTTGTTGCTTCTACGATGCAATCTATCCATCTCATCCTCTGCCGACACCTTCTCCTTTTGCCTTTGATCCTTCCCAACAACTGGGCCTTTTCCAATGAGTTCCATCTTCTCATTATGTGGCCCCAAGTATTTGAGTTTCAGCTTCAGTATCTGATCTTCCAATGAACAGCCTGAATCAACTTCTCAAAGTACTGATTCAATCTCCTTGCTGTCCATGGGGCTCTCAAAAGTCTTCTCCAGCACCATAATTCAATAGTGTCATTTCTGTAGCAGTCAACTTGCCTTAATGGTCCAACTCTCACAGCCAGACATTGCTACTGGCAAAAACAAACAAACAAACAACAAATAAAACAAAACAAAACAAAACATAGCTTTGACTATACAGACCTGTGTCAGCAAGGTGATGTCTCTGCTTTTTAGTATGCTGTCCAGGTTTGCCACAGCTTTCCTTCCAAGGAGCAAGTATCTTTTAATTTCATGGCTGCAGTCACCATCTGCAGTGATCTTTGAGCAAAAGAATATAAAATCTGACACTGCTTACATTTCTTCTCTCTCTCTTTGCCAGGAAGGGATGGGACCAGTTGCCAAGATTTTAGCTTTTAAGAGGTTAAGCTTCAAGCCAGCTTTTACACTCTCTTCTTTCATCCTCATCAAGAGGCTTCTTAATTCCTCTTCACTTTCTGCCATCAGAATGGTATCATCTGCATATCTGAGATTGTTGAGTTTTCCTGGCAACCTTAATTGTGGCTTTTGATTCATCCAGCCTGGCATTTTGCATGAAATACTCTGCATATCAGTTAAATAAATAAAGTGACAATATACAGCCTTATCATACTCCTTTTCCAACCTTAAACCAATCAGCTGTTCCATGTTACTTCTTGGTCTGCATATTGTTTCCTCAGGAGACAAGTAAGATGATCTGGTACTCTAGTCTCTTTGAGGACTTGCCATATTTTGTTGTGATCTACACAGTCAAAAGCTTTAGTGTAGTCAATGGAGCAGAAGTAGATGTCTTTCTAGAACTCTCTTGCTTTCTCCATGACCCAGTAAATATTGGTAAACTGGTCTCCAGGTCCTCTGCCTCTTTGAAAACCAGCCTGCTCTTCTGGTAATTCTCAGTTCACATATTGCTGAACCTATCTTGCAGAATCTTAAGCATCACCTTGCTGGGATGTGAAATGAATGCAATTGTTTGGTAATTTGAACATTCTTTGGCGTTGCCCTTCTTTAGAATTGGGACGTAAACTGATCTTTTCCAATCCAGGGCCAATGCTGTGTTTTCCAAATTTCCTGGCATATTGGGTGCAACCCTTTAACAGCATCATCTTTTAGGACTTTAAATAGCTCAGATGGAATTCTGGCACCTCTATGAGCCTTACCATTTGCAATGCTTTCTAAGGTCCACTTGACTTCATTCTCTAGGATATCTGGCTCTAGATCACTAACCACACAATCACGGTGGTTATAGGCGATGTTAAGATCTTTCTTGTATAGTTCTTCTGTATATTTTTGCCACCTTCTCTTAGTCTCTTCTACTTTTGTTAAATCCCTCCATTTTTGTCTTTTATCAATCCCAATGAAATGTTTCCTTGATAGCTCTAATTTTCTTGAAGACATCTCATCTTTTCCATTCCATTGTTTTCTTCTGTTTCTTTGCATTGTTCATTTAAGAAAACCTTATCTATCCTTGTTATTCTCTGGAATTCTGTATTCAGTTGGGTATATCTTTCCCTTTCTCCTTCCTCAGCTATTTGTTCCTATATAATATTGATCTTTATAGTATAGGACTTTTCTTTCATCACCAGATATATCCACAATGGAGCTTCCTTTCAGCTTTGGCCCAGTTGCTTCATTATTACTGGAGTTACTAGTAGTTGTCCTCCACTCTTCCCTGGTACCATATTGGACACCCTCCAACCTGAGGGGCTCATCTTCTGATGTCCTCTCTTTTACCATTTTAAGACAATCTCTGGGGATTTCTTGGCAAAGACACTGGAATGGTTTGTCATTTCCTTCTCCAGTGGATCATCTTTTGTCAGAACTCTCCACCATAACCTGTCCATCTTGGGTAACCCTGCACATCTTAGTTCTTGTTTCATTGAGCTATGCTCCTTTGCTCTATGATACATCTATAGCTAGAAGGTACCTTAAAAGGCTATTTAGTACAACTCCCACCCTGCTTTTACAGATGAGAAAACTGAATCCCAGAGAAGTTAAGTGATTTTCCTGTGATCATATAGGAAGCATCAGTCACAGGATGTGAACCCACAAAGTCTGCCACCAGAGTTTCCACTGTATTATAAAGTGAGTTCAGTAGCATCAATGGTCCTCAGGGACATTAGTAGAAACACCAATAGGTCAATATCTTTGATAGAAGCTTGGTTTACAGAACATTGTCTGAGATGGACCAATGTGAAACCCTGCTTGTACTTGAGTATAGGCAGAACCAAAATAGGGAAGGGACAACTGGTCTATAAGAGGTAGAAAGAGGGCTAGGGCTTAGTTGTAACTTCTTCTTCTTTAAAGGAAAAGAAAGATGTGATTTATACAGTGTGTTTACCTTGAAAGCCTGAATTCTAAGATGATTCTTTATTACTTCCACATACTATTACATAGGTAAGACCAAGAAAAATAGTTGACCAACTAAATGAAGATTAGTAATATATTACTCTGATTGAAAATCTGTTTTCTGGCAACCTATTGTGTTACAATGGGAAGTGGTGATTCAGAAATACCCTTCTATCCTTATAGTTCCAAGCCCCTGGGGTCATCTCCAGTTGTCCAGATTTATATCTTGCTACTAGTCCCAGACAGCCCCCGAGGAGAAAGTGAGGCTAGTGACTTTGCATAGCCCTCCCTCACTTAAATCCAATTCACCTGCATGTCAGGGCATCACCTCCCTGACATCATGGTCCTCTTTGAGAACAAAGGACAAACAACAACAAAAAGAAACCCCCCAATACAAGGCAAAGGCATCTCTTTTTCCTAAGGCTGTTTCTGGTTGAAAAGATGTGGCAAGCATTGATATCACTTCTCAAGCCTATCTGCCTGTTTTCAGAGTTCTATGAAGGAGGCAGCACAATGCAGTGGAAAAAGTACTGAATTTGTTGTCAGAAGACCTATATTCAAATCCTGACTCTATTGTTTACTATCTATGTGGCCTTGGTTTGGGTTCCTCAAATGTACAGATAGCCTCAAGTTCCCTTTCATTTCTAACTGAATAATATTATGAATGTCTAGGTAGCTAGGTCGGAGACTCTCAGAAGTGACTCATCACCCTGTATTGGGGGTGCTAGAAGACAGGACTTAGTAGAATGAAAGAAATGTTGGAGCTTCCAGGAACCTGAAACAACTAATTCAGGCCTTTTCTTCTATAGATGAGGTAGTTGATTGAGGCTAGGAGAGATAATATCTTGCCTGCAGTCATGCACTGAGACAGTGACAAAAACTTCCTGATTGCTAGGCCAATAAGGCCTGTCTTCTCTTACACCACATTAATATTTTCTTTTTGCTAACCATTGCCTCTCGTAGGCTGGTGTTATATACATACCTGCCCTTCCATTCTCCTTCCTCACATATTTATGGGCATGTTCTTTCCTAACTTTATCTCACTGCCTTGATATAATTTTAGCCCTAGAAGAGACAAGTCTAGAATAAATAATAATATTCTGTCCTTCCTCAGCCCTCAGAACTGGTAGCATGTTTAGGCCTTTCCTACTTTCCTTCCCCTATACAACTGGACTCTAATTTCTTTGCCCCTTTCTACCACTCTGAAAAGATAGCTCAGGGCAGAATGTGACTGCTATAGTCCCACCCCCTTTCCCAAATACCCTTCCTCAAACCTTGGCCCTACTCAGAAATGCCTGCTCCTCTGGTGAAAGATTAACAGGACCCTAAAGCGCCCAGTTGCTCTGTTAGCATAAATTGTAAGAAAAACATTTAGAATATTGATTAAGTGCTCCATGCTAGAAGATTTAAATTTACCTCCTGTATTTCCAGGATTAGCTGACATAATGGGGTCAGTCTGCTGGCACAAATGATTTACGGAACACCCATTGGCGGCTTTCCTTTTAAAACTCAACTTTTTCTAATTTGGCACAGTTGTGATTCAGTTATAGCTAGTGGAGACCCAGGTACTTTGGAGGTTTGGATAATCATCTCTGGTCCAATATTAATGTTACTTTTAGTTTTGTTTTTTTTTATTTCAGCTTTAGTAGAAGATTGACTATATAATGTGTGAATATGCATGCATATATACGTGTGTGAGTGTGTGTGTGGGTGTGTTTTGCATGGCTCTACTGGTTATAACAGATCTGGTTCAGACTTGCCCAAAAATCAAGGGGACTACTTTTCAAAGTACCTTGACCAAATTAAGATGTCATGGTTTGGATATGGGTCATAATGTCAAATCCTATGGTACAGCCAAAAAGGCAACAGTCTTCCAATCAAAAGACCAGAGCTGGGACATATCCTTTAGCAAAATTGGACTACTCATTATTCACCAGACCGTCTCACTTCTCCACCTATTTTTCCTGTTATTATTTGCAGTTGGCACAAACGTCACTCCCATCCCACCAATCACTTTTGTTGTTGTTCAGTCATTTTTGTCATGTCTGACTCTTTATGACCCCATCTGGGGTTTTCTTGGCAAAGATATTGGAGTGGTTTATCATTTCCTTCTCCAGATCATTTTACAGATAAGGAAACAGAGGCAAACAGGGTGAAGTGACCTACCCAGGGTCACAAGCTAATAAGTATCTGAGGCCAGTTTTTAAGTCAGGTCTTCCTGACTCAAGGCTTGCGCCATATAGCTGCCCAACCTACCAGCTGCTACCTGCTAAAATTCTATGAAGCTGTCAGGCCCACCTCAAAGGCTTCCGTAAGTCTTTCTTGATCACCTGAACCAAAAGGGATTCTTCCTTATGTGCGTATAGAACTTTGTACCTCTCTTCTACACTTAACCTAACTTAGTTGCTATTAATTTATTGGTGTTTAGAGTTTTGTTTCTTCCAACAGAATGTCATACTTGATTGTAGAAGGGGTTATTTTAGGTAGTTGTTGTGTGTGTGTGTGTGTGTGTGTGTGTGTGTGTGTGTGTGTGTTTCTAAAGAAGATAAGAATTTGGAGCTTCATAAGAGTTCTCTTGCCACAATGATGATCTATAAAATGAAAACCTTTTCTTATTAATTTCTACTCCCCAGAATCAAGTAGAGTGATCTGCACAAACACATGTTTCCCTGAATTGAACTGAATTAAATTTCCAGATGTGGCCCAGGAGAGATAAATCATCTTCTGCCACTGTAAAAGTAAAATGTAAACCTATTCCAGACAGGCAATCCACACATCTGAAAATCATGGCCACTGATGTTTGGGACACTGATCTTATGATCTCCTCAGAAGCTGAGCACATCTCAAAAGTATCCAACTGGTGAAGCTTCACTGGAGATAGGGGTAGAAAACTAACTGAACCTGAACTGGAAACCTAAGGCTTTTGTAGGTGCCTGGGTTGGTTCTGGCTGAATTTCACATACTGGCTTTTGATCCAATGCCTCTGCTTTTAGGGTGGTGCATCAATTTCACGAGAGATGGTGGAGATTAATCCTGTAAAGACCGCTTCCATATTTGGTACTGTGATGTAAGAATCTGACTATGTCTCATCTCCTCAAGGAAGAAAATCAGATTATTGAGGAAGAAACATCAAACACCTTGTGTCTCATCAATTTCTGGCGATCAGTATTTCTACTAGGCCTGACATATCTTCACCCTGCTCTGCCATATTTAATGTTTCAGCTTAACACAAATTTCAATAATTTTGGGGGGGTGAGAGTAGAGGGGATATCTGGGTAGTAATTATCTATAAAACTTCCTAAATATTATAAGCAGGGCGAGCAAATTTAGTAACATGGTGATAACAACGTGCTCCAAATTAATTGACTTGAATATAGAACTGTCTTCACCAACAATCTCTAGAAACAACCAATTTCTGGCCTCAAGAGTCAGTTAGGTAGAGTAATGAATAGAGTACTAGATTTGGTTTCAGGAAGACCTGAGTTTGAATCCTGCCTCAGACAATTACTAGCTGTGTGATCCTGGGTAAGTCTGTGCCTCAGTTTCCTCATGTATAAAATGAGGAGATTGGAGCTGACAGTCTTTAAAGTCCTTTTTAGCTCTCAATATCATGATTTATCTTATGAATCTCATTTAAGGGGTGCCTATTACAAGATGTTAATCCTTGAGTAGGTCTCACTTAACCTTTGAGCCTCATTACCGTCCTCTGTAAAATGGGAATAATTCTTAGACTACATACTTCCCAAGGATTACGGACTTGGGAACATAAAGACCTGAGTTCAAATCACCTCTAACTATTGACTGTGTGACCACTGGCAAGTCACATAACCTTCTTAAATCTATTTTCTCAATAGTAAAATCGGGTTTAATAAATACCTGTAGTGCCTACCTCAGGGGACCAGTGAGACCCAAATGAGAAAAATTATGTATGGCATTTCTGTAACATTTAAAGCATTATATAAATATCAAATATTAAGTTGTAAAACACTCCTCTGGGAAGCTGCAACAGACAAGAATGCATGAATTATGTCCTTGGGGCTTAGGACTGGGGTGAATATCAGGTCCCCAAAGTGATATTTCTCCCAAATTGCTTATTTTAACACAATAATCTGAACCCTGGACTTCTTCACTTTCCTGGAACCTGAGGCATACACATAATGCATTGAGATTGTCACTTAAAATCCCTAGCACTAAATCAAGTATATGATGCAAAATGGAAATTTTTCAAAAGCTTACATCTCCTAAAAATATTTACTTTAAATAAGCGACAAGTACAGTCCATTTTGTTTAAATATCCCAAGACTTTTCCCGTTAGCAGACCATTCAAGTGTATAGAAGATGAAATAAATGGGTGGAATTATTAATGTCTCTTTGTTTTTCACGTGGCCACTTTGTACAAGTCAAAGAAATGTGCCAACAATAGCACAGACGGTGCCAGTCCTGTTGCTAATATGACTGCCAATTAGCTCTGACATGGCAGCTTGGCAGGTTACCTAATACCCTGTATTTTAAAACCTCAGGGGGTTAGAACTTGGACATTTCTATGACATTTTATACTAATCAATCAACTTTTCCTTTTTTATGCAAAAAGGTCCATTTAATAGGAACTGCAGATATACTGTATACACACCATATCTTAATGCCACCCTGATGGTCAGATGTGTCTTGAAACATAATTAAGCTTGGTTTACTGAGAATCGTACTTTCAAAGCAGACTTCAAAATGTTTGTTCTCTACTTTTTTTTCCCTTCCAAAAGGGAAATCTATCTCAAATGTTAAGACAGAACTCAACTCCCCACGACCTTTCTCATAATTATTGTATATTTAAAAATATTACAAGGGGACACTTCTCATGGGATGTGAACTTTAGATCTGCCAAAGCAGTAGACTTGGTCCAAATCTGTTACAAGTGGAACCAGGGCTGATTCAAGTTAGTTCTATTCTGTGTAAAGACACACCAGGGTAGAACAATGGACACTTTTCAAGGCATTTCTAGAACCCCTTGGCAACTGGGAATTCATGTGGAATAAGGAAGAGAAGAACTGGACCAAAAGGGGAAGGGGGAGAGAGAGAACGCATCTTGAAAACTATAAGCATTGACAACATCTCTAAAAATAGGAACAGAAACAAAGTAAAAGGGAAAAACACTTTCCCCTTATTTCTCCCATCCCATTCACTATTTTTTCCTCCTGACTCCTTGAACCATATATCCCTACCTACAGGTCAGCCTTGAAACAAATTTTCAGTTCTCACAAACTGATTAACCAGAAAAATTTTCACCAGCATTTTAAATCGTAAAGAAAAGAAGGGTGTTGTTGCCTGGTCACTAAGTAGGTAACTTTGCATCCAAATTTCCTGGCCCAAGCTCTGGATTATTGAATAAGTTGTATATTGCATTATTCAAAAGTCTAAGGCTTTGCCCTCAGGAAATCCAGTAAATCATAGAGCAGGAGAAGGCCTTAGATCTCATCTAGGCCAATTCACTCATTTTGCAGATGAAGACAATAAAAGCTCCAGAAGTAAAGGGAATTGCCCAAGGTCATACAAGTAGTAAATAGCAGAGCTGGAATTTTAATGCCTGTCCTCCAATTTCAAATTCAGGGAGTTGTTTTCAATTTATATTCCTCTTCTTCCCCACCTTAATGCTAGATCGATAGGTCCTATTTTCCACAGTGAGCAATGATTCTCCTTGCTCCCAGTGTCTTTTACTTTAGGCCAATGCTAATCTGTAAAGATTGAGGATCATTTTCCCCTATCTATTCCTTTTTCCAGCTTTGGTATCATGTTTTCTATTTATCTACTCCAGAGAAATTTGAGGTTTGGTCAAGAATATGATATAGCAGAAAGCTCACTGTGCTAGAATTCTGGGGGCCTGGGTTCAAGTCCCAGCTTGATCACAAAGCTGAGGTCATTTTATGCAAAGCACCTAAACTTTTATACATCATAGCTCCCTCATCAGTAATACAGAAGTGACATTTGCCCCCTATACCTCACAGTATGGCTGCAATGAGCCAATGAAATGTGAAAACATATTTAAAAGAAGAGGGCTATTCAACACACACACACACATAATCTCTCTCTCTTTGTCTCTCTCTCTTTCTGACCTCTGCTCAGAAAATGTAGGAGTCAATTTATCAGCTAATTCACTGGCCCTATAACAGTATTAATTTCATTGAACACAGTAAGGGGAAGGTGCTATCTACCCTGTCCCAGATCTGTAGGACACACACAGTAGCTGTGAGTCTCAAAAAGATAAGGTAGATAGAAGAAACGCTTAATTGGTTCTTGGGAAGCAAAACATTCTGTAAATCCAAGGAATAATTACCACTCAATCTGGTACATCATGGGAGAGGGAGAAGTGGTTTGGAAGGGTTTTTTCTTACTGTCTCCAGCCCTTCACTTCTACTTTCTCTCTCTGCTGAGAAGCTAAATGGCAATCCCCAAGATAAACATCACACTTTAATTGTTACTTTTCTCTCTATTGATGAAGTTGAGTTTTTGTCACTAATACAGGGGAAGGAAAGGCACTGTTTCTTGGGAACAGAATTCATGTGTTTCTTGATGTTGCCAGGGCAACCCAGCAGTGGTAACACAAATTCCTTCTTTGAAAAGAGGGGTATTTATGTGTTGGTGCTGAAATATTGGTTCTCAGTACAGCCAAATCATGCATATCACTGAAGGGTACAAAATGCGGGCTTTGTGAATTTCCTGGCATGGAGCATTTCCATAAGGCAACAAAAAGTAGAATGATAAATCTTAAGGGTAGGCTGATAAGTGACTTGTTTAATGCCTATGGGGGGGGTGAACTCCCCATTTCCCAAGAGTTTTTAGATGTCAAACAGCTCTCAGAGCGCATGTCTTCTCTTCAACAAAGGATTTAACAATTTAGTTATGATGTTCAAGAAATATGAACAATGTCACATATTTAGGGGTGAAAAATAATTGTACTGATCACCTAGATTAATCACCTCATTTTACATATAAGGTCACGAAGAGACAAAGTAATTCCACCAAGGCCACAGAGATAGTAAGTAGCAGAAGCAAGACTGGAACCTGGATCCTTTGATTCTATATCCAGAGTTCTTTTCCATTATGAATAAATGCATGAATGAAGCATTTATTAAAAACTACATGCAAAATGCTATAATAAAGTACCAAATCCATGACATAATACCACATATATGGCATATTTTGCAATGGTCAGCACACTAACCAAAACAAACAAACAAACAAACAAACAAACAAACCTGGCTTCTCTTTGCCCAGAGCATTCATTTAAGCTTAATGGATAAGACACTAGACTTGGAGGTGAGAAGACTCAGGTTCAAATCCTGTCTCAGACACATACTACTTGTATGACCTTAGGTAAGACATCTAAACTCTCTGTGACTCATTTCATCTATAAAATGAAGGGGCTGGCCCTGATGACCTTGAAGGTCTCCTCCAGTTCTAAATCTATGATCCTATGAACCTTCAGGAACACCATATTGTTGCTGGTGTTGCTGAGTCACTGGGGTTTTCTTGGAAAAGACACTGGAGGGATTTGCCATTTCTTTCTTCAGTTCATTTTGCAGATGAGGAAACCAAGGTAAACAGAATTAAGTGACTTGCCCAAGGTCACACAGCTAGTGTCTGAGGCTGGATTTGAACTCAGGTCTTCCTGACTCTAGGTCCAACACTGTCCACTGCCCTAGTTGCCCTAGGAACACTGTATGCTCAATCCCTTTATGATGATAGGTTATATAATTTTCTGGACACTTGTGATTTATGTGCCATTAATAGGGATATCACAATGACATTTTTAAAAATACTGAATTAAATGACAAAAAGCAGAAAAGTAGATAAGGAGGAGACAGGAAGTCAAGTGTGAACCAAAGAGAAAGAGCTATATTACACTAGATTTGGAATTGGGTGGAATGAGCTCTAATCCCAGCTTCATCGCTTGCTAGTCATGTGGTCAAATAACCGACCCTTCTCGACAACGCTTTCAGGTTGGCAAGGCCCTCAACACTTTATATTCATTATCTCGTTTGACCCTTAAAACAACCCCATGAGGTAAGTACTAAAGTTATCACCAAATGGAGCTTCAAAAAGTCCCATCTTCCTCACAATCCCACCACTGAGAAGTGTCTAAGGCTAAGCCAAAATATCAACTCAGGTATCTCCCGACACCACCTCCTTCCTGTTATACGTCACTGCCCCAGAGACAACACTGTCGGCCCTACAACTTAAAACAAATGCAACTATGCACATATTGTGGACGTGTAGCACGACCTTGCAGGATATTCTCCATTGCCCAGTCTATCTCTTCTACCCTCTCCTCTCCCAGCCCACTTCTGCAATTATGGGCTTATCATATCTTTTTACCTGTAGGTTTGCACAAGGTGGCAAAACATGGGATGAGATTTCATTCTCTGACCCTGAGCCCAGAGACTTGTTGCTCCTGACTCTGAAGGCTGTTGTGGTCGTGGCTGTGGTGGTCTGTCCGGGGAGGACAGGCTGCCACACATTCACATCGGAGCCATTGCCAAAGGCTTGGATTGCATTTTCTGTAGGGAAATAGAGAGAACCCAGTTTCAAAGTCAAGGTCAAATAGTAAATATTACCAGTAGCACAAGTGGCCCGAACAAAGAAAGTGTTCTCGGTTCACCAACTGACTTCTTTCGATGAAATTATTCTTTGTGAAATATGTATCTGTCAAGTACTTTGGAAATATGGTCATAGAAGCATGAACTCTGCTATAGCTTATGACCTTTCATGTCTTCCATGCATAACCTTGAGAGAAAGTCAAACCTTTAAGGTAAAAGCAAATTAGTATTTTCAAGTCCCAAATGGCCTTAACTGAAAGATTCAGATGCTTCAATGACACGAAGGCACCAATTTGGACAAGAACATATCTCTAATGCTGGAAGGCTATGTACTTCAAACCCTTCATTTCACAGATGAAGAAACTGAGCTCATTTTATAGATAAAGAAAACTGAGACCCAGGGAAATGCAGTGTCTGGCCCAAAGACAAAAAGATAGCAAACATCCAACCTTGGTAAGATTAGAACTCAAGTGATCTAGTAATAACACCAAGGTTCTTTCCACTGCATGACAAGTTTAAAGCAAAAAGTGGGCCATTTATTTATTCACTTAAAGCTACTCATTTTATTAAAACAACAACCAACTCAAACTTCATAAATATGTGATGGTTTAAGGACGATGATCTTTTATTCTTTTTTTTTTCTCCTAGTCTTCCAAACAAAATCTGCATAATTAGGTAAGAGCAGAGCTGCTTAAGCCAAAAGTTTACAATGTAAAATTTTAAAAGCTTATCATAATTTTCCTGGGATTAAATTGTGTTTTTCTTTTTTTAATGGCAAAGAGGCAATTGGTTGTGTGTTGTTCCCCTCAGTCCCCAGCCCCTAAATGAATAGAAAAACAGTTTTTAATCATGTCTTCAGGGAATCGGCATGGATTTAGGAATTTCTTATTCCATATTCATTGTATACGAAATCAAACATTTTCATTTGGGACCTGAATGCACAAACTGTTAATATAGCATTCTTAGCTGGCATTTTTCTATATACAAGATGGAATAATTTAAGTCTAATCTTCCTCTTAGAGTGACATTTTGCTCTAAAGTTGTTATCCTTTAAGTTCCACTAAATTGGGACCTTGTTTTTAAAATTTTTATGTTTCTCATGTTGGAAGACACTGCTGCAAATCATTATAAATGTTTTTATGCCATTGCAATCTCTACACAGCTGAACAGGTGAAAAATGGGGCCAGGGACAGCAGGACAAAGGCAAGCAATTATCCTAACTAAATCCAAAAACAAGGGTTCTTCCCTTTACTCTTTTAGGCAGGTGGTCAGCAAGACAGCCATTTTCAGTTATTAACAACAAATAATAATAACAGCAATAGCATCAGCAACAGTATTTAATATAGTTTGCAAGGCTCTATGCAAATATTCCCTTATTGTATCTTTACAACAGCAGCTAGGTGGCACCAGGTCAGGAATCAGGAAGACCTGAAGTCAAAGCTAACCTTAGACACTAGCTATGTTACCCTGGGCAAGTCACTTAACCTTGTTTGCCTCAGTTTCATCATCTGTAAAATGAGCTGAAGAAGAAAATGGCAAACCACTCCAGTTTCTGTGCCAAAACCCAAAAAGGAGTTATGAAGGGTTGCACATGACTGAAAACAACTAAATAACAACGACATCTTCACAACAACTCTGGCAGGTAGATACTATTATTATTTCCATTTAGTAAATGAGGAAACTGAGGTTAAGTAGACAGAGGTTAAGTAACTTGTTTGGAGTGTTGCTCATTATATAGAAAAGCACCAACTTGCATATCAATCCTGAAATTAGAATCTTAAACTCATCTTCAAATGAGATTATGATATTATCTTAATTAAAGATAATTAAATTAAATTAAAATTCAAGAGCATTCTTAAACTCTGCACTACCAAAGCTACATTTCCTGTAATACCTTCTTTTTCTCATATTTAATGTGAATTAGACTTGTGAATGACCTCTTCCTTCTTTCCTAATAACCAAAATTTTAATTAAGAATTGTTCCTAAACCTTTATAAGCCTCGGTATTTTCATCTGTATTAAAAAAAAAAAAAGTTGACCTAAATGACATCTAAATTCCTTTCAGGCTCTACCACTATGACCCTACCAATAGGCTGAATTCCTGGTGGTGTTGTAATGATATCCAAGGCACTCTAGTAAGAGCCACACCTTAACAAAAATTTCAGAGTACTGAGCTGACCCCTCATTTTATTATTATTACTACTTAATTTTTTTTTTAGATGCAATCGGGGTTAAGTATCTTGTCCAGCGTCGCACAGCTAGTAACTGTCTAAGGCTGGATTTGAACTTAGGTCCTCCTGACTCAAGAGCCGGTGCTCTACCCAATGTGCCACCTAGCTGCCCTGCTGACCCCTTGTCTTAAAGATTTTGGTTTTAAAAGGATATCCATCAATCTTGAACTAGAGGGAATCTTGGAGATGATAGAATCCAACCTCCTCATTTTAGAAATGAAGAAACTGAGGCCCAGAAAGAGGTTAAGAGAATTACTTAAGTCACAAACGTAGTAAACACAAGATCTTAGATTGGAGTTCAGGATCTTCTTAACCACCACAATGATCCCTATTAATCACATCCCAAGTCCATTTTAGTTTTCTGGGATGGTACTTCCCTAAGTGCCAACATCTCTTTGAGCTATAAAGACCTTTTTTGTACTAACTAGATTTAACAGCCAGACTCTCAGGCCTTTTTACTGTCACTTCTGAAGGAGGTATAAATGAACTATTGCGAATAATTTTAACAAGTTCTTGGCCTCTGCAGCAGACCCAGCTTTTACTGGTACTGAAAAGTCATTAGAAACAATGACCCTAACTTTCCGCATTCCCACTCTCCCAGAGGCTACAATACTATTCACCAGAACCAACTTTTATGTATTTGTAAAGGAGAAGTTCCCCAGCCAGGATGAATATGATTTTTTTTTCTCACACTGACCTTTACTGTCATTGTTTTATTTCTATTAAAAGTGGCGTTCTGCCAGAAGTGAGCACAGGACAGAAAAGAAGCAGGGACTATTATGCTTTGAAAAATCAAAACAACGCAAAAATCCCACTTTCCTTGCTATAGATTTACATGAAGAATCCAGGAAGGGGTGGAGATGGCTCAATGACTTCTGAAATGCCTCTGCATCTCAGACCTTAGGGCTTACTGGCCCTCCACTCAGGCCTCCAAAATGTAACATTAAATGAGTGGGTATAGTGCCTAGCACATTAGAGAGAACAATGTAGACATCTGGTTGAATGAATAAAATATCTAAGGTATAAGGTGATAAATTACTTGGATTAAGAGTTTTAGGAGTAAAGGCTGGTTTCTACTTAATAACAGCACAAATTAAACAGTCTTGCACAATTTGCAAATAATTTTCTTCACAATTTTATATTGTGTAACAGTTTAATAGTGAAAAAGGATTTTGAGTCAAGAGATCTGGATTCAAATCCTAATTGTTACCAGTTCTATGAATTTAAGCATGGTAGTTGGCCTTTATGGGCCTCACTTTCCTGGGTGCTGGATTAGTTGAGCTCTAATTCTTTGACATTAATCCCCATTTTACACATTAGGAAATTAAGAGTCAGATTTTCCTTACAGCTAACTAAGGAAATGCAACAGTGGGGCTTGAACCTAGGTCTTCTTAGCCTAGTGATCTTTCCACAGGAAATACTTGTATGCCCACTGTACAAAGAGGAATGAGGCTAGCATTTAAGGAATCTTACATAAGAGGAAGGATTCCATCTTGATTCCTAGCATCTAATCACATCTTATTTTCTCCAGAATTCCTACAGACACAGAGGGCAGCTTTAAAGACAAATACTTAGATCCAGCTCTTTAGACCCAAGGGATGAAGAGAAAACTATCCTTACTATCATTTATGTTATTTGGAATGTATATTGATACTAAAGTAGCTTCAATCTTTTCTAACACACAACTGGGAATGACAGTAAATCTTATGTGATGAAAGATAGGTAACTTGGTACTCAGTCTGGGTTTTACTAGTTTCTGCAACTTAATAGCTGAGAACTGTTTACCTACCCAAATTAGAAAGAGGAAATGTGTACTATGTGAATACAGCTGAAGTAATACAAGGCATCTGCACAGTGACGTTGCTCACTGCATTACTGTAAGCTCATTCTGGTAAAAAAATATTGATGACCCATCTCTGTAGTCAAAACCTGACCATCTGAAAAAGTTTTGTTGTTAACATTTTTTTCTTCTTCCATCAAAATCCTTTGTGATTTATCCCCCATTTAATCTACCTGAGTTTCTCATACTGTAAATTCTACTCAAGTTCTAAGGTCTCTTGTGTATCAATTCTCCTCTTTTCCTTCCTCTGCCCCCAACCCAAGACACACATTAAGGGCTTCAGATATCTGGAGCTGTCTGCCTTAGACTCTTAGATTCAACGACTCAGCAACATGCAATTCCTTGGGTCGAGGTTCTAAAGCTCAAATGTGGCCAAATATATAAATGAGATTGTTACCACACCAATGTTAAAGGAGGGAGAAACAGAGAAAGTCACCAGGAATAACCCAACTTCTTAGATGAACCATGAATTACTCACTGAGACACATGTTGTCCTTGAAGAAATTCAAAAATTTCAGGCATTCTTCTAAGTCATTACCACTGTTGTTACAGTCACACCACGGAGCCACACTGAGGCTGTTAGAATCTATATAGTTAGGTGTCATCACTGTGCCTGAAGGAGAGACCAGAACATGTACAATGCTCAGTCACATTCAATAACAACACGGACCTTTGGATCACATCAAAAGAAATATGTTGTTCATGGTGGTCAGTGGCTGGCGGGCTGGTAGGTATTTAGAATTATGGTAGTTGAATACGAAATTATAGTAAGCAGTGCATTTTTTATAAAAACTTGTTTCAGAATAAAGTAACTTATCCATTTGCCTTAAAAATTTAATCTGAATTCCATGAGCAGCTTGTTTCTCTTCACAAATAATATGGATGATTTGGAGCATAGTAGAACTGGTTGAGAATGCATGAGCTGAGAAGTAACTCCTTAGCTTTCTTAAAAAACAAAAGCAAAAAAACATCAACCTGCCCAAATAGGTGGTAGAAATTTTCTATATCTGGTATTTCTGAGAACTTTGATTTTGTTCCCTCAAAAGTACATGGAGATTATTAAATGACGTTAGCAAATTTAGAAGGCAATCAGTGTCACATCACATACACATGACCTACATTTTTGTCTTTAAGATCCAAGCTCATGAGACATTCAAGTGTATGGATACTTTCTATTATAAAGTAGATGAAAGTAATTCTCTAAAACAGTGGCTCTGAGGCCTTGTTGACCCTAGAAGATCTTCCACATGGTCCTCTTAGCAGTCTTATCTCTGACAACATCTAAATGGGCATAAATTAATAATTTATTTCTCTTATTTTTAAGATAGATTTTATTGACATCTTTTGTTTATATTATTCAAAATTTCCCCTGTACTCTCCCCTACCAGAGAGCCACCTCTTATAATAAAGAATTAAAAAAAAAACAGGAAAAGAAAAAAAAATCAGCAAAAATTAGTCAATACATTTGAAAAAAAACCTGACATTATTTGGAATGTTACACACCTGTGAAGTCCTCACCCCTGCAAAAGAATAAGGGGAGGGGGATATTTTGTCATATCTCTTCTTTGAAGCCAAGCTTGTTTTCTATTAATTATTTATTTTCATAAAAACTAGTTGTTCTCTCATAAGTGACTCATCTCAGACACTACCATTTTCTCAAATGATCTTGTTGAAGTTTTCTTTCTTTTCTTTTCCTTATTTCCTTCTTTCCTTCCCTCCTTCCTTCCTTCCTTCCTCCCTCAATCTCTGTCTCTCTCTGAGCCAAAGAGGAATGAGGAAAGTACTAACAGCCTGGTGTGGTTATTCTGTTCCACCAAAGTGATCCACGCACATAAAAACTTTGAGAATCATTGCTACAAGAAGTATTTCTAAATACGGCTTTCCATTCCATGCCAGGGAATATGGGCTTCAATGAGAGTTGTGGCCTCTAGCATGCCTATACCAAGCTTCCCACTCCTGTTTGCAGATGTTCTCTATGGGTTTTAAAGGACTATGTACTCCAAACACACAATGGGAAAATCAGTGAGTGAGGCAAGGAGTTACTTATTAGGCATCCAGGGGTGCATGACTTTATGCCAACTACTTCATATACATATAAAAAGGCCATGGCCCCTGCTCTGAAGGAGTTTATAATTAAACAACCTAAGAAATCAGTACTGAAGGAGAGGTACAAAGCATGCTGAGTTTCACACTGCTAGTTGTTGTCATACACTCACTGTTACCTTGATTTTCAAGTGTTTAAGAATTAAAGAGATGCCAAGTCCCCAAGTCAGGGAATGGTCTCACAGAACTTATGACTCCATCGCCATCATACAGTACAATACTTTGACAATACCACAGTGCTCATGAGGTACCCAGTTCAAAGTGCTGTGAGGAGATTATGGCAAAAATTCTGAAAGGCGGGGGGGAGTGGTCCTACTTTTCCAATTTATGGAGGTTCTCACTAGCTACAGCAGCTACTTTTGATTTTCAACAGCCTCCTGAATGCTAATTAGAATACAAATCTGAGTTTCTATCATTTAAAAATGCTGACATGTAAACAAGACTAATAATTACAATCACAGAATTTCAGAGTTTGAAAGGACCACTGTCCCAACTCCTCCAGGTCATCAAGCCCAGTCTAATGAACAAGAATGCCTTCCATAGTATTTCTGACAACACCATTCAGTATCCACTTGAAGACCTCTAGTATGGGGAAGCTACTGACTCTGGAGGTAGCACATTCCATATTCAGACCATTCCAATTGTTGGGAATTTTGTCATTGTACATAGCAGAAATCTGTCTCTTGATATCTTTTATCCACTGTTCTAGTTGCAACCCCTGGGGCTAAGCAGAACACTACCAATCCTTCTTCCACAGGATGGCCCTTCAAATTCTGGAGTACAGCTATCATGTCCCCCTGCCTTGGGTCTTCTGGCTTCCAGGTGAAACATCTCCAAGATCCTTAAATGGATTTGGTCTGACAAGATCTCTGTTCTTAGGATCTTTGATGTCTTCTTTCCTTCCTTCCTTTGATATTCAAGCTTGCCAATTCTTAAAATGTAACACCCAATTCGGGGGTACAAGAAGCAAAGAAAGCTATTGCTAAAAACAAGATTAAAACTTAATATAGAAATAATCACTGGTATAAATGATTATTAATTCATTTGTTATGGAGAAGAAGAGAATGCAAATACAGAACATCTCCTAAGAAGAATGTGCTAACTGGAAATGTCACTGCAAATGAAAATGCTCACGTAAGATTTGCCCGACAAAACATTCTGTATATCTTTTTAAGAAAAGTGATTGTAGAGTTGTAGTAATGAGTGTACCTAAACACTGGGAATATTTCTGAGTTAGTTTCAATACTTTTTGGATCTCCTCAATGGCTTTTAGTGAGGATCTCCCTTCTGGTTACAGTACTGCCTGTACCTTTGCTCTTGGTGGGGCATTTACCTGTTTAGAGACTTGTTCAGCCTCCACGTTGACACCTGTTAGAAACATACGTGGTGACAGAGCTATTATACTTCTGACAGCTGTGATTTCCCTGATCTCTGGATCCCTTTCACTACGCTTTAGAATATGCCATTCACAATAGAACAGAAACCCACACAGCCTCCTGCCATATATTACACCTGTTTCTGCTGCACGCGGCTCCCTTCCCTTCTGCCTGCCTGCCTACATTTTACATCCAGGATTTCTACCCTCCTGGTTTCTTCCCAAACAGTTAGAGACATTTTTAATCTCACCTTCCACTAGATATTTATAAGAATGCTTGGGTTTGGAAGGAAAGGAGACAATTTTCCAGGATGCTTACATCCACCATGATAAGCATGAACACTGAGGGTTGAGTTAGCCGGATAAACTTATTGACTGATAACAACATTAAGGATTATTCTTTCCAAAGAGTGATTTGTGGGGAAGTAACATTTTCCAGGATCAAATGATATCCAAGTTTGCCATTCTAGCAAGACTCTCAATTAACTTTGTTTGACTTGCTTCTCCTTCCAAAACCTCGATTCTCTCTCTTCTGTTGTTCTACCCTGTCAATTTTCCAACAACTCAGCTTTCTCAATAGCATGCTCCTTCTCAGGTCCTCCCTTATCCTTTTCCTTCCCTTACTGATCCTCACTTCCAGTCTTTGTCCCTTTCCATCTATTATCTTTTTCTTTACAGAGTATTCCTAAAGGGCTGATAAGTCAAAACATAGCACAGAATGTTGAAGAATTTTACAGATAGTCAGGTAGTTAGAGTTTGTGGGCATTTGTAAACCAGACAGCATTTCTTTCTCCCTGCCTCCCCCAATCCCCTTCAGATCTTACCAATAAGCCCAGAGTAGGCAAGAAGGCAGTCAGCATAGTTTTCCTTTAGACAGCTGCTAACAGACCGTGATTCAGGCTGGCAGTTTGTGAAAAAATCCGCAAGGCGAGATCTGCAATGTGGCAAAAGGGGTGGGGTTGGGGGGAAAAATGTGTTTAAAAAAAAATCCTAAGCTTCTAGGCAGATAACTTTAGCATCATTTTCTTTGTCAATATCCTTTTTATATAAACATATAACATGTGAAACATTAAACCATTAACACCCTCCAAACAACAACCAACAACCACAAAAAGCCTTCCCTCTGTCTCTATCTCTGCTTGCTTACAGTGGTGCCCCTAAGGCCTATAACAAGAGAAATCTTGGTGTTTTGAAGTTTCTGTTCAATATTTATTTCCTGACATTGCTTATGTACATCTTTCAAGAAATATGCTCTCTTCACACACTTAAGGCAAACACTGGAAAAATATTTACTTAACACAGAAACATGTCTCCCTGGCATCTTAGAGATGATCTTACAGCCCACAGCCCATCTGCTTCTGTAATTCCTACCAGTTACAAAAGGACCTGAATCTGCCTTGCAAATAGCCCCTCGCCCACTAGCCTAAGAGAATGGCGATTTATTTCAAACCAGTGACACAAAATGCTGTTGCATCTTAGGAGCTAAGGAGAAGCCATGATTAGAGGAAAAAGCTGCAACCTACAGTCAATAATAGCTAACATTTATATAGCACTTACTATATGCCAGGCACTGCTAAGCCCTTTAACAATTATTATCTTATCTGATTCTTACAATAAATGGGTGGATTAGGAAGGTTAGGAACATCTATCACTGTGGGGCCAGTTTTAAAGAGTCTGCCAAACTCTGAAGAGAAGCATCTTGCATTTAGACACAACTGGCCAAGCAGCCTTATTTAAACACTTGTGCCCAAGTGCCTTGCAGCTTACCAGTGAGTGCCCTGTAGAATACTCCTAATAAATTTCATTTAGTGGTGCTAACTTTGCATATGAAATGAGACAATAAAACCTGTAATATGGACAAGTTATAGGAGATGGTATGGTTGTGTACCTTTCTTAAGAGTGAACAGCATATGGATGTGTATTTCAAGCATGAATGCAAGAGTACAAATGAGATACAATAATGATGACCAACATTTATAAAGCACCTCGAGGGTTTGCAAAACACCTGTACACACAGAGGCTCATCTGAACCTCACAACCACCTTGTGAGACCATACTGGATTTTAAGAGAATCTGAACCACTTACAAGACACCACTGAATGTTTTCCGGGCAACTGATACCTTTGGATCACCATTTGTTAGGCAACTCTCAATGTTGCTTTCCCTTTCTTCCACAGTAGTCTAAGGGAATGTTTTTTTTTTTTCTTTTCTCCACTAAAAAGGTCAGGAATAGACAGAAGGGCCCCCACAGGAGCTCTGGTAGGAGTAAGACAGTCTTCTGGGGCCCTAAAGGAAAGAAATACCAGCAGCATACAGCACAGGGGCTGCCCAAGCTCTGAGCTAGAAGTCTCAGTCCCTTTTTAGCTTGGTTTTTTAAAGAGCCCAACCAAGCCCAGAAAAGAAAACATTATGGCCACTTTCACAGAGAAGAAAATTTGTAATTATGTAAATTGAAATTCACAGCCCATTAGAGTGCCACATGGTACTTGTGCAGTAGGTTATTTCCTTGAGCAAATGACTAAAAACTATGTGATTCCCTTCTATTCTTGCTATTTGCATTTATCCTTTGTTTTTGCACTATTTATATACACCCTATTTGTCAGTATTTTCTCTTTAGACTCTAACATTCCTTTCCACCTCCGACCCAGATAAACCCTGTATTTGTTTAATTCTCTTCGTACAGCACTGAACATAGTGGGACATTTGAGATGTACTTAATAATGCTTTCTGATAATGGCAGTGCTAGGAAGCTAAACGGCTTTGCAAAATTCCTGAACAGCAGCCATCCAAGTCAGTAACATCCAGATGAGGTTTAGCCCATGTGCATTTTGAGCTCCCTGAAAGCCTCCGCTTTCTTGATGTGTCTGTCCTTCCTTCCTTCTTTTTTCTCCTTTCTTCTTTTACTTCTCAGGGGTGGAGTTCCACTGTAATTGAACACTCTAGAGGACATAAAACTTAGCCACTTAATGTACAGCCTGTTTAAAGGATTTATTTTTCATGGGAAATCCCTAAAGAAGGTTCACGCTTACTCAACTGGTTCCAATCGTATCCAGCTTGGTTTTTGTGTTAATTTCGGGAGAATTTCTGTGGTCATGAAAGTTAATGATCTGGTTGTATTGTGCATCTAACTTTGCAGAGGCCAAATATAGTTCAAGCAGCTAGGGTTCAAGTTGCATTGTACAACCCAGCCCCCAAGTAACTTTCCTGCCCCTCCATCTCCAATCTCCCTTCCTTACCTCTAGAGACATAAAGGTCACTCTCTGTTTCCATGCTAGCTTGGTTTCGCCTACTCTCTTGAGCAGACTATTAAACTGCACCAAATGGGGATAGAGATTACTGTCCTTCAGCATCTGAACTAATGCCACTAGGCCCATTTTGCTTAACAACTTCAGGATTGACTCCCAATTGGTCTCTGGAATGAAAGGCTAATTGAGTCAGAGTCCGTGACAGCAATATAACTCCTCTCATTTGGGAGATGAAACTGAATATTCTGTTCAGAGCACAACTCGGGAGACCCTGCTCTCAATAAAGAAAATGAAGTAATGGCCCAAGAATGGTCGAAAGGACCATAAGCACATTGCCAACATTTGGGAAAATCTTTTCAGATACTACTGATAACTCAAGGCGTTGATGAAACAGGGCTTCATGTTGTTAGAGTACTCTCATGCCTACCATCTTTCTTATTCCGTGAGATAGGCTCACCATTTAAAGGGACAAGGGAAAGTCTGAATGGTACACTCCAAAGAAATCATCACTGCTGTTTATAATGACCATCAAATGGGCAACGGAGAGATTCAGGAGCTCCTGAGAGGGCAGTTAAGGCCACTGGGGCGAGACTCTCCTGATAATGCCCTTTACCTTTGAGTTGAGTAGAATAGAGAAAATATTAGCTCAGACTGGTGAAAGGAATGCAGAGGGAAAAAAAACAAATAAGCAAACAAAAATCACAACTCTCTATGTATCCTGTCCTGCTTTCCCGTTTTCTTTTGTGACTAAAGGGATATTCTTTATACCTTCAGAATGCCCTAAAGCAACTCGTTACTTTTACTGTCCACATAAGAGGCACCTCCTCTATCAACACTTTACACTTTGCATATTTCTATTTGTATTATATATACCTATATATTAATGTGTTTGTATATATACATGCACATATATTTATATTAAAGTGAATATGCATATATTATAAACATGCATGAATATATGATGAACACATGCATGGATACACACTAAATTCTTATAAGGTTGTGACTTCATATTTCTATTTGTATTATATATACCTATATATTAATGTGTTTATATATATACATGCACAGATATTTATGTTAAAGTGAATATGTGTGTATTATAAACACACATGAATATATGATGAACACACATGCATGGATACACACTAAATTCTTATAAGGTTGTGACTTCACATTTCTATTTGTATTATATATATGCATATATGGGTATGTTTGCATATATACATAAATTAGAGTATATATATGAGAATAAACATGTATTTGTATATAAGCACACTAATTTCTTATAAAAGTAATGACTTCATATTATTTCTTTTTTTATGTTCCCTAGTAACTAAAATAAAACAATGTACAGAGAAGGCATCTGATGAGTGTTTGATGAATGAATGAATGTGCAGAATTCTCTACTCCTGGCATATTCCCTCAATGTAAAGTAACTTAGCTTACCCTATCCCCTACTTTTTTAAGCATGCTCCTATTCTCTTCTTCAGCAACAGCTATAATACACTAAGCTGTGAGAATCTACTCAAAGTTTTAAAAACTGAATTTCAGTACAATAGAAACAGAACTATATTTGTAATCAGGAGACCAAGTTCAAATCTTGACTCAATCATTTATTGCTGGTGGTATGACTTTGGGCAATTATTTAATCTGAGTGCCTCAGTTTCTTTGTCTGCTATTTCTAGACAGTAACATATTTATTTTAATAAGATTTTCCCAAGAAGTGATTTGTAAGATGCCATCCAGGCCTAAATGTATGATCCTGTGAGTAAAACTCTGTGTGTGTGTGTGTGTGTGTGTGTGTGTGTGTGTGTGTGTGTGTGAGAGAGAGAGAGAGAGAGAGAGAGAGAGAGAGAGAGAGAGAGAGAGAGAGAGAGGTGTGGCATCACGATGAACCCTGAAGTGATGAATTTGATTTTTTTTCTCTGTGAAATTGGAAAGGAAATGAATAAGCACTAACACTGACATCTCCATTCCTGAAAGAAACTACTCCCACTCTTACCAAGAAGAAAAACACCAAGCAAATCCTACATTAGCCTGGGAAAATATGCTAAGGGAGGAAAAAAGTGGCTTCTCAGGAAAATCTTATTAAAATAAATATGTTGCTATCTGGAAATAGAAAAATGATTTTATTGACAAATTCTAGGAAAGTCTTCTCAAACAGCAGATGGTCTTTTGACAGTGGCGGGGGGGGGAATCATTTTCCCACATATTCTGTAACAGTGTTATGAAAATAATGAATGACTTAAACAGGTAAAAAGACACCAGCTATTCCCAGCTTAGCTCATCCTAGATTATGATAATCCTTCAAATGTTTATCCAGGACAAATCACAGCTTGGAAACAAGCTTTACAGTTTAAGGAGGGGAGCCCTACAATAGGAGACAGGAGATCTTGTTTCAAATCCAGGCCCTGAAACAAACAAGTATTCCTGGGTAAATCATTTAATGCTTAAATTTACCATCCTGCCAAAAAAATTAAAAAGAGAGATAGTATATAGGATATACTTGAGTCCCTTGGGGGAAAGAAACACACGTGTATACATATATACATACATGCGCATGCATATATACATGTATGTGTATATATGTGGATGTATGCATGTGTGTGCATGTATATATACATATATGCTATATGTGTGTGTATATGTGTGTGTGTGTGTGTGTGTGTATATATATATATATATATATATATATATATATATATTCATATTCCAAGTAATACTGGTATTCTTCACGGTCTTCTGGGCATTCCAGTCTCCAGAAAATTCTTTGGCTCTAGAGAACAACATATCTTGGGGCAAGCAATGCAATTAAATTAACCCTTTGATTGTACTTGACATGTATTTGTAAACCTCCAAGTTAATTTTAAAAGCTTAATTACAAAAACTTGACATTCAATTGCAAAAATATACTTCTCTAGGCTACTTCAGAACTCCCAAATAGTCCTGACTCTGCCACTAAGTAGTTATGTGACTTTGGACATATCATTTTTCTTCTCGACCCTCAGTTTCCTTTTCTGCAAAAGTAAGGGGGCTGGACTAGATGCCCTATGAAGATCTTTTTCTAGTTCTAAAGGTTTAATTACAAATAGCTAGTATTATGGTGTGACAATGACATTGGATTCTCAAAGGCTGCAACAATAGAATTCGACCCTTGGTAGGTCCTGCTAAACTGGAAAAATCCTCAAGGTTGCAGGTTCTCCACCCCTGGACTAGACATTTGATTGCTTTCCCCCTTTGCAAAGAAATTCCCTTGACCAAGGAATGTTGGCACCTTCTCTGAAACCCATAGTCTTTGTACTCTAGAGTACCTCAAGGTTAAGGGATGTGTGAAGGTCATACTACATGTCAGAAGTGGCACTGGAACTCAGGTCTTTCCTGTCTTTGGGGCAGCTTAGGTGGCCCAGTTAATAGAGTACAGGCCTTAAAATTGGGAAAATCTAAGTTCAAATCCAGTTTCTGCTATAGTTATCCCTTCCACATTCTGATTTTCCCCACTGTGGTTTTGACATAACGCGGGTCAGCAGCATAAGAAATTAAATGGGAATTTGCGGGGAGTTTTGAGGAAGCCACAGATGATACTTGAAAGCCAGCAGACGACACGAAAAAGTATAGAAACTCAGAAATGTATAAATTATATGTATAATATTATATACTATCAACCCAAATTTTACAATAAAGTACTGTAAACACCCCATAAAATAAAAAGAAAAAAATCAGACTTTTTCTCTGGTACAAAGGAAGGGCCAAAATATTTTGTGCAGATCTTCAAAATCGCTGGGGCTGGGGGAGTTGGATGAAGGCACTCCTAACCTCTGCAATGTGGAAAGGATAACCGTACTTATTAGCTGTACGACCCTGGGCAAATCACTTAACTTTGTTTGCCTCTATTTCCTCATCTATAAAATGAGCTGGAGTAAGAAATGGCAAACCACTCCAGTATCTTTGCCAAGAAAACCCTAAATGGGGTCGCAAAGAGTCACACACAACTGAACAACAACAACTTCCTCTCTTTCAGACCAATTCTCTATCCACTATGCCAACAACACCATGCTACTTCTCTGTGGCAGAGAGTAATTTTTATTCCAATGTATTCTAACAGAGTCTCTAAGTCTGGTAACTGAAATAATCTAGAGAGAAGCTGATAATTGGGGGATTTTGTTTTAAGTCATCAATTGCACAATTGCTCTCCTACTGTTACTATTCAACAAAATTATTTTTAAAGCTTTTCTTCTAATAACAATGGTAATAGGCTTTGTCTGTGAAATGAGAACTTTTTAATAAAATGAGGAAGCATTAATAATAATAGCTCACATTTATAAGGCACTTTAAGGTTTACAGAAAGCTGTCCCTACAGTCTTCCTCTGAAGTAGGTACAGCAAAAGTATTATTATACCTACTTTACAGAAGAAGAAACCGAGGTTTAGTGAGAATAAATAATTTGTCCAAGGTTAACAGTTAGTGCTACAGCCAGGATCTGAACAGGGCCCTCTGATTTCTGACTCAATCTCCTTTTCGCTATGCCATCCTGCTAGTTTAAGTAATAGAATGTGGAATGGAGAACTGATATAAGTGATTCTAGAAATGAATTCTTTAATTCACTTCATGGTGGCCTGCCTGATGACCTACAGCTTCCTATCTCGGCCCTGCAATGAAGTGGAGCTATTTACCAAAATTCATATGGGGGAAGACACCGCCTGGCAGCAGGCTACATCTTACAGAATCAGAAACTTCAGGCAGGCTTCTTCACCACAGTCTACTTGTCTCCACATCTCCCCTCACATTTCCAATGGAAAATACCCGGGTTCCTTTTTTTAAAAACCCTTTTCCTTTGTTTCCTTCTTTGGTCGGTCTCTCTCTCTCTCTCTCTCTCTCTCTCTCTTTCCCTCCCTCATTCTTCCTCTATCTTTTTCTCCCTTACTTTATCCTTCCTTATTTCTTCTTTCCTTTTACTTCTTTCCTTTCTTTTTTCTTCCTCCTTTCCTCTTTTTTATTTCTTTTTCTTCATTCCTTCCTACTTTTCTACCTTCCTTTTTTCCTCTTTATTCTTCCCTCCCTTTCCTTTCTTTCTCCTTTTTCCCTTCCTTCCTTTTCTCTTTCCTTCTTTCGCTCTCTTCTTTCTCTTCCTTTTTCTCTTTCTTCTTTCTTAGATCAACCACACTCTACATATTGTGGGAACTTGAATCTTAGTTCAAAGTTAAGTCAATTTTCTTAATGTTTTCCCAACAGATCACTTTATCTAAAACCAATCATTTTTCTGAAATTTATGACTCTAGTTAATGTTAAGCTGCAACAAGCTCATTGCACAAAAATATTTATTTTCCCATCTTTCTTTGCCCGTTTAACTTATGCATTTGGGACAGGTCATATCTCCATGACAACACCGACAACTAAAAGGGGAGGGAAGGGAGCAAATTTGATCAAAAGGTACTGCAAAAGGTACTGCATCTTCGTATTAGTTTAAATCTTTCTGTATAAAGAAGCACCTAAAGAAATACAAGAAACATTTGTGGAAGAGGAAGCTGTGCCTATAGCAACATCTTATAATTTTGATTCCATGAGGGATCGTAATCAACTGCCAGTTACTTGAGGATAGGCTTTATGATATACTGAAAGCCATGGACATGACTAGATTGGCCAACATCTTCCTACAGTGAAATGTGAAGTAGAGTGTGAGATTTAAAGAGAAACAGAAAGCATCCCTAAAATCACTGGATTATAGGGTTTGGAGCTAGAAGGCATCTTAGAGCTCATGTAGTCAAATATCCTCATTCTACAGCTTAGGATACTGAGGCTCAGAGAAGAGAAATGACTTTGCCCAAGGTCCCACAGATAGCAAGCAGAAGAGGCAGGCTTCAAACTCAGATCTGCTCACTCATAATCCCAGGCTCTTTCCATCATACCACTCAGGTAAGTAAGCTGATGGAGTTATGATGGTCCTTTGGAGTTCCTGGAATCACAACTTTAAAAGGATGGTGGTCTTCTTATGCTACAACTGTCTGGAGTTGTGAAGGGAGATAAGAAAGTGCCCCTTACACTAAGTTGCCCAATGGATCTCAAGCTTTCTTACCAAGGCCATCCCCTCTCCCCCTCTCCCAACAAAAGCCTTCACCTCTGAAACTCTAAATCCTCCAGGTTCAAATAGCAGAACAATTTTAAATGGAGATCTAAAAGAAACAACATGCTCCACATATGACTAAAAATTTAATTGAAGTTGGGTAAAATAAATTACTTTGTTAATGTTACTGAACTTTTGTAAGGAATAAAAATAATCTTGAAAAAAACATGTGTCTAATCTTGGACCCAGGAAAAATAGAATAATGGTAATTTTTTTTCTGGTGTGGTGACACAAAACATGATTTCTTTCTGTTAAAAAAATTACCTCAGACCTCATTCTCCAATAGCCTGTTGGAGAGCACATCTGGAATGCATTCTGCAGGAAATCAAAACCTATATTAAGTGTTTTGTGGGGAGTTGTTTCTTTGTGTTTTGTGTTTTTTTTATTTTAATTGTACAATATGATTCTGTCTTCCAGAGGACAAGGAAAAATATTTGTCCAGGGAACTGGTTGGAAAGTAAGGGTCTTTTGTGGGCTCTACTTTTCCCACTGATGGAAAGCATACTTTCCAGCCTCTTGATTAAGAGTGTGGAGGAGACAGAACAGATATCAGAGCTTAAAACCACAAGCAGCAAAAAGGAGCCAAGATTTTGAGAGTAAACTGGGTCTCCAAGTTGGCGCACCTAAAACACTCCCCTCAGCAAATTAGCACTGAGAGTGCCAACTGAAATGCAGACATGTGAACCTTGACACCTTTTATGTTTTATCAAATCCTCTCCAAATATTTCTCACTTCTTTGAGAGTTTGTTAAAGTGCCAGTCCAATGAATGTGTTTTAGGATTATTTACCCAGAACTCATGTACTTATTGCTTGGAAAAAGCTCTCCACCGTACAAGCAGCCTTCGAGATTCCCTCCCATAAGACCTTTAATTCCAGGAAAAGAAGTCACACATTGCCATGTGTAAGTCAATGTCCATTTCCCCAAAGGTTCAGGCTCAGCCTTAGTGGGTCTTGGCACCTCAATGATAGAAGTAATTGGGTGAAATCCCCTTTTTTTCTCAAAGGCTTTGCTTGCTCTGGACATTGTTCTCTCAAACAGTTCAGGGACATATCTATCTCTCCACCAAGTGGGCCAGCTCTGAGGGAACCCAATGCTTCTTTTCTCTCTCATTTGCTAAGCCCAGTCTGAAGGAGTCTCAGACAGAAAACTCTCAAAGAGTTTAGGACACTGAAGGTCAATATCAGTCATTTTTGTATTTGCAATTTGTTCTTTGGTTAGAAGATAAGTACCTTGAGGGCAGGGACTGTTTTTTATTTTAACAGTTGCTTTTGATTGGCTGGTATATCTAATTTTTCTTCCTTGCCTGTGCTTAGACATGATGATGCTTAATATTCTCATGAATGTGGTATTTCCTTAGTTCCTCTCTGCGAAACACATGGGAATGAGGAGTTGATATCCAAATATTCACTAGTACCGACACAACAAATTTAAGGTAATAATAATTCATACTGGATTTCAAAAACCAGGGTATTTGGTGAGGATTCGAGGATTCAAGGATTCAAGGATCCATTCCAGGATTCAAGAGTATTCTCTGCACAGGCAACTTTTGCTTATTCATTTATAGTAAAAGATTAAAATCCTAAGTAGTCCTCTATCACACAGCATGTTTGGAGGATGCCTTCAAAGCCACCAGCCTAAGCCACCAGTTCAGAAAATATAAACTCTGAATTTGACTCTTCATTTTCCCTCAAAACCCCCATATCCACACAGTTCCTAGATCACAATTAATTCTATCTCCACAAAATCTCTCCCATCTATTGCTTTCTCTCCACTACATAAACAGCAGCCTAGTACAGGCCCTCATCACCTCTCACCTAGACTACTGTAATCACCAACCAATGGGTCTCTCTCTCTCGCTTTCAAGCCTCTCCCACCTCTGATCCTGCTTGGTTTCTGATCCTACATGATTTCTACATGACTTCCAAAATGGCAGTTCTACAGAACAAGTCTGATCCTGTCACCTCTTCTGCTTAAGGAGATACAGTCGCTACCTATTACTCCTTGGATAAAACACTTTGACATTAAAAACCCTTCATAATCTAACTCCAGACAACCTTTCCAGGCTCCATTACACTCCTTCTTCAAGTATTTTCCAACCATACTGGCCTACTTATTATTACCTTTCCACGGTAGTACATCTCCCAACTGTGTGCTTTTGTCCAGGCTACTACCCACGTGTGGAATGTACTTCCTTTTCACCTCTGTTTCTTTCTTAGAATCCCTAGCTTCCTACAAGGCTCAAATGCCTTTCTCAGCTCAGCTTACACAAGGCTAGCCTGATGCTTCCACTTGCTAGTACCCACTTCCTCCCTAAATCTACTTTGCTCTTTGTACATATTTTGTATTTATTTCTGAGTGCACATGTTTTCTTCCACCCCACCCCCGATGAAATGGAAACTCCTGGAGGGCAAGGATTGTTCCACTTTCATCTCTGTATCTCCAGTACCTATCCAGTGCTTGGGATAGAGTAGATACTTGATAAATGTTTGATGAATCAATCTCTTCTGTTTTCCTGACCTTGTTCTGCTAATCATTCTTCCACTTGCAATCCTCAATCTCTGGGTCCCTCCCCACTGCATACAAATATTTCCACATCTACTATAGCCTTAAAAAACCTTCACTTAACCCTTCGCCTGCTCCTTATAAGTTACCAACTTCTATCTCTCTTCCCTTTTATCATAGCTAAATCCTTAGAAAATGCTGTTGCCACCCTTTTTGCCTTTAATTTTTGAATTCCCCCTCATTAATTAATCTTAATTGTCGATTGAAAATTGTTAGTGCCAAGGTTACCAGTAATTTCTTTTCCCCCCCAATAATTTCTAAGTTGCTAGTAATGCTGTCTTCTCAGGCCTCATCCTTCTGGACTTCTCTGTATCTTTTTGGACTGTTGACTGGTGCTCCCTACTCCTCCTGGACTCCCTTTCTTTAGCATTTGTGAAACTGCTCTCTTTTGGTCCTTATACCTATCTGAGAGCCCTTACCAAGTATCCTTAACTAAGTTATCATCCAGCACCTACCCTGTAACTATGAGTGTGGCTTAGGGTTCTATCCTGGTCCTTCTTCCTTTCTCTCTCTGCATTCTACTTACAAGATCTCATCCATTCCCATGGACTCAATTATTATCAGTATAGATGACTCACACATCCATAAATCCAGCCTTCCTTTCACTCTGGAGCTAGTGGTAGCACAAACTGCCTTGCTGGTCATCTCTATCTAAATGTCCCAGGGGCATCTGAAATTCAACAGATCTAGAATGGAAGTAATAATCTTCGCCTCCAAACAAAACAAAACAAAACACACCTTTCCTCCTAACTTGGCAATCAAGATTGCCACCGTTCTTCTAGGGACCCAGGTCTTCAACAGCTGAGTCAAATTCTCAATTCTTGTCCATCCCCCTCCCCCACCCCAGCCCCCCACCACACAGTCACACACAGCTTTCCATTCTCTTCATTCATGGGGCTACCAAATCAATTCAAGGCCTCCTCACCTCTCCTTTGGTCCCTTGGAATGCTTCAAGTTTCCACGTGTGAACTCCTCTACTACGGCTTACCTGGTTTCCCTACTGCTACTTCTCAGTGCTAACTCCTTCCCAAATAACTTCGGATTTGCTTTTAATATACTACATAATTGGGGCAGTTGAAGAGTTCAAATCTGGCCTCACTTACTAGATGTACAACCCTGGTCAAGTCACTTAACCCTGTTTGCCTCAGTTTCCTCATCTGTAAAATAAGCTGGAGAAGGAAATAGCAAACCACTCCAGTATCTTTGTCAAGATAACCCTAAATGAAGTCATGAAGAGTCAACACAACTGAAATGACTGAACAACAACAAAAATACCATATAATTATTTATCTGTTTGCCACTGTATCTCCAAGTAGAACATAAGCTAACTGAGGTCAGGGACCTTAAGAAACGCCTGTCAAAATGAAATGAACTGAATTGAAAATAAAAAAAAAAATCTATTGTCCTCAGCTAGGAAAGGAATAATCCATATCCTCATAGGTATATACATATACATAGACCCATATTTACATGTACATACAAACACACACATAGGAGTTAAATACAAGGAAGTCTGGGAAGGAAGGTTCTAGAAGGTGGCATTTGGAAAGGTTTCATGCAAGAAGATGGTGCCTGGGCTGCATCATAAAGGAATGTAGGTTCTCTCTGAGGGAGAAGTAAGGAGGGAGTGCAGTCTAGACATGAAGGATGGCCAGTACAAGGGATGGGAGGTGAGGTATCAGGATTGAGAAAACAAAACTGTTTGACAGGAATGCAGAAGGCAGGGGGGGAAATAATATCCAATGAGGATAGATAAGTAGGTCTGGGTCAGGGTGTGTCGGGCTTTAAAAGCTAAACAGAGGAGTTCATATTTTATTCTAGAGACATTGTCAGGTCCATGATTAAGGAAAATTACCTGGGAACATTAATATAGACCAGACTGGAGAGAAGACTTGAGGCAGAGTGACCGATTAGGAGTATATGGGAATACTTTAGGCGAGGAGTGAACTTGTGTGAATAGAGAGAAGATGGTACAAAGGCAGAAATGGCAAAAATTTGGCAACTGACTGAATATGTATGTTGGGGGCCAGTGAGGTGCCGATGATAATACAGAGTTTGTGAACCTGGGACAATGTAAAGATGGTGGTGCCTTTGATGGAAATCCCATGATTTTGTGAAACACCCTCCCCATCTTCAAAAGATTGAATGAACAAGGCAAACAATGTGATGATATGATGGCTTGAATCTTGCAGAAGTTGGGCCAAAAAGCTCCACCCAACTCTGTTTCTGATTTACCAGACTGCCACCATCAGCTGTCCTCCCCAGAGCATGAGGCCTTCTCACCCTAGAACATCCAAACATTCCTATGGCCTTCTCACCCTGCAACATCCCTCCATCGTACCGACCTCCTCCCACTGGTGAGTTCCTCCTGGGGCATCCATTTTAAGGAGGGATCCAGACTGACCAACTTTCATTATTCCCTCGGCTTTGCTTCCAAGTTGTCAGACTTTGACACCACAGCCCCTAGCAGATACCTCTCTCCTCTCTCTTTCAGTTCCCTTCTTTATGTTGTCTTTCCCCTTTAATTGATCAATCAATCAGTAAACTTGTATTAAGTGCTTACTATGTGCCAAGCACTGTGCAAAGCTCAGAGGACACAAAAAGAGGCAAGACAGTCCCTTCCCTCAGGGAGCAAATAATCTATTAAGAGAGACAAAATATAAATAAATATATGCAAGGCAAGCTATATACAAGATAAATAGGAAATAATTAACAGAGGGAAAGCACTGGAAATTAAGAGGAGTTAAGGAAGGCTTGCTGTAGAAGATGGGATTTTAGTTGGGCTCTAAAGAAAGCCAGGGAGATCAGTAGAGGAGCAGAGAAATAAGAGTATTCCAAGCATGGGGGACTGCCAGACAAGATGCCCAGAGCCAAGAGATGGAGTGTCTTGTTTGTAGACCAGCCAGGCCAGTGTCACTGGATCAAAAGGTACATGTTGAAGAGGAACAGCAGGGATTGGTTTTGGGGTTTTTTTGTTTTGGGGTTTTTTTTTCTTTTTTTTTTTTGCTTTTACCCTCAAGGCTTAGCACAATAAATGCGTTTTGTTTTTCCTTGCCTAAAAATTTAAGAAATCTCAAGATTATTTCCTGTTGTCTTCTATGTTCCAGAAAGTTAGCCAGGGCAATAAACCTGAGACTTCAATGTTTTTCAGGGTGTTCCTGTTACTGATGTCAAAGTCCTTAGAAGTGAACTTTTTGTATAAAGTGCTTAACATCTCTGTGTGACATTCACCAACCCTGTCTGTGAAACAAAAATGACTGAAACTGGGCACTCTGACTGAATTGGACTGGCCTCCAAGGACTGGCTGAGAGATGTCGGAACTGCAACCAGGAATTTAGGGCAGGGCATGGTTATGATGTATTAGCAACTTGGGACATCTTTACAGGAACAAATACAGTTATTTGTTTTTAAGAGAGAGAATTGTTTGGAGGAGAATGAATTTAAGGTTTTCTGGAGGATGAAGCTATCATAAGCTTTTAGACTACCAGTAGTTTTCCGCTATTATAACAATAGATGACAAATGTTCTCAACTATTTGGGAGTGAATCCTACTCCAACCTTTTATATACCAGCAGAGAAACACAGGCATTATCACTGTCTTCCATTTGTGACAAGAAGGAAAAAATGTTCACTGTTTCATAGATCTAAGCATTAACTTGCTCTTTTGCTAAACTGAGCCATTTTTTTGAGCTCTAAATTAATATATTCTCATTGTTGGGGGCTGGGGTTCACTTACATAGAATTCTGATAGAGAAACCTCATATGGGGGGAGCTATGACAGTGGTAGGAGCAGCTTTGGGAGCTCTCAATACAGAGATGATAGGAGGGTCAGAAAACTGGTCGGAACGACATCCACAGGGAACTCTTTGCTGGCACTAGGTGCAGCTGGTGCTAAATGGCAACTCTTTTGCCCATGAGCAGTTACGGGTCACAGTTCCAGGGTGGAGAAGAGTGCTGGTGGTGGGTCACAAAGGAGACAGGGCTGGGGTCACAGTACACAGGAAAAGAAAAGTGTTAGTGTTTGAAGGCTGCAAGAGGTCAAGGTTCCTTCCTGAATAAAGACCAGAACAAAGGCCATGAGAGCAGAGACCACACCTCTCCTTGGATCATACCACCTTGGAAACTCTGAAAACTTGCAGACCTCAAAGACTAGCTCTGAAAACAGCTGCGTGAAAAAGCCTAAAGATTGGGACATTGCCTCTCCATCCCTCAGTGAGCAGAGCCCAACTTTAACATAAAGTTCAAAGTTAAGAAATAGGCTGGAAGGGCAGCTAGGTGGTGCAGTGGATAGAGCACTGGCCCTGAAGTCAGGAGGACCTGAGTTCAAATCTGGCCTAAGATCAAACACTTGACACTTACTAGCTGTGTGACCCTGGGCAAGTCACTTAACCCCAATTGCCTAAAAAACAAAAAACAAAAACAAAAAAAGAAATAGGCTGGAAAAATGAGGAAGCAACAACAACAAAAAGAAACTGACCATAAAAAACTGTTACAGTGGCAGGGAAGATCAAGACCTAAGGAAACAGCTATAATCAAAGCCTCAAAGAAAAATGCTAACTGGACCCAAAGTTTGTAAGAATTCCTGGAAGATTTAAAAAAACAGATGAGTGGTAGAGGAAAAATTGGAAAAAGAAATGAGAGTGATGAAGGAAAATTATGAAAAGAGAATTAACAGTTTGGTAAAAGAAGTACAAAAAAATCTGAAGAAAATAACACCTGAAATAACAGAATCAGCCTAATGGCCAGAGGCACAAAAATTCATTGAAGAAAAGAATTTCTTAAGAAGCAGAATTGGGCAAATGGAAAAAGAGTTAAAAAAAAAAAAAAGCTCACTGAAGAAAATAATTCCTTAAAAATAAGAACTGGCAAGTAAGGGCTAATGACTCTATGAGACATAAAAAAAAAAAGAATAAAGGAGTCATAAGAATGAAAAAAATAGAAGAAAATATGAAATAGCTTATCAAAAAATGACCTAAGAAAATAGACTGAGGAGAAATAGTTTAAGACATAGCTAAACAGAAAATGTGACATTCAAACACAAGGCTCAAGAAAAACATAAAAAGGTAAACATGAAAGAGTAATCATAAGAGTTTCAATAAAGTTAAATTGTTTACATTCTCATATGGGAAGATGGTAAACGTAACTCCTAAGAACTTTATCACTATTAGGGAAGTCAGAAGGAGTCTAACAGAGGGCATGAGTTTGAATCATTATGTTGGGATGATTAGAAAAAAATGAAGGGGTGAGAAAGAGGGATACACTGGGAGAAAGGGGAAGGAACAAGTAGGAGAGGGAAATTTTTCTCACATAAAAGAGGCATGCAAGTAAGATCTTTTATAGAGAAAGGGAAAATTGGCATGAGGTGGTAGGCGATGCCTGAACTTCACTCTCACTGGAATCGGTTTAAAGAGGGAAGAATATTAACACTCAGCTGGGTATAGAAAATTATTTTATTCAATAGGGAAATGGGAGGGGAAAGGGATAAAAGATATGGAGAGGTGATAAAATGAAAAGTGGATTAAGGGGACAGTGGTCAGAAAGAAAACAGACTTTTCAGGGAGGGACAGAAAATGAGAAGGATAAATAAAAGAAAATTCGATGAAGGGAAATACACAGTTAGTAATTATAACTGTGAATGTGAATGAGAAGAGCTCAGCCATAAAACAGAAATGGATAGCAGAACGGATTAGAAACCAGAATCCAACAATATGTTGTTTACAAGAGACGCATTTGAAAAGAAAGACATACAGAGTTAAAATAGGGGCCTGGAGCGAATCTATTATGCTTCAGCTGAAATAAAAAAGGCAGGGGTGGCAATCTTGATCTCAGATAAAGCAAAAGAAAAAAATAGACCTAATTAAAAGAGATAATCAGGGAAACTACATTTTGCTGAAAGGTACCAAGACAAGGATTATCAAAAAAATTTACATCAAGTTTTCCTGATAAAAGCCTTATTTCTCAAACATATGGGAAACTGAGTTAAATGTATAAAAATAAGAGTCATTCCCCAATTGATAAATAGCCAAAGGATGTGATTTTAGAAGAAGAAATCAAAGTTATGTATAGTCATATAAAAATTCTCTAAATTACTATTGATTAGAGAAATGCAAATTACAACAAGTGTGATGTACCACCTCACACCTATAGAAATGAAAGTGCTGGAGGGGATGAGGGAAAATAAGTATACTAATAAACTGTTGGTGGAGTTGTGAACTGTCCAACCTTCTGGAGAACAATTTGGAACTATGTCCCAAGGGCTATCAAATTGTGCATATACTTTGACCCAGCAATACCATTACTACATTTGTACCCTAAATAGATAAAAAAAAGGAAAAGGACATCTATGTACAAACATTTACAGCAGCTCTTTTTGTAGTGGCAAAGAATCAAAATTTAGGGGATGCTCATCAGATAGGGAATGGCTGAACAAGTTGTATTATATGATTGTGATGGAATAGTATTGTGGTATAAGAATTGATGAGTATGGGTGGTTTCAGAAGAAAACATGACAAGAACTATATGAACTGAAGCAAAGTGAAGTGAGAAGAAGCAGATTACATGCGCAATAACAATGATGTAATGATGATCAACTATGGAAGTCTTAGCTACTCTTATCAATACAATGATCCAAGACAATTCCAAAGGGCTCATGATGAAAAGAATGCTATCTACCTCTAGAGAGAGAAGCGATGCATTCTGAGTACAAATTGAAGTATAATTTTCTCTTTCTTTCTTTTTTCAATATGGCTAATACGGAAATACATTCTGTCTGATTTCAAACATATAATGAATATCATTTTGCTTGCCTTCTTAGTGGGTGGGGGAGGTGTGGGAAGGAGGGAGAGAATTCAGAACACAATTTAAAAAGAAAAGAATGTCAAAAATAAATATTTTTTAAAAAGAAAAAAAATAATGATAGCATTTTATATAGTGCTTTAAGGTTTGCAAAGTGCTTTACAAATATTATCTTATTTGATCCTAACAACACTATGAGAAGTGGGTGCTATTGTTATGCCTACTTTATGGATAAGGAAATGAAGACTAGATATTTATTAAGCACCTATCATGTCAGGCACTGTGCTAAGCACTGAGGAGACAAAGAAAAGTAAAAGAAAATCTGTTTCTAGGATCTTAAAATCTGATGGATTGTGAAGCAAAGAGAGGTTAGGTAACTTGACCAGAGGTCACACAGATGGTAAATGTTTAAGGCGGCATTTGGACTCCAGGTCTTCCTGCCTGGAAGTCTCATGATCTATCCACTGCACCACCTAGCTCCTGGTAACATTTAAGAAGGCTCTGATCTCTCAATCCATTAGAGATGGGGCAAGAGTAAACCACAAGTCCACTACCTGAACACCATCTGATTTTGCTTCTTCGCATGTCCTTAAAAGAAGAAAAACAAAAAGTACATATTCTTCTCTTCTTGTAATTCTCCAACCAAAAAAAAAATGTTTTAAAAGAACTAGTGAGAAGTACATTGGTGGTACCTTCAAGTGGTACAAGGGGCAGCTAGGTGGCAGAGTGGATAGAGCGCTGGGCTTGGAATTAGTAAAACTAATCTTAATGAGTTCAAATCCAGCCTTGGACACTTACTAGCTGTGTGACTCTGGGCAAGTCACTGAACCCTATTTGCCTCAGTTCCTGATCTGTAAAACAAGCTGAAGAAGGAAATGGCAAACCACTCTAGTATCTTTCCCAAATATATCCCAAATATCCCAAAGTGGGGTCACGGAGAGTAGGACATGACTAAACAACAAAAAACCCAACTTCAAAAGTGAAACTAAGGCACTCAGCTGAAACCAAGTACTCAGTTGAATTTTATTTTCCTTGCAGAAAATTCAATCCTAATTCACATATGTTATATGGCATGTAGAAGAATCAAATAGGAGAATATCTATTCTAATGTTTAATAACCTATACTTGAACATAGTCTAAACATAAATGTATGAAAATAATATCATCGACTATCTTCATCTTTCCTAGGTTTCTAGTTGTACTCAGGAAAACTATTAAATAGTAAATATACACTATTTTTTTTTCTGTTATAAAGTCAACTCATACTTGAAGAGAAAATAAACAACTAGTTTTACTGTTTTTGTGGCTGCTGATGGTATGCTTTCCTGGAAAGATCATGACAAATAAAATGTTGCTCAGCAGTCACAGAATCATGGGCTCACGGGTAAAAAGGCCCCACAAGTGATTAATCCATGTATATATAGTCCAGCCACCCAATCATTTCTAAGAAGATGAGAAATCTGCCCTCTGATATTTTTCAAAGCCTCTCCAACCTCTCCTGATAACCCTTTCCAGCTGTTTCATCCTTTCACCATCAGCTAACCAATTCCCATATTTCATCTAAAGCTCTCGTGTGATTGTTTAAGACAAGATTCCCCCTTCTAACCTCCGTAAGGAACTAGCTTGTATAATCTAGATGAGCTCCCTTCTAATAAAGTGTTTGATGGCAACACTCTCCTTCAGTCTTGTCTATGCTGAACCAAATGACACCGCTTTGGTTTTTGTCAGTCCAATTTCTCTGGGTACTAGGTTATCTCAAGGCTTATCTCTGGACTTCATTCCCTCAAACCCTCCATAGTGGGGAGTGATACAGTGATGTAGTGTTGTAGGAGGTTCATAGTGGGGAGTGACACAGTGATGTAGTGTTGTAGGAGGTTCATCTCAGAGTTCAACAGATCCTGATTAAGAGCTAGCAGGGAACTTAGAGGTCAACCTAATCCAACTCCACTATTTTATGGATATGGAAACTGAGGCCCAAAAGAGTTAAGTCACAAGGTCACTCGGGTAGTAAGTGAAAGAATTGGAGCTTGAACCCAGGCCCTGTGACTTCAGATCTATCACTTTTTCCCCCCATACCAAGATAGTTCAAAGCCATCCTAATCTTTACTACGGAATAAAAGTTTTTTACAAATATGCACCCACCCTGCCCCAACACACACACACACACACACACACATACACACAAAACTTTAAAAGTCAAAACAGAAAATAAGGTGCTGTTATATAAGCTTACCAATGTTGAAGATAGATATTCTAAGAATAGCAACACAAGCCTAATTCCTATAGGGAGGAAAGGTATACCAGGTTATTCCTGGAATAATCCATTCGTTTACCCAACAGACGTTTACTGACAAAGAAAACAAGCCAAGCACTATGCTGGACCTGGTCAAGAAACATAAAAAATGAACAAGATTCACCTAATCTAATCGACATTTATTGAATGCCTCCTATATACAAAACTCTGTGCTAGGCATTGATACTAATAACTATAATGTAAGCTTGAACCAATAAAATGCACACAGTGATGAGATGGTATTGAGTTTAGAGGGATGGAGATATTTCCTCCTGGTGGTATCAGGGATGATTTCAAGGAAAAGACCGTATTTGATCTAAGCCTTGAAAGAGCATAGGAATTGGAAAAGTAGATGTGGGGAAACATCCCAAGCAGAGGGAACAGTATGAAAATCCTGAGTTTTCACAGAAGTTATTTTGATACGGATTGTCTGCTCCAGAGGCTATCATCTGATTTAGGCAGATATAAATGATCTTTACTATATCCAATAAAGTGTAATGATAGAATTAGTTGACATTCTTTTGCTTAACAGTGCTTGCAAATTTAAAGCATAAAAAATAATATCTGTTGTTGCTACTCTGCAGGGCTTGAAAGCAACCCAACCAAAGTGATGGATTCAGGTTGGAGGTTGTCTTAGCTTTTTCTCCTCCAAGAGGGGCTGGGGGGTGGGAGGGATGGGGGGAGATGTCTGTCTGAGGGAACATGAGATTGTCATAGAAGTCCATCCCCCAACTACAGTGGAAGGCAAAATTCGGGGCTCTGAAGCAAAGATTTCAAACAGCAACACTTAACCTTTTGCTAATTACAAATTATGCAAATCTCCACTCACCAGTCCCCCACCCCTTTCAAAGCAGAGAAGTACTTAGGCAGTGTTTACACCTGTAGTGAGGGAAGGAGGAAGCAGCTGGCAAAGGTTTCCAGGCTCTGACTCTAGCTTGCCCTTACCTTTTGAGTTTTCTCTTGCAAAAGAGAACTATGTGATAATAATGACATATTTATATAGAACTCCACACTTTCCAAAGTGCTGCAATGTCTATTTGCCTCACAATGTCTCAAGGTCAGGGGAATAAGGGATCCCAGATTTAGAGCTGGGAAAGACCCCTGAGTCCAATGCCCTTATTTTAAAGATGAGGAAATAGGCCTCAAGATTTAATGACTCACTCTAGTTCATACAGGTCATAAGTTGCAGAGTTAGGACACAATTCTAGATCAGAAAATTCCACATCTAGCACTTTGGGTTGCATCATTCTTTTCTCCTCCTATACAAAGGGCATGTGTTTTTTATTATTATTATTATTATTATTTTAATATTGTTACTCTCATTTTATAGAGTAGTAGAAGGAACGCTGGGAAGTTAAGCGACTTGTTTAAGGTCATGTAGCCTAAAGACTAGCTTGAAGAAATACATTTTTCCAAGGCTCCTGATTCTGGGCCCACTTCCCAGGACAAGCAGAGCTAGGGAAGAAGACAATCTTGACAGCAGAAATACCTTTCTCAACTTTTCAAACCAAGCAACGTCCAGTGATGTTATTAGTCGTCTGTCATAGAAGACAAGGGAAAGCCATTTTTTAAGCTGAATTCTTCCCTACCACTCACCTGACTCATGGAGTCAAAAGACATGAGTTTCCAGCCATTTTGAAACAACACTTTCACCGCCATGCTCCTTCTCCTCAGTCCCTCTCACTAGAATCTTGAACTCCGTCCCAGGGATGCTGAATCTAATACGGAAGCTTTCATCTTATGCTATCCAGGACCAGACCTCCATGTTCCTTTCTGGCCATTTGGAAACCATGTCCATTCCTCCCCTCTCTAGTTTCAGAGATCTCCTTTATGTATTATTGTCCTCTCACAATTTAATGAAAGCTCCAGTATCTCCAGCACTCAGAACACAGTACCTTAGCACATAGTAAATGCTTAATAGATGCTTTATCATTAATTAATTACCCTAATTCACTGATTAATTCATCAAATCTTACTTCTAACAGGTACTACTTTTGTGACCTTGGGAAAGTCACTTCACATCTTTGGGCCTTAAGTTTCCTTATCTGTAAAATAAAGGGGCCAGATTAGATTACGTATGAGGTCCCTTCCAGCTGTGACTATGTGATCCTAATTTGTAACAACAGATATTATTTTTATGCATTAATTTTGTGACTACTTTCTCCCACCCCACCTCAGTTAATAATAACCCTTGAGAAGCTTGAGGATCAACTGTCTATGAAATGGGTACCCAGATTTTGAGAGCTTTTTTTTTTAATTATTGTTCAGTTGTGTCCAACTCTTTGTGACCCCCATGGACCACAGCACACCAATACTGTCCATGGGGTTTTCTTGGCAAACAACAACAATGACTACTACCTGGGAATTTTGAGGCTTTAACTAGCTAAATGACAAAAACAATAATTCACATTTTCGTGATGCTGTAAAAGGTCTACAAAGAACGTTCTGTGAGCTCAGTAATGTGAATATTCCCTCTACTGATGAAGGTGACCAACCATCCATGTGAATTTTGTATAAGTCTTCTCATATATCTCCAAAAGAAGATCCACCCGATGTGCTAAATATTTATAAAACACTGTGAATTATTCCAACTGTGTTACTCAGATCTGTATGTCATCACTCACTTTAACCACATGACCACTCCACCTATTTTTCTGGGTCACATAAGCCTCTGGGAGTCAGTCAAGAAAAGTGGACAATGGGCAGGCCTCATTGTTTGGACAACCTGGGTTCAAGTTTGGTCTGGGACAAAGACCCTAGGCAATTCCTTTTACCTTTTAGGGTCCCACGGCAACCTTAGAGTGTCCCACTATAGTAGAGTATGGAAGGATATTCAGAGCACAGGGAAGTAGGCTGAACTTTGGACTCACAGGATCTGATTTTGAATCCTGGCTCTGCCCACTTCTCCCTCTATTTGCTACTTACTACCTATGTCTTTGGGCAGGTCCCTTAATCTCTCTGGGACTCAGTTTCTTTAGCTATAAAAAAGAGGGTTTTTCAAAAATTAATTATAATGATATGACAAAGTTACAGGCATGTTGCTGATCTGTAACAAGGAATGGAGTTTTCACACTGGGAGTTCCCGACACTAATGAAATGCAAGGTCTGAACCAAAACATGTTCCCTTTATAATGCTTCTTAATACCACTTCTTACATGCTAATCACTATTGGCAATATGTTGCAGCTTACTTATGCCTACACATAGAACTTTCCTTTGCTCACAAGTATGTATCTTTATATATAATTGTGGCATTTTATGACCTCTCTGATAGCATTCTATAGAATGTCTTAGTTATTTTCTCCAAAATTCTGAAGGCTTTTGTAAAAAGCCTCAAAGATTTCTTCAGGTAGGTAGTAGGAGACATACCTACAAACCTAACACTAAGACTTCTGGGTTGTTCTCCTGAGAGTTCTTCAGGTTCTGGGCCCCTAAACTTCTTATGAGATGACAACCATAGGTTTCAAAAGATGTAGGCACCATTCATTCAGTTAATTTTTTGCATACCTGCTATATCTAAAGCAATGTATGGGATACAAAGATATGCACCTACCTTTAAACATCATATAATTTACCAAAAAGAACTACACAGTCCCTCTGAGTGCTGGGTGTTATCACACCTAAAACTGCCAAGTGGGGAAGGAATAATGAACTGATCTTTAAGTGTAAAGATTAATACTGGAAGCAGAGCCAAGATGGCAGAGTAAAGGCAGAGACTCACCTGAGCTCTCTCCCAAACCCTCTAAATGTCTTTAAATAATGACTCTACACAAATTCTAGGGCGGCAGAACGCACAAAAAGACACAGTAAAACAATTTTCTAGACCAAGAAAACTTAGAAGATCAATAGGAAAGGTCTGTTGGACCAGAGAGAGAAAGGAGCACAGGCTAGCACAAGCTGTGTCAATGCAGACCAGACCTAGCAAACCAGGAACAGGCCTCAGGGTGACTTAATCAGTGGCAGCAGTGGTGGTTTCCAGATCTCTCAGCCCACAGACAGTAAGGGGATAGGGCAATGGGTCAGAAGGAGACTTACAAGGATCCCTCTGCTGGCACCATGGGCAGCATACCTTGCCCATACTTGAACCTAGGGTTGCAGTCCTGGCAGCAGAGCTTGTAGCCGCAGGGGTGCAGGGACCCTAGTCACAGTTCCAGGGTTGAAAAGAGTGCTTGTGGTCACTCACAAACCAGTGCACAGTACAGGAGAGTAGTAAACACACCTCTTCCTAGATTACACCAACTCGGAAAAGCCAAAAACTTACAGGTCCCCAGAATTACCTATGAAAACAGCTGCATAAAAAATCTGAAGCTTGGAAGCATGCCCCCTCCACTTGGGAAGCAGAGCCTCACTTTAGCATAGAATTAAAAGTCAAGAAACAGGCGGGAAAGTGAGCAAACAACAGAAAAAAAATTCTGACTATAAAATGTACTATGGTGACAAGGAAGATCAACACATACATTCAGAAGAAGATAACAAAGTCAAATTTCCTTCATCCAAAACCTCAAAGAAAAATATGAACTGGTCTCAGCGCCATGAAAGAGCTCAAAAAGAATTTGAAAAATCAAGTAAGAAAGATAGAAGAAAAACTGGGAAGAGAATTGAGAATGATGCAAGAAAATCATGCAGAAAGAGTCAATATCTTGGTAAAGGAGGCACAAAAACATACTGAAGAAAATAACACCTTACAAACAGAACAGTGCAAATGGTAAAAAAAAAAAAAAAAAAAAGGCACAAAAATACAATGAATAGAAAGATGCCTTGAAAAGCAGAATTGGCCAAATGGAAAAAAAAAGGCACAAAAATTCACTGAGAGAAGAACTCCTTAAAAAGTAGAACTGGGCAAATGGAAAAGCATGTACAAAAGCTCACTGTAGAAAATAATTCCTTAAAAGTTAGAATTGGGCAAATGGAAGCTAATGACTTCATGAGACATCAAGAAACAATTAAAATCAAAAGAATGAAAAAAAATAGAAGATAATGTGAAATATCTCATTGGAAAAACAACTGACCTAGAAAATAGATCCAGAAAAGATAATTTAAGAATTATTGGACTACCTGAAAGCCATGATAAAAAAAAAAAAAAAAAAAAGACATTATCAAGGAAAACTGCCCTGATATTCTAGACCTAGAAGATAAAATGGAAATCGAAAGAATCCACTGATTACCTCCTGAAAAAGATCCCTAAATGAAATCTCTCAGGAATATTATAGCCAAATTTCAGAGCTCCCAGATCAAGGAGAAAATACAGCAAGCAGACAAAAAGAAACAATTAAAATATCATGGAGCCATAGTCAGGATAACACAAGATTTAGCAGCTTCTACATTAAAGGACTGGAGGACTTGCAATATGATATTCCAGAGGGCAAAAAGAAGTAGGATTACAACCACAAATCACCTACCTAGAAAAACTGAGTATAATCCATCATGGAAAAAATGGACTTTCAATGAAATAGAGGACTTTCAAACATTCCTGATGAAAAGACTAGAGCTGAATAGAAAACTTGACTTTCAAACAGAAGATGCAAAAGAAGCATAAAAAGGTAAACAAGAAAGATAAATCATAAGGGATTCAATAAGGTTACACTGTTTATATTCCTACATGGGGAAATGATATTTATAAATCCTAAAAACTTTCTTATTATTAGGACAGTTAGAAGGAATACACACAGAAAGCAGAAGGGTGAGTCGAATGTGACGGTATGATTATCTAAAAAAAAAATAAGGGATGAGAAAGAAGAGTACACTGGGAGAAGGGGACATGGAGGAGTAGAATGGAATTTTATAGCAGAGGGAGAAATGGGGGGAAGTGGGGAGGGCTGCACATGAACCTTGATCTCATTGGAATTGGCTCAAAGAGGGAATGATACACACATTCAGTGAGGTGTAGAAATCCATCTTACCATACACAAGAAAGTAGGAAAGGAAGGAGAGAAGAAAAGGGGTGGGGAGAAACTGACAGAAGGTATGGCAGTTTGGAGGAGGTAAAAGTCAGAGGCAAAACACTTTTGAGAATGGACAGGGTAAAAGGAGAGAGAGGGTAGCATAAACAGGGAGAAAATAGGATGAAGGAAAGTACATAGTTGATAATCATTACTTTGAAAAAAATTTAGTTTCTTTAATAAAGACTTCATTTCTCAAACATATAGAAAACTGAGTCAAATTTATAGAAACAAGAGCCATTCTTCAACTGATAAATAGTTAAAAGGATATGCATAGGCAGTTTTCAGACAAAATAATCAAAGCTATCCATAGTCATATAAAAATGCCCTAAATCATTATTGATGAGAGAAATGAAAATTAAAACAACTCTAAGCTACTACCTCACACCTGTCATATTGGCTAATATGACAGAAAAGGAAAATGACAAATGTTGGAGAGGATGTGGGAAAATTAAAACACTAATGTACTACTGGTGAAATTGTATACTGATTCAACCATTCTAGAGAGCAATTTGGAACTACACCCCAGCCCTAGTAGGATATAAAACCATGCAAAGCCTTTGAGGAAGTAATACCACTACTAGATCTGTATCCTAAAGAGATAACAAACAAAATGGAAAAGGACTTATGTGTACAAAAATATTTATAGAAGCTCTTTTAGTGGTGGCAAAGAATTGGAAATTGAGGGAATGACCATCAATTGGGGAAAGGCTGAATAATTTGTTGTATATGATTGTGATGGAATACTATTGTGCTCTAAGAAATGATGAGCAGGATGCTCTCAGAAAATCATGGAAATACTTACATGAACTGATGCAAAGTGAAATGAGCAGAACCACGAAAACATTGCACACAGCAATAGCAAAATTGTATGATGAATTTACTTTGAATAACTTAGCTATTCTCAGCAATTCAATGATCCAAGACAATTCTGTAGGACTTATGATGAAAAGTGCTGTCCATCTCCAGAGGGGGGGAAAAAAACTGGTAAAGCCTGAACGCACATCAAAAATACATTTTCTTTACTTTCTTTATTTTCTTGGGGGGTTTTTGTCTGTGTTTTCTTTCACAGGATAAACTAAATGGAAATGTGTTTTGCATGACTACACTTGTATAACCTACATCAAATTGCCTGCCTTCTCAATGAGGGGGGATGGGAGGGAAGGAGAGAATTTGGAACTCAAAACTTTTTTTAAAAATGTTAAAATTGTTTTTTACATATAATTGGGAAGAAATAAAATATTAAATAACAAAAAAGATTAATACTAAGTGCTTTGTGATTTGTTGTTATTTGTTTGTTTTTAATAGACTTTGGCTCAAAATCACAACATTCTATAGCTTCCAATGCATAGAAGTTTGGTGTTAGCTTATATTATGGCTGATGCCTTATGTGTTAAAGATCCTTTACTGTCTGGTTTAAAATTTTTCTTCTCCAGATTCTTATCTGACAATAAGTTTGGGTCTACACCTGCAAAAAGAAATAGCGTACAGAGTCAAAAACATCCCTCTAAAAATTTGGCCTCCATTATTTGTGTATTATTGCAGGTGAGAGAACAGGGAGTGGGAAGAAGGCTAAATTCATGCCATCTCCTTGCTATGTACTCCGAAGATCAAAGGGAAGTTTCCAAATTTAGACCCACCTATCAGTTCACACCTATGTCCAGATGTCCTGGGGCATATCTGCTAGTTCTCCAACAGCAGCTGACGCATGGTAATATCTAATGTCTTTATCACCCATGCTTCTAAGGCATCTGTCATGTAAGCCAACTGATATAGCCAGTCAATAGTCCATCAATCAACAAGCACTTATTAAGTGCCAATTTATGTACCAGGCACTCTGCTAGGTATTAGGAATAGAAAGAAAAATAAAATCAGTATCCAGTACAGGATATCTTTATCAAGCTTACATGTGTGAGCTTTAGCTACTCATTGAAATAAAATGGAGAATTTCCCCAAATTGTGCCTTGCCTTAATAACAAAATTAATAACAATAAAAATAGCCAATAATAACATCAACCTTTAAGGTTTGTGAAGCACTTTACAAGTATCTCATTTAATTTTCACAACAACTTTGGGTGGTAGGTGGTAGTAATACCACCATTTTACAGATGAGGAAACTGAAGTAATGAGTGGTTAAGTGACTTGCCCAGGATCACATGGCTAGAAAGTGTCTGAGGCTGTTTGAACTTACTCCTGATCCAATACTCTAACCACCATACTACCTACTTGTCTCAAATGCAAATTTAAGATTTTTTTTTAGCAATGTAAGGGAGAGATGACTTTATTTTTTTTTCCTTTCTTTTTGTATGCCTCTTCAGAAGCTTATTACTCACAGGACTAACAGTATAAAAATCTTGTTGAAATTTGACCTTATGTTTTAAAGTAGTTAATTCTGTAAATGCTACCAGAATGATAACAATATCACAAGCATGCACATCTTTAAAAGACTCAAGGTCAGTTGCGTAAGGCCTAATAACTTTCTAGTGAGAACACCCCTTGTCAGATATTTGTATAAATCTTAAACTCATAACTTATTGGTGTTTTTTTTTTAATTTCAAAAACCAGCCTAAGTCAAACATTCCTTTAGAGTGGCAACAACTGATCAGAACTCTAACAGTGAAAGGGACCTCAAAGATCTTCTGATCCAACCCCTTCATTTTATAGGCAGAGTAGCTCAATTTGTGAGAAAGTGCCGTATAAGGCTGTATCCCACAAACTGAAAGTTGGAAGGACCCCAAAAAGTTCTCTGATTTTATTATTAAAACACTGCTTGACTATTTTTACCTTTCTTTTTTTCCTTCCTTCTCCTCTCTTCTTTTTCTTCTCTTCTCTGTCTCTGTCTCTGTCTCTCTCTCTCTTCACTTAAGGGTTTTACACATCAACCTGAAGTTCTGCCTGACTGAGCTAAATGTTACTTGGAAATCCTATGGACTGTTTGAAAAGTGAACTGTTGCATGTGAACATACTGTGAGAAGCTGCCTTTTAGAGCATGAAATGGAGCTGTGTAAATCAAGTCCCGATGGTTGATAAGCAGGTCTGAAGTGCCTAGCATAGCCAAGAAGCCCAAGCAGTGCTACATCTCTAATTACTTCTTTCTGGTTTCCAGTATTCTTTTTGGAAAGGTGATCTCACTTATTCCAACCGATCAGTCATCCAACACACTGACCCTTTGGACAATAATAGAAAGCCAAAGCCAGACTGCCACGAATCAAAAGGGCTTCTGTGCTTAGAGTTATTCTAACATAAGGTTAATCTAGACTCTCCATTCCTCCTCTAAGAATTCAAAACTGGGAAAGCTGACCCAAGTTTGGAGCGTATTGCCTCTCTTATATTCAAGAGCCTATAGGAATTAAAACAGAATTTACTTTAAAAAGACCAAAAAAAAAAAAAAAGGCATCACCAGGTTCAATTTCATTCAAGTCTTTCTTCCAGGAGAAATGTGTGGGAATGGCTGTACAAACCACTGACTAAGGCACAGACAACCAAAAGACAGGACTGAATTAACACAATCCTAATGGAAGACTTGACTCAGAACTTCCTAATTCTAGCACAGTGAATGTCATGAACCCAGCACTGCCTCTTGATTCATAATGGGCCGGATGCATTAATTATTCATATTCTAAAAACAAATGGGGCAGAAGTGAGGTGTAGGAGTAGTCAGTCACAGGATGACAATACCTATATCAATACTTCACAGTTGCAATGATCTTTGCATCCCTAAACACCCACGTTAAAAAGGAATCATACTGTGGAAGAACCAGCAAGTCATTTCACTGAGTCAGATGGATCTGAAAAGCCCATTTGTTTATTGTAACTATTTCCTGAGTACTGATCCAGCATCTACTCCCCTCCCCCAAAAAGGCCATTTGTTTATTGTAACTATTCACTGGGTTACTGACCCAGCAACTACCACTCTCACATGCCTCTTCCAACGGCTACCTTGTTCCCCACCCCAAACTCATACCCTCTTCAGCTGAAATACTGCAAAATAAACATGCCATGCTCTGGACCTATCACTCACGGTCTAATGTCTCTCAGTCAGTCTTTTGTCTATCAATCTTTGCATTCTTTGGGTTGGAAAAGTTCTTATAATGACACATGCTCCTAATGTCTCTTGGATTTTAAACTGTTGGACTCAAAGACATTATTTTTTTTTTCTTTCCCCTAATTGTACCAAGACAGAGATGGCAGCAGTTTACAGAACTAAGCAATGTGTCTATGATCATGCTGACATCTCCATTCTCCAGTTTTTCGTGTTTTAATGTAATGTTCTGTTCAGTGTCTATACAGTGCTGTGGGTGTTTAATAAATGGTAAGCAATAAGACTTTGGCCACAAAACCACCCACAAGTTTTAGAAGTACTTTTTTTAAAGCCCTTAAAAAATAAAGAAAAAGCCACTTTTTAAACTGAACCAAGGGAGGAGGAGGGAAAAAGAGGGCAGACATGTATACACTGACCTATTTCCCCCCACTTATTCTGAAAAATTATCCAAATAATTCCTTTCTTTCAAATGAGGAGGAAGAGCATCATTTGAAAAAGACAAGTAAGACTATGACTTGTGATTATCCCAGCTAATCTACTTTAACTCCTACCCAGTCATATTAAGAGTTTGAGAATGTATTAAATATTTTTAAATTAAAAAACTAAGTACTCATTAACACAAGGCTCAATTTAAGATTAAAAAAAAAGTTTGGTAATGTTAAGAGTTAGAATGAACCTTAAAGATCACCTCTCATGTTTAAGTGGGAAATTGTAAGCCTCATTCTCTCTTCCAGAATCATTGGAGTCCAGTGGCAAGACAGAAGGCAAAATGATTGGCGATGGCTTTGAATGCAGTAGATGACCTTGGCATCTTTGATATCTAACCAAGCTCTGAGCACTCCATAGCATCTGCTTCTGCCATCTTCATGGCCTATTGGAACAAACTGTTCACATTCACCTATTCCACTGGGGAAATCTTCACATGCTTGGGGTAGACATCCCCCTACCTCAACGACAGAGGTTTGAGGTACAGTCTGTCTGCCAAAATGGTTTTGCCAAAGTGTGGCTGCTGCATATACTACAGCTTCTTAGAGCCACAGGTTAGAGTTTCCAACCAAGGCTGGAAAGCAGCCCTGGAAAAAGCCTTGACATTCCTCACACCAGAGGTGCTAGTCTTCCCTAAACACCTATACACCCTTGCTTGGAGTAGAACCAGGACTAAAATCTAAGTTCTTAGAGAAGCATAGCTCTCTTACGCTAGGGTGATCCTACCATACTCTGACCTGATCATATCACACATGGAGTAGAGTACTGTGTTGAGTTTCAGGTGCAAATTTAGGTAAGGTGTTGATAAACTAAAAATCATAAGAATATCGATCTAGAGCTGGGGGTTCTTCAGGGGCCATTCAATCTAACACTCTCATTTTGCAGGGGAGGAATCAGAGTGACAGAGGCAGGATTTCAATGGGGCCATTCAGACAAAGGCTGGCAACATAATAAGGAACCTCTAGATTATGCCATATGAGGATGAATAGAAGGAAGAGAGTATGTTTGGCATAAAAAAGAGAAGACTTGGATAAGATATTTTATCTATGTAAGTATCTGAAAGGTTGTCAAGGGAAGAAGAATAAGACTTGTTTTGCTTAGCCCCAGAGAGTAGTAGGTCTAAGTTACAACTGGGCAGATTTAACCTTGATGTAAGAATTCCTAACAATGAGAGCTATCTACTGAAAAGGGTAATGGGCTGCTGAGTTGCATCAGGAGATAACGGGTTTATCTTCACTGGAAGTTCTTAAGCAAAAGCTGAATGACCACTTGTCAGGTATACTGGAGAAGGGATACTTTTTTTGTGTGTAGGTTGGTTGTGTTTAGATAACCTCTGAGATCCTTCCCAAGACTGCGGAGCCTATATATCATCTGTCCCCTCCACCAATGTTCTTTCTACGACACCATACTGAAAATTCTTTAGCGTTCTTGTACATTGCAGGGTAGTTTTTCTTGAATGCACGTTAAGTTTCCTGCATAATTAATGGCATTTGGAATTACACTGAAAATTCCCAGACTCCCAGTTGGGTAAGTAAGCGGCAACTGGACTTCAAAATCATTTGCTTTAGGGCACTGTGCATTGGTGGGGTGGGCAAAGAGTCATTAGCACTTTAAATGTTCTACACTCATTGGCTGCCCTTTCTAGAGTCAGGTTCCATGCTTCACTGCTCCGATATTAGCTCAGGTGAAATGAGACCTTGTGCTGGCTTCTGTAACAGGAGAGGTGGTGCCTCTGACCTCTCAGCATCTGAGTAGGGGGAGAGTACATTTTCTCGGACAAACCACCTTGGTGAAAAGAGGTAATCAATGGGCTAGTCAGCTGTAGCAACAGCAGATGCTACAATGCTCAAGGCTTCCAACTCTTCTCTGAGACAAACATTGCCTGAAGTCAATAGGAAATAATTAAGTACAGAGACAGGTTTCTCCTCCCTGAATATGAATGTCACATATAACAATACTAATGAGGTGGGGAGGGAAAAAATACATAATAAAATCTCTCTGGGTCACAAAGCTAGGGAGTGCTACAGTTACTAGGCCTAACAAGTCCTCACTCTAGGGGACTATGCTGTCAAGGGAACCTGATGAACAGCTGGTGTCAGCCAGCAAGTCCATGAAAGGTTGCCTCAGGGTCCAGACAAGGGCCACAACTCTATATGAACACACATTTTACTCTTCTTTCATTTCTCCTTAGTCTGTGTTCCCCACTTTCCTCTTCCCTCTCACACACTGAAGGCAAAGTTAAACCCCTCAGTAAATATTTGCTTGATGAATGAAGTATCCTTAAATAAAAACCTAACATGAAGTATCTCCTTTTCAATTAATTCAACAAGTATTTATTAAGTACCTGTGTCCTGGGCTCTATGATAAGTGCTGGGAATATAAAAAGAAAATGAAAAAAAAGTCAGCCCCTTAAAAAATGTGTGTTCTTATATTTTCAAGAAAGCAATGACTCCAATGTACCTTGAACTGTTTTGGTATTATTCTACCTACAGACAGGAGTTTAAGGCATATTCAACTTCTTGGTGAGATGACCAGAGCAAATGGAGGGGTTAAATAAACAGAATGCCATGCTCTGGTGAACAACGATATATTGTGCTCATCTGTGTTGTGAGTCAAGTTACAGCTTGTGGAATTTAGCAGAATATGATGAACAGAGTTCTCTCAGTTGTCAGTGGTCATGAATAGCATATGGATTTATGCAATCCACAGATGACACCCAAAATGTCTTTTATCAACCTCATCAGGAATATCAGGAATATCATTTGTCATTCCTTTTACTAAGGCCACTGACAAGCAAGAAATAATTGTTTTGACGGTTATCTTTCTAGCATATTGCCAGACACATAGTAGGTACTTAATAAATAAATACTAGTTGACTTACTACCTGCCTGATGGCTGGAGAAAAAGAAAAAAAAAAAGGAAAAGGAAAAAATTATCTCAGTACTTCATAATGGGCTCTCAGAACTGGCTGTCACTATAGATATCTTCAGTATTTTAAAAATTTGAGATGTCATGGATTTGAGTCTTTTTTCCATCAATGCATAGGATTGTAACTTTCACATTTTAATAAATGTGGTTTTCAGGAGTTTTTTTTTTTTTACAAAAATCATAATAATAATTAAACAATTATAGCTAGTGTGTATACACACATATATGGTATGATGTAGCTAGTATAGCTATACTATTAAAATGGAGTTGTAGCCCTTGTCTGGACCCTGAGGCAACGTTTCGTGGACTTACTGGCTGACACAAGCTGTTCATCAGGTTCCCTTGATATCATAGCCCCCTAGAGTGAGGACTTGTTAGATCTACATATGATTTTGTAGTTGCAGTTCTCCCTCAGCTTTGTGACCCAGAGAGATTTTATTTATAGCGAGTATAGCTGGTAAAACAAGTGTAAACATTTATATAATACTTAAAGGTTTGCAAAGTACTTTAAAAAATATTACATTGTTTTAAGCTCAAATTAACCCTGGAAAAGGTAGGTTATTTTTTAATTATTATCCCTATTATTATCCCCATTTTACAGATGAGGATACTAAAGCAGACAGAGGTAAGTGACTTGCCCAGGGTCACATAAGCTGTTAAGTATCTGAGGCTGAATATGAACTCAGGTTTTCCTGACTCCAGATACAGTGTTCTATCCAATGCTCTACCTAGCTGCCTCATATTTTGTTTAAAAAAAAAAAAAGCCATCATTTGATGGCCAGTCTTCAAGTGATGAGACTCCCTGCACTTAAACAAGGCTGGTCTTCATACAACAGATATACAACCTGTCACTGGGCCCACACCAAAAAACCGTTTCCTGCTTGGTGTGACCACGCAGAGAATGTACCATTCTGGCTGAAACCTCCAGAATAGAGGGTCACCCCCCTCCCAACCTCTTTGGGGAACTTTATGATCACTTTAGTCAAAGGCCAACACAAATCAGTAAGGGAGAAACCAACAAAAAGCCCCTCCTCTCAATCCTGCAACACATAAACTGTTGATTTGTTTGCAGATAGGACAGAGTCCAGTTTCACAGTTAAGGAATCCAAAGTCTGAAAAGATCCTGGATCCTGCAGGATGTTTCCCTTTATGAAATCGACTCCTGGGAATACAGCAAGCCATCATTTGAATGCTGGAATCTCTCTCACATGTGCAGTGGATACAAAAAGGGAAGCCGGCCAGAAATACACACAACTCAGGTGTTTTATGTTTATAATACCAAATGCCACTCCTCTATAGCCACAAACTCACTCCCTTTGGAGCTTCATTTTTAAAAAGAAAACCATGCCACTTTTGTTGCCGAGGCACAAAGAGGAGGGGAAACTCCACTCTCTGCTTTGGCTGTCTAAAATGAGGGCACAGCCAAACATGCTTCTGTGATTGTTTGGTATAAAAGCTACAGAGAACAATACAATTGCCTCTTTTAGTTATGTTCATATAATTAAAGAACTAATACAATTCATATTTTTCTTTCTTGAGAAAGCCTTGGACTGTGAATTAGGAGAACTATACAATCAGAGTATAGTTCATGTGTGAGCTGGCATAGCAGATAGAACAGGCACGAATGCCAGGAAGAAATAGCGGCCTGCCCTGACACATAATGGCTGTGTGACTGTGGACAAGGCACTTAACCTCTGATTCCTCCAGGAAATCCTCTGAGACTGTAAGTTGCAAAGAAAGTGCCAACCTATAATCGCAGAGTTTTCTCACCTGGGAATTCTATACCAATGAGATCGTAGGTTCTGTAATCCTCTCCGTCTATTTACAGAATATTAATTCAGTTAATTTGTTATTATGTTAGGTATTGGGAAGGAAAAAGGAAGGAAAGAAAGAAATATGTATTAAACATCTACTATGCACAAGGCAATATGCTAAGTGCTTTATAAATACCTCATCACAACAACCCTATTAATATCCCCATTTTACAGTTGAGAAAACTGAGGCAGGCAGAGTTTAAGCAACTTACATCACACAGCTACTAAGTAAGTATCTAATGCTGTATTTGAAGTCAGGTCTTCCTGACTCTAGGCCCAGTGTTATTCACTGTCCCATCTAGCTGCCTCCTATTCTTCCCCCTTTCCTTCTTTCCTTCCTTCCCTCCCTCTCTTTCTTTGTCCTACCGCCTCCTTCCCTCCCTCTGTTTCCTTCCTTCCTTTTTTCCCTTAATATTCATCCTCAACTCTTCACTCTCATGCGCCACAGTTAATAAGTCTTGTTGATTCTACCTCTATAATATTTCTGACATCCGCCCCTTCTCTCTCGTCATAGCACAACTACCCTCGTTCAGGCCATCAGGCCCTCTCACTTTCACTATTACAGATGCTTCCTAATTGGTCAGAATCCCTGCCTCTAGACTGTCCCCTCTCCAACCCCATCTACTACACAGGCACCAAATTTAGAAGCCTACGGTACTCCATTACTCAGGAGCTGCAAAAGTTCCCTACGGCCTCTTGCGGAATTCCTTTGTAATACGGCTCCAATAATATGTAACATGGCTCTTGTATGGATGATTATACATACTATGTTATATATATTATATATACATTATATATATGATCGACTACCTCATTCATCTTTCACATTCAAGCCAAAGTGGACGACATTCTCCATACATACGTTCCCTATTCTTCCTGTCTCCTTACCTTTCCACAGGTCATCTCTTATTCCTAAAAGCACCTCCACCTCCCTACAAGGGTCAGTTCACGTGAAAGAGATTCTTCTTACACACACACACACACACACACACACACACACACACATCCCTTGAGGGCCGGACTGTTTCATTTTTTTCTTTCTACCTCCAGCACCCACAAAGGCTCCAGTTACTGAGCAAACAGATGCTCAACAAATGCTCGATGAATTGAAATGACTTCCCCAAGTTCGTCATTTGACAGTGGCAAAGTCAATACTAGAACATAGATTTTCCAACTCCAAATTCAATACTTTTTCATTAGCTTAAAGTCCTAAGAGTTTCAATACCAGAACTAATATTTTTTAACCTTTTAAAAACTCTTTATATCCTAAGATAGAAATGATTATTTATTTCCCAGGCTTAGTTATGACCCTTCTTCCTCAAATCTGACCTGACCACTTCTTCCAGTTACTAGTAATTTCTACCTACAAGTCCAATTGACTGTGAATGCATTTCTGGGGAACAAAGGCATGTCTGGCAGTTGCAACCTCAGGGAACCAGAGCCACCTAAATGGAACCTGTTCTTTGGCTAAGCCTATAGAAATAGTGTCGCAGATGAAAGCCATTACTTTTTCTGCCTTATTTTAAAGAATGTAACATCAGCATCTCTTCTCAGAAATACAAATAAAAACTCACTAAACGCCAAGAAACCTGATGGTAACAAAAATGGATCAAAAGTATAATTTTATGCATTCTGCTTTTTTCAACTCTTATCACTGATGTAATAGGGAAATAATTCGGTCTCCGCACTTATATATCTGGGGAAAGAGTGAAAGGGGGGAAAAAATTACTCCATTCCTTCACAATGGAGCACCTTGGAGAAGGGGATGTAGAAACACAATGACCTTGGCCTTCCTGTGTTGGAAGATAGATTATTTCCACTCCCTGCAATTTTGGTAATCTCTGGCTGATCACTTTTATCTCCAGGGCACAAGGCAGTAGGAATACAGCCATAGGAAAATCTACAACATTCTGACCAATGAATAGTTGTGTGACTTAGGGCAAATAAAATGAATTTGAACTGGGTGATTTCTTAAATCCCTTCAAAGTCTCATGTTATAAAGAGGCAGCTAAGTGATGCTGAGCATTAAAATACCTGGACCTGAAGTCAGGAAGATCCAAGCTCAAATCTTGCCTCTTAGGTTTATCAGCTGTGTGACACTGGGGAAGTCACTCACCCTCTCTGCCTCAGTTTCCTCATCTATATAATGGGGATAATAATAATACCTACTTCTCAGGGTTTTTGAGAGAATAAAATGAGATATTTGTAAAGCACTTTGAAAACCTTAAATGACTATATGAATAACAACTCTTATTATATAATTCTGATCTTTATAAATTAAGGTGATTAATATTTAAAACATAACAGGCCTGCCTTCTTATTTCTTTATTACCTTCTGTAAGAGGTCACCTCTAAGGCAGTCTCCTAATAACCTTTCTCCTTTGAAGAAAAAGAACTTCACTTCTTTCTTCCTTCTTCTTCATGATCTTAATCATTCCTTTAACACTGAGGAAAATCAAGAACTAATCACGGACTGATATCTACAAGAGGGCTGGTTTTTGTTTGTTTGTTTGTTTTGTTTTGTTTTTAATGAAAGGGTTAAGACCCTCCAACACCAGGCATCATCTGCCTACATGGACCAGATGACCCAGAGTAAATGCAAATGCAGCATAGGATGAATTTTTCCCATTTTGTCTTAGAGCCCAGAGTGGTGAGAAATGAGATTAGTGAAATTGTGGGCAAGTGAGAGAATGGGTGTGAAAGATGAAGTAGGAAATCTGTCCCTGGGTAATCCTAGGGTGGGAGAAGGCTGTGAACACTGAGAAAACATGACATAGCAAATCACAGCCCTATCTCTTTAGCTATGGACTTCTAGCAGCCAGAGACAAATGGCTTCCCATCCCTCCTTTGCCAGAAGAAAAGATAAAGAAAGAGATACAAGATGACAAGATAGTGCACATTGTTAATGGCTCCCACTTGATTCATAGTTCAGGCCACCACAAAACCTGAGACAATCTGAGCTTCTGTCAACTGCTTAGATAGTACCACAGGGCCACATATCAAAGAGTATCAACCAGTATGGCAGCACCCTTTACAAAATGCCTCTGCCAACATGAAGGATGCTTCCTACCACTTGTTGCAATCAGAGGGGAAAGCAAGTCATTTTAGATGTCACTGACCTCCCTCCTTCTCTCCCTTTCTCTCTCTCCTTCCGCAATGACTCAATGAATATACTACACAAGGAAGTAAAGCAGGTTTGCAACAGGGAGCCTCAGTAACAGCCAGCATTGCAGGTAGGTGGCCTTTAAAAGAAGTCATTCAGCGCAATGATTGCATTTCCAAAGATACCCTTGTAAGCCTTTGAAATAAAAACTGCTCAAATGAACTGGAAAATGTTTTACTTGTATTTCCTTATATTCCTGAACCTTTGCTTCCATGGTTCAAAAGTTTGCATTGTCTAATTGCTGATTTCCATTCATGAATGCATCAGTGTAAAATAAAATTAACTGCCAAATTAATCTACCCATCTAGTTTTAAGCATTAATTATCTTCTGAGCTGTTTTCTCTTGTGTTTGCTGCATGTTCAGACAAGTAGAGATTTGGTGATACATACATCCCGTTTTCCCCCCAGTCGTTCTTTTCATCATTTGTCTTAGTGTGTGAAATTGCATAGGCTAGTAGAGAGAATACTTGGTTCCAAAGTACCCACAGTTCACAGGGTACAATGGAATGAATCTATGATTAAATTGCATACCTTTTAAATGTGTGTGAACACTTTGAGGCCATTAGGTCACTGAAGGAGTAATTTACTAGTAGATCTCCTAAAGTGGTGCCCTAATAACTCTAAACCATTCAGTTCTTACAAAAGAAAAACACTTTATTTCTCAAAGCACTTCTCTAAGTATTCCGGCCTGTCATTGTGGGTAAAGAGCCAGTAGTCTTTGAGTTAAGAAAGCCTCGTTTTCCTGGTTTTGACCCTAACAAACTGTACCACCTAAGGAACAATGGCCTCTTTGCTATTCCTCAAAATAGATACTCCATATCTCAGTTTGGAACATTTTCTCTGGAAGCTCCCTAGGCCTAGAGGGCTGTCCCTCCTTATCTCTTTGTATTGGTTTCCCTTTTAGTCCCACCTAAAATCCCATCTTCTATGAGAAGGCTTTCCTAACCCTTATTTTAGTCCCCTTTTAATTATTTCCTACTTATCCTACAAATAACTTATTTGTACTATTCCTTGTCTCCCCCCTCCCACCCTGCCCCACTCTGCACTCCCCCCTTGTCTATTAGATATAAGCTCCATGAGGGCAAGGAATATCTTTTGTCTCTTTCTGTATCCCCAGAGTTTAGTACATAGTAGGCACTAGTTAGATATTTATTGACTACTCACCAGGGCAGGGCCACCTGAGGCCTGGAGGTCACATGTGGCCCTCTAGGTCCTCAAGTGCTGCCCTTTGACTAAATCCCCAGGCCTCAGAGGGCAAGTCACTTTGCCTCTCTCTGAGACCAGTTTTCTCCTCTATAAAATGGGAGGAAAGGGGTCAACAACAATAATACTCAATTCAGCAAGTGCTTAACAACTGCTTATTGATTGACTAATATATGCACGACATCTCTAAGGCCCCTTTGGCTCTGATACGTGGATGAGCCATATCACAGTGAAAAAGAAGCCTGGAGGAGGCAGGGCAGAGATATCAGTTTTAAATTTTCATGAGGAGAAAAATGCATCAGGAGTAGTAAGGTAGCTTCCTTTAATTAGAGCCCAATTCTGACATCCTATAAGGATGGAATCATGGGAAGTGAAAGAATGACAGAAGGGAAACACTGCTTTAGGGATAAACTGAGAGCCTTTTAAATTCAATCTCTGCCCTTCTATTAAGGCTATGCAGTTTGCTTTTCCTTCAAACAACTCAAAGCAGAAAAGCTTCTTTATTAGGTCTCCACAGCCACCCAAGAGAACTGGAACCCAAAACCAAAAGAAGGCTTCTCATCTGTTTGAACATGCAAGGCAGAAAAGCCAGGTTTTGCAGAGTCTCTGTCAGCTCACAGGGGAAAAGAAGTCTTGATGGAACCTAGGGAAAACCATGAGACATGGGGAGTTATGAGAAGAGCTTTGATAGTGACTAGTGGGGAATGCTGGATAGAACATTTCAAACTCCAAGCTTTCTAAGAATATAGTTTTTAGCAGTGATTTCCTCCCTCATCATCTCTTCCCCTTTGAGATATTAAAAAAAAAAAGCAAGCTTTAAATCATGTGCCTCTGAGAGATGTGAGAGTGAGAGTGGATGTAACGTGAAACCAGCAAACATACTAGTCTTCAGCTAGTGCCAGCTGTTACTCTGGGCAGTCATAATAGCAACCGTCTCCCCAAGATGAATTGTGAAGTGATGGAAGAAAAAGCATAAAATTAAGGAAGAAATTAATGAAACCCAGAGAAAGAAAACACCATTAACCAACCTAGCAGCGTACATTTTACGGCAGCTGACAAAGAGGTAATCAGAAGTAATAAGTCCAAGCTTCTTTCTGTGACAACAGTAGAGGCTAAGCTACAGGACACTGGGGGCAGTGCCAAAGAGGAGATCTCTAATTCACCTTCCCAGGAAATCATTTAGACAGGGTGTAAAAGTCATCAATCAAAGAGAGACAAATTAACTTAGTAGGATGCTAACAGCCTTCGAGGATCAAGAAAGATTTCCAATTATCCTCAGTTTTCTGTCTTGGTGCCAGAAATGCGAGCAAGTACACCAGCCCAAACCCTGAACTCCCAATCACAAGCCTACATGCTACCCGTTGGCCTTAGATGACAGTACATGTTGCTCACATTTTAAGTGCCACTGTAAAGACTATTCAGTAATAGGCTAACAGATAATACTAATGCTGTTATCCTTAATAAACAAATTAATATAACTGAGCCCAATCGTGGGAGATGTACTTCAAAGTGTCTGTCCAGTAGAAGGGAGGGAAGAGTACTGTTGCTGTCCATATACTCGCTCTTTTGCCTAAGGGTACACACGCATGAGATGGCCAGGTTGAGTGCAAGACTATGTCCAAAGTACAAAAACGGATCACATATAAAGCTCAAACATGTGACTTTCCCCTCTTTAGAATTCTTATCCAGCACACTAGACTTAGCAGCCAGGGCTAAATTCATCTCACTGAGAGAGACTCTTATTGATGAGAACCTAGGAAACCAAAGTTGTCTTTATAGTTGAGGAGTGCCCAAAGGGATGCTTTATAGATGCCTCCCAAGTTTCCTTCTTATCCTGAAATACAGGCATTCCAACCTTATCCCTTCAGAACTTTCAGAATCAAGTCCAGTGCTAAAAATGAAATGAGGAAAATAGGAAGTTTTTTCTTGAGAGATGCCCCACAAAGTTATGGGATTTCGCAGCTGAATTCTTGTCTTGCACCATCAAAGATTCTCCCGTAAGAAGTTACTATTCTTAAAAATCCATTACATTGTAAGCTCCTTGAGGGCAGGGCCTGTCTTTTGCTTCTTTTTGTATCCCCAGCACTTACGCCTGGCATATAACAAGTGCTTAATAAATGTTTATCAAATTGAAAAAAGAACCTCCTCTAAGATCTACATGCTGGCCGCCATGTCCTAAGTACCAGATGAATACTTCCTATTGGGCATCTATGTTGAAGCTATTCCTCCAAAGGCTACCTTATCCCAGCTTCCCATACAAACCACCACAGAGTTACACCATTGTGATGAGTGTTGGGCAGGAAAGGGAAAGGAGACCTTCTCAAATGGGGTCAAGCATCAGGTCTAGTATTGGGAAGAAAGAAGTCTGCTCTCTACTCCATGGCGCTAATACAGTCTCATAGGAGAATAAATAAATTCACTATTTTGAAGAGTAAACTCGTGTGAGGGAAAGCCTTTGGGCACAGTAGGTGAAATGATCCTGCCAGATTATTAGGGTAGGAGGCACTAGTATATTGATAATGCTGTATGTCCATGAAATACATGTTAGTGTAATTGCTATGACATCATGTAGCCTTTAGGTTTTATCTACCAGAAGAATGTATGAGGCAGCGTTAATGACTCATTATTCTTTGGGGCCGGGGTGGGGTGAGGGAGGAGAATAACTATGCCTTTAACATTGGATAAAGGTGCTGTCAGGTACATGAGGGTTAGCCAATAGTAGGAAGCCAAGGACAGCCCCATGTGGCTGCCAGGTTTAAAACTACAGAATAAGTTACATGGGTTGTTAACCCTTCTTTTTTTTTTTTTTTTTTTTTTTTGGTTATGGACTCCGATGAAGGCTGTGGACCCTTTGTCATGATAATAGGATCACAAAGGAAACTAAGTATATTGAAACATAATTATTAAATCATTTTGAAGAAGAACAAGAAAACCAAGTTTGCAGACCCCAGGTTAACAATCCCTGCCCTAGCATGAGGAACCACGAAGTAAAGGAATTCTAGGTTCTAGGCTCAGAGGGGCCTGGAATGAAGAGAGGTCACAATGGCTTATAACTGCATGGCATTGGCAGGAAATTGTTATTAACTAGATCATAATGGCAAAAAGAGTTGAAAGACCCGGCCTATAGAATCTGCTTCAGGGAAATAGTTAAACCTCAGATGAGGGGAGAGAATGAACAGCTTTTGACAGAGCAGGGGTATAGCTTTAGGAATCTGAGAAGGAAGTTTTGTTTTTTGTTTTTTCGTTTGATTTTTTTTTTTTTGTGGGGGTAGGGGGAGGAGGGAGGATAGGCTTCCTAGGACACAGCAAGTGAAAGAATAAGACAATGGATTTATTAGAGAGGGTGGGAGAAAGCTGGCACTTAGTCCTTCCCACCTCCACACCCCACCCCTATACTGAGGAATGGGGAAGCAGATTCCAGAGGCCTAGAAATAGAAGGCCTGACTAGCCAATCCCACAGTCATAGAACTAAAACTGATTTAATATTAAGGCTCAGAGCAAGGTCTTCTCAGGCAGCAGGAAGCTAAGTAGAGAAGATTAAATGTCCTGAAGCTCACGCTGGAGAACAGAACTAAGACCCTTTGGAGAATGCAAAACCATTAACTTTGTCTTATAACTGATGTCCTCCTTTCATCCAATGTTCCCCTATAGTGCTTCATAGTAAATTACTTGTAATAACCCAAGAAGTTGGCATGCTAATACCAGGGAGCCAGGGCAGAGGTGGAAGTAAAAGAGGTCCTGAAAGGAGTCCAAAGGCCCCGGTAAGCTAGATATATCGGTGGCAGCTAGAAAACTGATGAGTGAAGCAAACCCAAACCTGACTTCAAGGTAGAAAAAAAGAGCCATATACAGGGGGTGCGAAAATGGGCTTATACCCTAGGGTACTACAGATATCTGCCAGGATGCAGAAAACCCCAAGTTCATAAGACAACATAATGGAAGAGAAACATGTCCACAAAAGATCAGCCTAGTTCTGTAAGAAGAGCCAAATGAGTCTGGGCCTTCCAAATCCTGTCTGCTACCCCCAATGAAGGTGCACAGGGGTTAGGGAGCTTCCCCTGAACTCTGTTGGACATTTAAAAGCCTCCAGAACCAGACTCCAACTTTGTCTAGCTTTTTTTTTGCACACTCTATAGTCCAGTCAAACTGGAATTCTTGGACTCATGATATTTCATCTCCTGTCTCTGTTTTTTGTATAGGCTGTCCCCCAGACCTTGAATACACTCTCTTAGTCTCTGCTTCTTATAATTTCCTATAGAATTTAGAATTCCTATAGAAATCACATCCTAGAGGAGGGCTTTTCCTGGCAGCTTCCCTCTGATCTCAGGTCCCATTACCTCATCAAATGAGATGACATATATAAAGCCTATTGCAAGTCTTAAAATGCTACAAAAGTACATACTAGCTGTTACCACTATTATTATTAAGTATTCTGGATATAATTGTTGTACATGTTGCTTCCCTAATAGAATCTAGGTTCTTGGGGGCAGAGACTGATTCTTTTTGTCTCAGTAACCTCATCACCTCCCACAGTACCTGCCACACATCAATAAATGGTTGTTGATTGATTGTGCTATGCCTTATGTCAAGTATGGCCCTAACATCCCAAACCCATCCCATCCTATCCTTATTGCTCATATTAAGGGGTTTAAGTATCATCCAGCTGGGAGATTTGGTACCTAGGGCACTCAAGACAGCATCCTGTCAGAGGAGTAGAAAGGTCTAACCATATAGGTTTGGGATCTGAGGTTAGAATAGGTTTCCTGTTTAATCCCCTTCACATAACTTTCTAATGCTTTCCTGATCCTAGCTCCTACAGGTATTTCACTGCTTTCCTGGTCCCCAGCTGTCATTGATTGGCCGACAATAGGTCCCAGCCCAAGCCTCATCGTTTGGGTTCTGATGGCTTAGAACCCTGAGCCAGAAACCCTAAGTATCTTCCTCTCCCTGATAGATTTTTTTTTGACTAGGTATGACTGCCTCACTTTTACCTAGCCTCAATCACTTAATGGACATTATCTCAGTCAAACTGAGACATGGGAAAGACCTTAACTTAGAAAGGCCAAGATCTCCCACTGATGTATATCTTGCCACTGGACCCAGATGACTCTGGAGGAGACAGTGAGGCTGGTGACTCTGCACAGCCCTCCCTCACTTAAATCCAATTCACTTGCAAGTCATAGCATCTCCTTTGTGATGCTATGGTCCTCTTGGAGACTGAAGGACAAACAATAACCCCAATAGCCCCAATAGTTGTGGTCTTCTAATTACTATCTATCTGTGATTCATAGGTTGGTATTGGCCAAAAGCCTCAGCTTCCACAAGCCACTCAGGGTGAGATCCCCTCATTTTTTCATACCAAGGCTGGCAAAACATTCACAGCTCTACCATAGGCAGGTCCCGCTGACTGACCTAGGGTATTGGGAATTTTAGAAACTAGGGTAAGATTGTTGCTCAGATACCTGTCCTCTCCCCAAACCAATAACAAAAGTCTTCCCACATGTTTTATCTTCCTACTTTATGAATCATGTAACACAGCTGCCTCTATTTTTAAAAAAATTGAATAAATATGCTCTTACTGTAGATTTTGAAGCAATTGTATAACTAAAGTGTGTACAGACTTTCTTAGTTAACAAAGTCCATCAGAGCTAGTCAAGGAAAGAGTAAGTCCCAACATAGTCAATGCCTAGAAATTACATTGCAGAAAAACCTCCTCAAAGGAGAAACGCAACTCACTCTGAATTTATCAGAATTTTTCCATACTCAGATTTTAGAACGAGGACACAAACCACAACAAAGTATCTCATATTAGCTTTAGCTAAGACACACACATTTATTCTTTTTCTTTCAGCATATTAATATGCTGGGCACCTTCTGCCCAATCATCTCTACTTTCACTGTATACCATATTTGTACAATGAGACACTATCTTTAGAATGGTCACCACTGCAACAAAAGCTCAATCACCAAAGAAAGCTTTGACTCTGTTGACTCTCCTGACTAGGACCAGAAAGTACACCAATAATATTTTAGAGGGATTTTCAAAGAGAGTTAAAATGCAAAGAAATTTCTGATTAATGTGTGTGCCTGAAAACTCAATTAACCAGAGATAATAAGATTTTAGAGTTCATCTAAATCATGACTACCACCCAATCCTGTCTCATTTTACATACAGACCAGGATGATGTACCGAATGAAAAGAAATTGGAAGAAAAAAGTCCCAAGCTAGATCCTAAACTTCTCACCATACTGATGAATAGAGAAACAGCTTCCAATACCCTGGAGAAGTTATGACTAGCCAAAAATCAAACAAGATTTCAACCGAAGCTCTTTTGACACCAAATCCAGGGCTCATTACATTACAGCATACTTCATGAAGTTGGAAGGGACTGACTGCATGAGCCCCTCTGTCTCCCAACTTGGGCTAGGGGATCTGCTAAGTATTCTGGGAGAGACAACTGTCTATTCCCTAGAGACAGATGTACTTCGGTTTTTCTTTGTAGTCTGTTTCAGTATTTATCACCCAATGGGGTGGAGAGGGGCAGGACATAGGGTGTGTGTTGAAGATTTCTTTCCTAAGTCAGTCAAAACGTCTCTTGCATTTAATATATTAGCTTGGTACCACTGATGAGGATTCAGTGCTCAAAATGTTTTCCATAGCATCAGTGAGGAAATTCAAAAGTACTTTTGCCCTCTCCACTCTCCAGGTAACAAGACATTCTTATTAAAAACAGTGATTTCAGGGAAGCCCAGAAAAAGACATATTTCCTTTTAATTTTGCTCATGAAGCTATTCTCTATGTTTGTTTGTTCCTGATGTTCAGATATTCTCAACGTGTGAATGCAAAAGGTTTCTGGAGAAACATGTGCTAGAACCAGAAGCTGTTTTTTGTTTTAATTTTTTTTTTATTCTATTAGATAGCAAATAGTGTTTTGGGTTTCTTTCTTCCCTCTGACTGTCCCTTACCCCAGTGGAAATACTGAAAACTGAACCTCAGCCATGTGAGTAACTCCAAAAGGTTTTCCGGGCCACCTCATTAATCACCCCACTGTCAACTCTCTTACCTGCAGATGTAATTCGTCTTGCAGGAATCCTGCAAATTCAAACAGTTTGGCTTCTCCTTTTCCTCATAAGAACACAGAGGCACAATGGTCTGCCGTCTTCTCTCTGTGCAGGCTATGTCCTGGCAGGAGCAGAAGAGCATCCCATAGCTATGCTTGGGGGGAACCTTGTCAAAAAACTGCCGCAGGGCCTTGTGGCACTTCCTCCTGTTGCAGACTTCATTGGTCAGGCTGGTGGTGCAAGGGGTGATGTACGCTGATCGGTACTTCTTGCAGGTGTCATTGAGGTTGCAGGCTTTAGCAGCATCCAGGCAGTTGTTCCCCTTTGAAATAGTCTCCACTGGAAAAGGAAGAGAAGGAAGAAAGAAAAAAAACTTGCCATGATTGTACTTGAGGTTTTCTGTTTACTTCATTTTAATTGGGATCTTGCCCTTTCTTTGGAAATGCTCAAAACTCGGATCAACCTTTCTCTTTCCCAGGCTAATAACTTAACAACTTAATGACAAAGAGGAAGTGTTAGGAATATAAATACTGGTGACCGAGGGTGATTTAAAAAGATGGTCATACTACTGTATTTGGATAGATTGAAAGACTCTGCAATTGCAATGTACCAAATGGGCCAGACCCAACCCAGTCATGTTGGGTCAGTGCACCCCACCCTTCCTTACTCTGCTGCCCCCAAACAAAAGAGACTTAGAGCTCTATCACAGAACTAGAGTCAGAGTCTAACAACAAGGGGGCAAAGAGTAGAGGAAGTTGGTAACTCCTGGTTTGTAAACTGAAACTGTGATAAAATCAAAAGCAACAAATTACATACTTGTTCATTATACAGTATATAAAATGATAAGCAGAATGAGAGTATAATTGCCATGCAATCTTCCAGAAATGTAATTATGTAATAAATGCATATAGTACATGCTAATTACTATATGATTACAGAGTAATTACATGGTTATTTGAGCCCAGAAGACACAATATTATGCCAGGCTTTCTCTCTACACATGACAAAATGCCTCCTATAAAACTGTTGTATAGTTCTAAGTCACAGGACATTGGTACAGTACAGTAATAAGTTATGTGAAAGTTTACAAAGAACCATCATGGCTACAGGGGACACACACACACACACACACACACACACACACACACACACACACACACACACA